>NC_067461.1:10821425-11126425 GCF_025434085.1 Hippocampus zosterae | reverse complement strand
TTCTCCGTATCGACTTTCATTCGCTTGAATGGTTTTAGCTGCAAATAGGGCACTGATTGAAACTTGATGATTAGGGGCAATGACAAATAAATAGATTGCAGTAGCGTGTTTACTGTACATTTGCTTTGTTTTTGACTAAACTGCATGATGAATAAATGAGGCATTTTGTGTGGATAAATATTCAGGTATCAGAAAACAAACTGAAATATCAAACCTCTGAAGCAAATGAAAATGTGGTCAAAGCCATTTAACTCATTCTTGGCATGTAGGACGATCAATATTCCAGTACTATCCCAACTGTATTTTTCTGTGGCTTCCCCTTGTTTGGCTTTTTTTTTTAATTCCACATCTTGATCAATCAATCCCATGTAATTGACAACATTTTTAACAATGAATTAATCAATAGTCATGCTGTGTGATTGACTGGCAACCAGCCTTGGGTATAGTCATTTTGCCGGGATGAATCTGACTCTTATCATGTCAAAGTAGAATATCTTTTCCACACTGGAAGGTTCTACTGGAAGATTATTAGAATGTTATTTCCTAGTCTGTCCCTAAACTCATTATGAATACTTTTTGCTACATCGCCTTGTTTACAGCCGAGCCATTTCACTCACTGAATAAAGTGTCCTATGGAGCTTATTTTGGAAAACTGCTGTCCCTGAAGGTGACTTAACAACAAAAATGAGATTTAGTTCTACTGCCAGGGGTGACAAATTCGAATATCCTGAAGCTATCTAATTTATCATGAGACTGCTGCACACAGCATTGCCCCAGCACTCACCAGTCACATCAGGAACATTTTAACTGCACACCCTATAGCATACGTGATGCTGATTAGCATACCTTCAACCGACAGCATCCAGGACATTCAAACAAAACACTGACAAAGACAAACCTTATTAAAAAAACCTTTGACCACAGGAGTGCACCCATCCCTTGTGCAAAGCGCAATCTATATTAAAACAGTTGCTCGTGGTTGTACAACAAACCATTAATCTTCCATGTTATGATTAATTGTACGAATGCAGATTGCAATGGTGAATAAAGGACACATCATTCACATGCTGTTGAAGACCGAGGCAGTGAAATAAACTAACAGAAGAATAAACCAGCTATATTTTAACGGTTACTTGCAAAATATGTAGATAATGTTTCCTGTGTGCTTGATGGAAGTTACCATATGCCTTGAATGACACAAGCTGAAAACAAGCTTTCATTTCATCCACCGGGTGGGCGGGAGGAGAAATGCATATGCAGTGAAGGGAAATGTACGACAAGCGTGACTCTTCCACAGTTCAAATAGATTCCCAAACGGAATGCATATTTAATGCGAGTGGGGGATTGTACGATATATTGCATTTGGAAACATTTCATGCCGAGCATTTGTATGTTAAAATGTAACAAAGTGAATTAAGCTGCTCCGTCGGCTACTTTCCGCTTTAATCAGAAGTTGTTGTTTTTTTTCTTCCTCTTTTTTTGTGGTTGTTTAAATGCAGAGTTACGAGTGTGTGTGTCACTCCGGTTGGGAAGGAAAGTACTGCCAACAAGAAATGGATGAATGTTTGTCACATCCCTGCAAAAACAATGCCACCTGCACTGATTTCAATGGCTACAAGTATGTGCAAGTACTAGATGCATCAGTCATTTATTAAACAAAAAAAGCATGTCATTGGAGACATTTAATTGCCCCAGCGAAAAAATAAAAAATAAAAAATATGAAGCACACACTCTCATTCACTTTTTATCGTTGTACTGAAATTGCACAGCTACAGTTCTACTATGTTAAGTCTACTCCAGTGCTTTGGGCAGCCTGGCCGGCTCAGGTGCTCCTGTGGTTGTCTCACATTTGGAAGGTTGCAGGTTCAATCCCTTGTGACTTGTAAGTGCCCTTTGTGCACCTGCAAGGTAAGAAAGTATTACCTGAAGAGTCCTATCGACATCTGTTCGGGATTATTGTATCTCTGAACATATTGGAGCTGAAAATATTCACCTCCACTCAAAATAACGCAGTGCCTCAAATTGTTAGGCACGTCCTCCACTTGAAAAAAGTATTTAACCCAAATCGTGACCGCCTACTTTTCTCTCAAGAAATAAAACAGGTGGTGACTGTAATGACTTTAGTTTGACTGATACTCTCATCCCTCACGATCACAACGCTCTAGGGAAGCGCATGCATCCCGATGCTGTACACACGCGGCATTGAAGAGTTACATCTTGAGCCTAGATTGATTGCAATACGTTGCCAACAACATGGCTAAACAAAATAGCAGTACTTTTGCTGAAGCATGGAAACAATCAGCCATAAGAAAAAAAAAAAAAAAGAACTGACCCATTTCCATTTTTTGGTGTCTCCAAGGTGTATGTGCTCACCAGGCTGGACAGGTGCAGACTGCAGTGAAGAAGTGAAAGAGTGTGAATCTGGGCCTTGTCAAAATGGCGCTCGGTGTCAGGAGTCACATGTACCTGAGGATTTCTTACGCACCTGCCCCCCCTTTCTCAGCGGCCCATCGTGCAACCAGCCTTATGACCCATGTGATCCCCTCAACAATCCCTGCCTGCACAACTCCACCTGCCTGACACGCTCCAATGGAACGGCCTTCTGCACATGCCCAGCTGGTGAGTGCACGCATGGCCTCATCCTCACATTGAAGGTATTTTGGGTGGGGACTAATCTAGTGTAATTACACTAATCGCCATTTCAGCAGCCAGGCTAATTTTATGTACAGACAGGCTTCCGATTGAGCTGTATTTTATGATGCAGTAGCTCATTATCTTTCTTTGCATCAGTCTACAATACTGAAATCTGTTAGACCCCATCATCATTTTGGCACATGTTGGTCAAAAATATAACAAAATGCTCCAAACACTGCATTATGAATGACCCGATCTATTTCATTTTCAGGGTTGAAACATGAATGAATGAAATTCCAGCAAAGCAAGCCCGAATGAGAGTGACAAACTCTGTACGTATAAAGAAAAAAAACCAGCAGACTCAAATAAGAATGAAAATGTATCGATAGCTAGCTAAATTAATAAAATATAGATACACAGCACAGTATCGTGGGCATCTCTAAAGAATTTGGTTGTCGTCTCTTGCTCAACTTAGAGTGGCTCATGCTAAAAGAAGTTACCGACAGTTCTGGCAGCTGGACAATATTTTGCCAAGCAATCTCCTGTATGTTGGGCATGAATTTAGTGAAGCTGAGACTCAGAAGCTCACAAAAGAAGTTTTCCCCATTGAAAAGTTTGTTAAAACAGCTGTAGAGCAAAATTGAAACTGTTGCCACGTTTCACCTCACCGTATCCAACCATATGGTCACAATTTGCATTCATTTGTATATTTTACCATATTTTATTTTATTTTTCCATAACACTCTTGTGCTGTGGGCTGTTTGATGACTACAAATATTCATTTTCTTAAAGACCAGGCAACTTCCAAAAAAATCTGTTGTCTGTGGGAAACGGTGAGTTTGAGCACCACCTGTCAGGCAGCAAGTACTTGATGCTAATGAGATAGAGACAGATATTGTTTAAACTGTTGCAATGTAAAAATGTAAATCTTAAATCAAATCTGGTATAATAACCACGTATGTCGATTCGGGGACCCCTGCAGAGATTGAAGTTGATATTTGAGGAATTGTTGAGCGGTTGACTTCTCTAAAGCAGCATTGTTACTGTTCTGTGCCTAATGGCGCTATCAGTGCAAAGAGGGAACGATGTTTCCAGATATAAATAGAACGGCTGGGTTGGTTTCTGAAGGTTTCCTTGGAGAGGAATAGGAAATTAGGTGCTTGCTGCATACATTATACCAAAAGCTTTGCGTGGGTTCACTCGTTTTCACTTCACAAAAAGCATGATGACTCACTCCTCCCATTATTATTCAGCATACGAAGCTACTACTTGTTGGGTTGTTTTGGCATGGGTTTTTTTTCCGCCCAAAAAAACGCTCGATAAATGAAGTTTAATAAGGAGTGATTATCTCCTGATTATATGGTATCACAATACTTAAGTGCTATATTTTAAAATAATTTTTTTAATATGTTTCGGCGTTTTTTTTTTCGTAAACGTTAGATATGGTAAATGAAGTTTCATAATGAGTGATCATCTCCTGATTCCATGGCATCACAATAATTAAGTGCCGTTTTAAAATTATTGTGTCATTTAATGCTTTTAAAGTTGCAAAATTCTGTTGGAGGAAAATACATTCTGCTTCACCCAGAGTAATTGTATAACAGTCAGGTTTAAACTCTCTTCCGAAAAAATACTCAGAGTGCAAATAATTAGCAACTTCAAGGCGAAAAACAAGTTCACAACTGGGATAGCCCAAACACATAGAGAGGATTTCATTCAAATTCAAAAGGCGAGCCTTAGGACATGAACAGAATTTGATGGGTGGCCTCAGGGTGGCCTTCACTTTTGACCTCAGCTTTCTCCAGTGTTGTGGAAGAGTATCTGCATATATTCACTGGCCACAACATTTGGTGAAATCTAATGGGATCTAATACAAAGTTTTTTTGTTTTTTTTTAATAGACATTCCTACTGGTGGTGAAACTTAGTTAGGAATTACATAGCAAGTTAGTTTGGAGTGACAAAATCATCCATCCATCCATTTTCTGATCCATTTATCCTCGCAAAGATCGCGGGGCGTGCTGCAACCTATCCCAGCTGTCTTTGGGCGGTAGGTGGGGGACATCCTGAACTAGTTGCCAGCCAATCGCAGGGTACACAGAGACGAACAACCATCCAAGCTTACACTCACACCGAGGGACAATTTAGACCGGGGGAGGAAACCGGAGTACCCGGGGAAAACCAAAACAGACACAGGGAGAACATGCAAACTCCAACCAAGAAGGCCGAAGCTGGAATCGAACCCTATACCTGTCCAAGTTCAATGCGCCAACTAGTCGACCACCGGGGCGCCCGGGGTGACAAAATCCATTTTTTAAATTTCCACTGTATATTGATGTTTTTATTCCCCACAGTAATATGCAGTTCTCAATGTAAAAAGTGTGCTCATCCCTGCTGTATTGCATGAGGTGTAGTGGGGTATGCATCGATAAGCATCTTTTTTCAGACTCCACCTTTTAGGCTCTCATTACCATGTTCCGAAGATTGTAAATGCATTTTGTGGAATGTACCATGCCCAACTAAACTCGACTAAACTAAACTAATACAGCAATATGTTTATGATTGCAGTTATAGTTTGTATTACATTATACTGGGCGGAATGTTTCAAAAGTATTTGACTTGCCGTATTTAGGTGCCCTAAAGGTTCAAAAATAAATTTAAACAACTAATCATCAAAACAACTTTAAACAATAAGCTCTTGTATCGAGTCGCATGAGTTTATGCAGGTGTACGACATGTCCAGTGCAGATGCCTGCTACGGTATATGATATATAGCAGGGCTAACTGAGAGACAGAGACTCTGCAATACTTACAAAAAATCTCTACTTGAAAAAAAAAAGTCTGAATCCAGGTGATTTAACTTTGTGCAACCACTTGACAAAATCAAAATGAGTAAATTCAACACACCATTTTTTTTCCAGTGCAGTTAGACTATGCTAGACCTGTGTGAGGCACAAAAATAGAGTTAATAGTGCGGCCCATCCGTGTGCTATGGTTTCAGCATGCTAACAACCATCACTGAGGGCAAAGGATCTTTAGTTCTCTCTCCATTTGTAGCTGCAAGACCTCTATTTCATGTCGAGACAACAGCTGCATGGAAAAAGAGAATTCCTGAATCAGTTATTCTCCTCATAAAAATTCACAACTATTAGTGGCATGTTATATCATGTTGGAGTTTAACCTCTGAGCCTTTCACAGCGGGTTTCTAATTGAGCAGCAACCCTAGGCTTATTCAACTGTGCTTTCACTGCATAGCGGGATACTTTTTTTGCCCGTTCTTTATGTTTCCCCACTTTTTGCACTTATTGCGACATGTAAAATGATGTGGCAGCTTCATGCAAAAAAAGCAATGCAATCAATGCCATGAATTTCATGGCATAAAAACATCTTACCAAGTAGATGCGAAAGTAATTAGTGCTCAAAATGTGTTTCCATGCTGCCCTCCAATAGGTTGCTTCTTAATTTCACAAGTGCATGTCACAGCAGAGGGCTTTAACTACCAGCTAGATACCTATTACCTATTTTCTTATACAGTGGTACCTCTACTTATGAAATTAATTGGTTCTGGAAGGAATTTCCAGAACCAATTATGAAAATGTTTCAGGTCTAACCTTTCATGATTAATTTCCATGAAATTACAAAAATATCCGAGCTTTCGTTGCAATACTTTAGTATTTCACTCTTAGTGCTGGAGATACCATCCATTCACCGTATTCTTCTGCTTATCCGGGATTGGTTCGCTGTGACAGCAACCGAAGCAGGGAAGTGCAAATTTCCCTTTCCCCTGACTCTCTTTGCACATCTGATATTTAAAATTAAGCGAGCAAGAAAGAAAGAGGAAAATCAGCTTTTTACAAGATTCAAACGTGCAATTTCAATTGGTATTCTTAATAATGATATTCACAGTTGTTGGTTAAGAGCCATACTTAACATACCAAAGCTTTTAAGAACTTTGAAACCCCTCAGCTTTTCCCCAAGACCCATTTCCTTCCTTATTTCATTTCTTCCAGACAGAGGATTCACATGCAGTGGTGTCTGGCTATAAGCATAAAATTGGTTTCACCAGTTGTTAAATGTACTGTAGTTCGTCTCAACAGAATCCAGAGGTGAAAGGAAAAACATCAGGGAACATGATGAGCATTGTTCATGCCAGAGAGTTAAATTCCACACACTCCCCTCCCCTTGTGACGTCAAGGTTCATGGCTTTCTTTTCAAATGTAGAGAAATAGACTTTTTAATTCAATATGAACAATTTAATTGAACTTTTGTCCAAAGACGACAGCAATTAAGAAAACACTTAATTGCACTAAGTTTAGCACTACAACTTCAAACCGTCCGGTCATCAGCCAGTAGTTATGCTCGTTCTCACAGCGTAGACAAACGGTCCGTTAACCTGTTTGCTGTGTTTGGTCATGAAACTATGATTAAAGCTGACCATGTCAGGCTAAAGGTTGGCTTTTTTGGGAGGGGGGTGTGGGGTTTTTTGCAAGACATACACAAGTGTGTATTATTCTTGAGAAATTAGATGGCATTATATGTGGTCAAGCGACAATATTTCTCTTAGAAATAGTACATTTGGTTGGAAAGAGGCGAGCCTCCACCCCCCCCCCCCACACACACACGTTTTGATAAAATATGGATTTTCTAGATTAAAACAGAAAAAAGCAGTGAGACTTGTATCCTAGAAACCATCATAAATGTTGCTGTCATAACAAGCTTCCCTATCCAATATTGTTTCATATCATATGCTAATCATCATATTCAATTATTTCACAGTTGTGTATTTTTTCTTGGAGCAAATTTGCAAAATTGCAAATTACAAATATTAAAGAGCCTAAACCATTTGAAGTGAGCCCATTTTTTTAGCGTCTTTCCTCGCAACTGACTCTGACTCTGATAAGGAGACTGTAAGGACAAATGTCGCAGTCCAAACCAAATTCACAGTCAGAAAATGAAGACATCAGTCATATTTCAATTGAAACGCCCGTCAAAGTTAGCTCACTGTCCACCGGGGATTACCCTCAATTTCTTTTTCCTCTGAGAGATTCAATAGCAGTGGCAGCCATCTCATACCAGCCCTGTGACCATATGATGGAATGACTTTGCGAGCTTGTGCCTGCGCTATCTCTCAGTGCTCTGTCAAAGAGGAGCCTCCAGTCAGTGCTTAGTGGCACAAGATGCATTACATTGTGGTGACATTCCAAATAGCCCCCCCGAGGTGTTCCACCATTGCCGTGACTGACAGGCCAGGTTGGGAAACCTGTACTGTCCCATAATTCACTGGATGCTCCGTGCTCTCTGTGCTCTCGCATTCTTACGTCCCAAGACATAAAATTCTGTAGCTTGTCACCACATAGCATCACCCTAGTGTATTTCAGTGCATTTACCTACAACATCACTTTATGACACAAGGAAATATATCGTTTGAGAGCCATTGTATTCTCGGTTACACACCAAAAATGTGTTCGTTAGAAAGGTTCAAGGAAAATGTTTTGGGGGGTTATTTTTGCCAAACCCCAAATCAACCCCCCCCCAAAAAATAAAAAAAATCAATAAACAAGCAGGCTCGGGATAGAGCTATGCAGTCGTCCACATAATCAATGGAACAAAAAAAAACAACGGGTGCTTCTTTGTCTGATCCATCGTGTGCACACACACACACACACAAAGGGTGCTTCTTTGTCTGCTCCATCGTGTCTACACATACACACACTCACACACACACTCATATGAGGACAAATGTATTGAAAATGAATGGATCTTCCAAAAAAGTTCAATTGGCCGCTTCATTTATTTCATTCCAAATTTTGTTCAGCAGAAAAAATATTACAAAGTGAATCAGTACAAACCACCAGAGGCAGAACCTTCGAAGCTCTGAAGTCGCTCCCAAACATCCATGCTGATCTGCCCTCAACCCCCTAATGAAGCAGGGAAAAAGAGCTCATGGGCTTTGGGCTGTCCCTCTTACCGAACTTTACAAGAAGCCCCCATCCTTACTCGTCTTTTTCCATCACACAGACATATGCATAGAATGGCACAGAAAGACGCACACCTCCCAAACCCCAAACCACTAACCCTCAGACCAATCTGTCCATGGCACTGAAGTATTATTAGACTAACACGCTCTCTGAGGGGAACCGGTGAGTGCTGAGAGCTGGAAGATGAGAAATGCTACAGGGGCTACTAGTTCCATTAAAATGGTGTTCACCGGGGCCTTGGTTATCATCGACACTGACGCTTCCAGCAATGTGGGCGGGCTCACCGATCCATGACTGTCTCCTCTGTCTTTCAAGGATTTGAAGGAAGCCGGTGTGAAACCGACACCAATGAGTGCATTTCGAATCCTTGCCGAGACCACGGCGACTGTCTGGACCAGGTCAACGGGTACAGGTGACAAGTCTCATTTCCTCTAAATGCAGTTTATTGGATATTTCTGGAAGATTTCACAGGATTGTGTTTAGAGCACATCGATGCTTCCTCAAATCAAATTAGCTTTAATTGACAATACCGCATCAATCAGAATACATTTTGAAGTAGCCTGCTACTTTAGTATTCCATTCTGAATATTACTTTGTGACTTAGAAACATCAACTTCAATTTTGTTTTTTGGTCCTTTGCTTGGCACAGAAGTCTTTGCAAAAGTCTGAGACCATCATTCAATTTATTGTGGGAGCAATGCTATAATGACGACAACCATTCAATAACTTGTGGTGGAGACCGCGGGATGGAGAAGGCAACTCAAATTGGAAACTGTACGATTGGAGAGTGGCGTCGCCATGATGTTAGACAAATGCCTCCAATTGAAGAAGAGCTGACAGAATGATTTAGTGTTATTTTGGCTGACTTACTTCGAGGAAACAGCGTCATTAAACTGTCCAAGTGTCCCCGCCTAGGCATTCTTTTTCTTATTTCTCTGCTGCTTGTCTCCTCCTCCTCCTCCTTTGTAAAATGAGTAACTTCAGGGCTTTCTTTCTCACCACAGAAAGACATACCTTGTGGAAGTACGGTCTAAATAACCAGTGGCAAATCTCAGTTTTTTACTTCCTGGCAGGCTGCTACCTCAGCACTTTCAAATATGGACACTCTGGCAACCGGTTATTTCATGTTGCCACGTGACTCACACTGAGTGGCGTATGAAAAGGTCATTGCACTGTACTTTTGACATAGAAATACACTCAATTACACACAAAAAAAAGGTCTCGGGGGGGCGGGGGGGAAGAAATAGCTTTTTAATGTGCACAAACCTACCTCTTTAACTCATTCAGTACCAGCCAATTTTGGACCAAGTCTGAAAAGGCGTTTAAAAACGTCTTTGGGAGTGAATGCGTTTTTAAGAATTACAGTACATGGAGTGGGACCTTAATTGGAATGGCATTGTAGTACCTTACTTGTTTTTACTTTTTTTGTTGTTTTGTTTTGTTTTGTTCTTTACGTACAAAAGCGTTACTAAACGGTTACACTTGAACACTGAGATCAAATTGAATGAAATTGAAACAATATCATACTGTGGTTTCACAAAACAGAATGACATTCATACAATCATACTTGTCTTATCCCAAAGAAGCTTGCAGGTGCTTGTTCGTAGGTGAGGTGGTAGATTTAATTAAAAAAAAAACAACTGCATACTTCCTTTTACTGCATTGGTAGGTGGCACACGAGAGCTTGTTCAATTTTCATGCACATCAGAACCAAAATGTGGATAATTTCAATGTATTTTCCTCCCACTGAAATTGCCCTCTGCCCCAGAGTGTAAATACTATACACTCTTGACAGCGCATTACATTAATTGTGAATTCCCACTGTTGACCTTTTAGCAGCTGCTTGTAGGAAGAATGTAGAATTAAATTTTGGTGATCACACTTTGTACTTGCTTGTTGTGGTTTTAGACTTTGCTCTTTATTTTGATGTGGCAGTTAGCTCCCACCCGAAATTTGGTTCAGTCTTATTAAGAGAGTTCATTGATCACACGATACAGTTATGGTAAAATTATTATTATTTTTTTTTAAGTGAACTACACAAGAATTTTAGGTCTTTTGGTTACAGTTTTTGCAATAATCTCTTGGAAAATGTCACCTAAAACTCAAATTAAAAGGTAAACAAACACTCCAATGTAAAAAGTATCCATCAAAATGGACCATCATCTCCATGTCTGTTCAGCCACCACCCACCGATATGATTGTTCTGTGTTGTTTTTGCAGCTGTGTTTGTCGAATGGGATTTTCCGGCCTCCACTGCGAGCAAGACATCAATGAGTGCTCCTCACAGCCTTGCCTCAATGGCGGAACTTGTCAAGACCTAGTGAACAAGTAAGAATAAAAAGCAAGGTAGAATTGATTACCTTTCATTCTCAAAAGCATTGTGGGCATCCTTGGCATACTGCATCTCAAATAAGCTGCTCTCCACAAGACAGTAACTAGATTCAGCTGGAAAACATCAGGTGTCTGTATTCATTCTACAGCCCAGCGCCGCATGTACTTCTCTCTGGTGTGCTTAATGGGAGCCCCTGGCCCAATTTGAGTCCTCAATGGTTTGTCTCCAGTTTGTCTCCCGTCACGATTTGGCTGCCGGGTGACCCGACCCTCCTCAAAACAGTTCTGGCCTTATTGCACAGTCCGTTGTGTCTTAACCTCAGTGCCCACTACAAGAACAACACAACACACTCACCATTATCTTCATCTCCCTGACCCGACAAGTTGAATAAGCTCTTGTGCACTGAGCTGATGTATCTGACTCTGCACTGTGCTCCACGGTGTCTTTCCACATCTGTACACATTCACATTCAGCTCTTATCATACTGCATGCACTGGGAAAGAATAAATCGTTATCAACGGATTCAGTTCTGTTTTATAAGAAGCTCAAACGCAGTGTTAGCAGGCAGGCGGCAAAGCAAAGGCTGTTAATTTTTTGTCAGAGTACTGTCACTGACCACTCGAGCCTTTTAGAGCTTCCGGAATTAGAAGGTGCAATGCTTTTTTATTTTTTTTTTGCCAATGACAGCTGGGGAGAGGGATTTGAATGGAGTAAACTGCATTACCAGACTCATTTAGCTATTCCCTTCAGTAATAAGTCATCAAGCATAATTCAAAGCGAGTGGCAACCAGGGAGAATTAATTGCCGCTATATTGTTCCTGTTCGAGAGAGATGGGTCACAGGATCACTATGAAAAATCAGTTCCGCCACCTATTCAAAAAGTTCCATCAATATTATGCCATCTCTCTTGCGTATTTGTTATGGTCTAAATTGAATATGCCAGAATAGAAATTCTTTGATGTATGGTTTACTTTAACTTTATAGGAATATTTACAACTTACCGTACTCAGTTTATCTGATCACGATAGCATTTCCTTTCAGTATTACAGTATTACAACACTGTAGAAGAAAAAAAAACGTCCTGCTCTTAAATTGAGCATAACCAGACCAATATTGTTTTAAGGCATCTCTTGTCTTCGTCAAGTTTTGTTGATAACCTACCATAGACGTGACATCATTGTTTTACCGACATCAATCCGAGAGTTACCTGTCAGATAGTTATCGTGTTTCCCCATGACAATCCAAAGCAAATCAACATCTTTCGGAGAAGAAAACGAATGATAGGACATCATCTGAGTTCCAACTGTGATTCATAGGAAATTTCATCCCCATCCAAATCTGCAGCAAAATTCAGATTTCTATTTTCAGATGCTGTCACTACAGTACATTATATTGTATTTAATTTATTATAGTTGCGTTATTCTACAAATCTATCCTTGAAAATAAACATCTGTTCAAATTCTGATTCTCCACACGTTCCCAAATGCCACGTAAAAAGGACATGTGGACAAAAAGAAATGTTCATAAAAGAGTTAGCATCCGATATTCCATAATCCTCCAAACATGACAATTTGCAAAGTTGCCAATGGTTTGAAGTGAAAACAAAATGAATTATGACAGCATGCTCCACTTTTCAATTTAATATTTCAGCGATATCTTTGTGTTCCACAGGTTTCAGTGCAGTTGTCCTCCTGGATATTTCGGAGCGCTCTGTGACCTGAGCGGGAACGAGTGTCAAGTTTCACCTTGCCTACAGGAGGGCACCTGTATTAGTAGGCCGGAGGGCATTTTATGTGTCTGTCGCCCTGGATACTCAGGTACGTCTTTTTCCCCTTGGTGACAACAAGATCAAAAGTAGAGCCTAAAAAGCTTATCGGGCTCTGGGGTCGACCACAGGACTGACATAGATGAGGTTTAGTACAAAAAAAACCTGCTTCTTTTAATTGGTCTCCCTGCCCAGACCAGATGCAGTGGTTACCTTTTCGTAACGCTAACAAGATAAACATTCATGTCACCTGTTTGGTCTGATGGAAACTTCTCACTGTCACTTGCTTGCTTTTATTTTATTACATCAGCTTCCTTCGTCTCGCAACGCTGTAGTTGCTTTACTTTAATCCATTCGTCTTATTTTCCAGCCAGACAGGTATCGAGCTATTTTAGCGCACATCCGTGAGCACGCGAGCGTGTGTTTTTGCACTAAAACCGATTCCTGTCAACGAGTGGGAAGATTAATTTCATTTGTCTTCCGTACTTGTATCATCAATTTATCCTTCCTCAATTGAGAGAGGGGGTGAAATCTCTGAGGTATTGTAACTCTGGGGAGAAGAACCTGACACGCATGGCCCAATTCCCACCGAAGCAGCTTTTATTATTAGGCCTGCGCACACTATTGTACCAGTCATTACTTTTTCTGAGGCTCTAAGCACATGTGAGGAAACGGGACTCCCTTAGGGAGCAAGCAGCCAGAGGATGCAGTCCAACTTGGCTCAAACCCACTGAAATTCACACAAGTATTCACTTTGTAACTTTCCACCGCAGCAGAAAAACTACCTGGATGGTTTGATGTAACTTTTTGTGGAGGGCTCAAACATTACCCTGTTTAAACTTCATTTCAAGTTCAAATTTGAATGTTACTCTGCTTTGATAGGAAAGTGTCAACTCTTTTTTTCGGGTGAAATTCTGAAATGTGTATGTATGTGACACATAACTATATTATGTGCTACTGGCATCAGCAAATGAATTGCTTTTTTTTTTCTTTGAGCATATTGAATGCCAGAATCAATTTAGGGTCCAACAGTTGATGGTGCTTACGAATAAATCAGTGTAGTCTATATCTGTTAGCTTGCATGGATGTGGATGTGATTACATGACAATGACAGTTCATTTCCAACTGCATTATGTTTTAGATTGAATTGTATTGGTGTTGCTGGCCAGTGAGTCAGAATGTTCAGCTTTATTTTGGACTTGGCATTCTGTCTGACCAGGTTATTCAAAGTCACATTTACTTTTTATTCCCCCGATACTCTTTTATTCTTTGTTTTGACATCAATTCCAACATATGAAGAAACCCAACACAATAAGGTGGTGATGGAAATTGTTATGCAATTTTTCAATTTAAATTCCTGCACTTAGGGCCACTTTCTCCTGGTAACGCATAGGTCCTTTTTTTTTCCTCCCACGCAGCAGACACACCGACTGCACACAAGCCGGGAATGAATGTGAAACACCAAAGAGATGTGATTTAGTGACAGTTGAGGCTGGCGTCAAATTGTGGAAAAGTGGATTTTTCCTTAACATTTGTGAATGTCATTGAAATTCATAAAATAGATGATACAAACTTTAAATTTGAAAATGCCAACGGGTGCAATGTGAAGTCTGCCAATCAGGCCATCCAGACCGCTCCGGCTCCAGTTAAGCCCCCTTTTCATAGGACCCTTTTCTACCTCGAAACAGCCTGATTCCATCCTGCGTGGTCGCTTTTCCATTACACTTTTTCAAGGCTGTGAAGGCTCCAAAGGTTTTCGATTTTAATGCAGGCCAGCAACATGTTCAAAGCAGAAACACCCTTCGCAGTGTGCATTGTAAACAAACCGCAAAATGAAAGCACTACTATAGTCAGTAAAAAATTACCATGGCTAAAACACAGGCCGGGTTAATGACGATTCTGGTGACCGATGAAAACCCATTTCCAGACATTTTGCCATTTTACTCTTTCAATCTATCACTGACGGGCCGTTGACGGACCTTTCATTTCTACTGATGGAGTGGACACCTCTGTGTTTAGGGTCCATGCTAATATATTTTACAATATTATGAGCATGTTTATTAATATTGCATCATACTGTAATACATTGAATCCAACTCGGCGTTTTTGCAGAATCGTTGGTAAGAGGAAAAAGTAAACTGTGGCACAGAAGTAAGTGGTAACCTTTAAAAGAAAAGAGGTCTTCAGAATAATGTAAATCACATTAAAAAAAATTACAAATACATAACGGCATATCTATTAGTTTTGTATTTTTCGGTGGTTGGGGATCCATGTAAAAAATGTTACACAACAGTAGTTTTGTCTTTATACCAACAATAAGTAATAATTTGGGCTTTTTAAAAAAAGTACAATCACCAAGCTGGAATAGGGAGCGTAACATCTAATAGAATTGCCTTGGTCCCTGATTGCCTAATTACGTGGTGTGAGGTACTGGCGGACCTGTTTGCATGAGTCAGAACATTACTGTGAAGTGTCACATTACAATCATAAGATGTTTATTTGAAGTCGTGACATTTTAGGATGTTTCGCATTTTAATCAGCTTCTTTAGCTTTTAACCATTCACAACTAAAAGAATAGAATGTACTTATCTACGGTAAAGGTATAATTCCAGAGTTATTTTTGAGTCCACGTCTTACTAGCAGCTTGTCACCCATGTCTTTTGAATGCAGTTGATTTCATTCATTCATCTTCCGAGCCGCTTGATCCTCACTAGGGTCGCGGGGGGTGCTGGAGCCTATCCCAGCTGTCTTCGGGCAGTAGGTGGGGGACACCCTGAATCGGTTGCCAGCCAATCGCAGGGCACACAGAAACGAACAACCATACACACTCACACTCACACCTAGGGACAATTTAGAGTGTTCAATCAGCCTGCCACGCATGTTTTTGGAATGTGGGAGGAAACCGGAGCACCCGGAGAAAACCCACACAGGCCCGGGGAGAACATGCAAACTCCACACAGGGAGGCCGGAGCTGGAATCGAACCCAGTACCTCTGCACTGTGAAGCCGACGTGCTAACCACTGGACTACCGGGCCACCCCAGTTGATTTCAATCCACCGCAATGGCTTTAAAGCAGGCATGTCCAAAGTCCGGCCCGCGGGCCAAATCCGGCCCGCGGTCGAATTTCATCCGGCCCTCGGCCCCTGTCATAAAATCAGTGCCGTCTGGCCCGCAGGTTGGGCGCAATGGAACACGTGTTGCATTGACTGAGGTCTCGTAGACTGGGGAGTGATGTTTCATAGAGTACTGCTTCCCTCTAGTGGCTAAATGAGTAATAGCATCCACTAAATGAGTAATAGCATTTAGACACTAGAGGGCATCACTCACGAGTTAACAAGACATCACTCCGTGTTTATATTGACTGATATGTCATATTTCAAATGATCCTTGCAGTTGTGGATATGTGTATTGCTTGTTCATTTCCCTGTTGTTCGAGTCAAAGGTTTTGTGACTATTGAAAAGTCATGGTGATACATTTTATGTTTCAAATCAATCAATTTGCACTCAGGAGACTTCTGTTTAAGAAAAAGTCAAGTGAATAAGCAGTTGCATGTGATATACCTGTTTCAAATGAACCAAAAGAAATTCTTAAGATTGTTGAAATTAAAATAAAAATGGAAATGTGAAACAGACTGGCTTACTAAAATTTGCTGAACAATATTGTTGTTCAATGTAAAGAATGTCAGCCAAGGTCGGCCCCCCGACATTTTACCACATAAAATCTGGCCCCCTTGGCAAAAAGTTTGGACACCCCTGCTTTAAAGGAAATTACTGTATGCAACTCGCGAGATAGCCCGGGAGGGGAAAATAAAAGGAAGCTGACTGTTACATTACAGGTCCAGCGCAAAGGCACGCAGTCAGTAATTGCCTTCGTATAAGCTCTCCCCTAATCACATAATGATGCACAACTGTGTTTTGTGCTGTTGTATACATCATTTCCCTTTTGTGCCATATCGACATACACCATAAAAAATGTTAATCTCACTCTGAGACAGCCCAGGCAGCTTCCTGAATCACTTGTCGGATCGTTAATGAGGATGTTTTGCTTTTAAGGCTCCCAGTATGTATTATTTAACTATGCATGCGAGCGGCGTTAAGTCCTGAGGTCAGGAGTCAATACGGTGACATGATTCATGGGCGATCATGTTTATTTGAATCGCAGTTTGGGCTGTTGTAATTTGTCACCCTCTGTTTTCTCTTCTTCACTCGTCATTAAGTAGCGTGTTTCCCTTGAGTGACGGTACAGAGCAATCAACACATTGTTGCGGTTTCCTCGGTCAGCACATTGCTGGACGATGATGATGTTGCAGTGCAGCGTCAGTGAATTTGCGCTGCTGGATGAACACGGCAAGAGAAACGCGTCATCAGTTCAATCTCGGGTGCCTAAAGTTTTCTGTTGTCTTCCAAATATGACTTTTTTTTTCTTTTTATCTTTTATCTGAAAAAATTTGAATTACACTGCATTGTTTTATTTTAATATAGCATAGGAACACAGGTGTCTGCTCTTTAATCCCCGTGAAACTTTTTTTTGGATAAGAAGCCTTATTTGGTAACTGTATCCTGGCATACAATTGACCCCCAACACAATTAAAGGTTAAATTGAAGTAAAAATAAAAGAAAGTACAATTAATGCTGTAACTAAAAGTCATTGTGGACTCTTTTTCCCCCTTTAAGAATAACATCAAAGTATATCTTTTCAACTGAATGCAAACGCCGATACAACCTTTTTTATAAATTATTTTCCCTCTCCTCTCACAGTAATTCCTTGAGCCTAAAAATAATGTTTTATAACCTTAAGTGGTAAATGATTTTACAATGAAGAAGCACACTTTTGTAGCATTTTATTATAAAGATTTGAATCAACCCTGTGACCTTTCTATTGAATTCTAACTCCTAACTTTATCCAAGCGAATGTTTTGAAATACAGGCAACATTGATTTTATCTTCCAGTGAATACTTTTTTGACACCAATTTATGGATTGCACTATATCTACCCAAACTCCTCTTCCCCCTATCCCTTGGGAGTTCATTTTCTTTTCCAGTTGTGTATTGATATTTGCACTTTGAGGATTTGTGTAACCTCTACTCAGAACGATGAAATGTCGACAAATGTAGACCACATGCTGGGGAGAAAGAACTCTAAAACCTCCATTAATGTGTATAGTCCCGGCTTTATGCCTAATTCAGTTGCTGATGTTTGTTTGGAACCCGGCTGATTAAAGTTAATGCTGGTGAGAAACTAAAGGATGTTTCTCCGTATGATAACTAATGAGGTGTCAAACTGACTCATGAGAGTTGATGATTTGGCTTGCAGCAAATATTTAGGTATAACTTTTCTTTTTTTTTTTTTTTTTTTTTTACGGTAGTAGGATATTAAGTGAACGTGAGGGACCTTGAGCTAAAGAGTAAGGATACAAGTGAGCCATGATATAATTTTATAGATGCCTTGCCATTCACTCATCCTTTCATCCAAATATTTTCAACAGCGCTTATTCTGAACAGGTTCACATTTCGAGGAAATGTATATTCGTTTTGTGCACAGGTATGTATTATCATCAGCTTTGAAAACACTTTCTTTCATAGCCTCTGACAGTAAAAACTGTAGTGCCATTGGTCATTCTATAAAATCATGGCATGGCACCAATGACTGGCCACTTCACTTTCTCGCACAACTTCCATACAAGTTTCTTTGTTTATTTATTTATATATATTGTCACCCCAGCGTCTAAAATGTCTTTTGGGCAGTTTTAACATACTCAAATTGTAGCTGCCCCTGGCCCACTCGTATAAAACAGAACAAACAAGACAACACATTCCATGACAAAATGATCCACTGTGAAGAGCAAATCGATTACATTATAAAACACAGTCTGTACTCATTTTCAGAGGTAGGAGCAAGCAAGTCTCAAGTCGTAACCTTCAAGGCTTAAGCAACTCTAAAGTTACTATGGGTGGGGGTCAAGTGGTGTCGCCGCCAAATTTCAACCAAGTTGTCCAGTGGTTAGCACGTCGGCTTCACAGTGCAAAGGTACCGGGTTCGATTCCAGCTCCGGCCTCCCTGTGTGGAGTTTGCATGTTCTCCCCGGGCCTGTGTGGGTTTTCTCCGGTTGCTCCGGTTTCCTCCCACATTCCAAAAACATGCATGGCAGGCTGATTGGACGCTCTAAATTGTCCTTAGGTGTGAATGTGAGCGTGGGTGGTTGTTGGTCTCTGTGTGCCCTGCGATTGGCTGGCAACTGATTCAGGGTGTCCCCCGCCTACTGCCCGAAGACGGCTGGGATAGGCTCCAGCACCCCCCGCGACCCTAGTGAGGATTAAGCGGTTCGGAAAATGGATGGATGGATGATTCAAGTCATTGCAGACTTAAAGCAAGTCGTAAGACCAGTCAGACAATCTTACTCAGTGACAACAAATATTGGAGTGATGATAATGTTTTTCCACTAATCATAACACTGAACAGTATATTTAACACTTTAAAAGGGCAAATAAAGTACAACTGGGTTGAGGATTGATTGAATTTATTGCACAGCACTGTTTTGAAGTTGCATTTCATACTCAATTTAACTCCACCTATTAAATAGGAGCGGGACAGCGAGGCGGGACCCTCATGCCAACCGAACCTCAACAGTAGAAACCAACGATTCAGACAGTTTTCATAAACCCTTCCACACCGAGTTATGTTATTTAGCTGTACTTACATGTTCAAAATCATACAGTTTTAACTGGTCTCAAATCAGACTTTATATTGCTCACTAAACTGTGATGTTGGATTACTTCTCCTTGTAGGTTATCTAGTGAAGTTAGATGTTGTTGTGTCTTCATTCTGTGAGCTGCAAACAAAGTCATTGACGAGATAAGTAACACTTGAGAAGTGCGGTGAGAGGTGTGTGCAGCTCCCACTGGTCAGTACTTTCAACATTCTGCAAACCGAAAGCAAGTGAAGTAAGAATTACAATGATTAGTGCTGGTTTTTCCACGGACATAAAATTGTAAATTCAATTTTTGTTCTATGCTGTTTTTTTCTTTTCTTTCCAATTCTTGTAAGTATCCCATTTCAGGTGTTTTTTTTTTTCATTTACAGACATACACATTTATTTCACATTTTAAATAAAACAGAGATCCTATTGCTTCAAAACCTAGCGTGATAGAGCCAATCGAAAATCAGTTTTTGATTCCGTACTGAAAATGTAGTTAAAAACTGCCGTCAGACCGAACAATATAAGTCATGGTCCCTGGTATTATCATTGATGATGAAGTATTTACAGATATTTTAATATCATGATAGCCCAAAAGAATCTGGCCTTTAACAATAAACCAACACCACTTAGTTTTACCAAAATACTTGATTAATAAAGCATCTGTCCCTGGGCACGTTTCAAAGAAAAGAAGAGGAAGAATGAGAAGTTTTTTTCAACTGTAACAGGAAGTTCTAATGGGAAAGGTCACTTACCACAGGATTTTTAATGAAAGAAAAACACACATGGATATATTCTAGTTAAACAAACAAACAAAAAGGGCGAGTGTGCAATGTGACCCACGTCTTTGCAATCCATTGAAAATAATGAATGAGCCTGACAAAGCAGTTTACTGCATCAATGGGATATACAGTTCAACAGATAATCATTACATAGCTTGACAAGGGCATGCGGTATACAACCCATGAGTAGCATCAAAGGATAAATCTGCCGAGTTAGTTTTCTTTGCGCCAAAAAGCCTAGTAAAAACACATCACATACTCAAACTGCTTAAATGGGTGGTGATATATATTTTTTTATACAAGACATTTTGACAAATTGTATGCAAGTATGTCAAAACACATTTAATTTCTACTCTGTTTGCATTTTTGTATTGATGTTATGAGGTTGCGTTCCCGATGGTGTTGGTCAATAAATAGAGTCAATATTCCCTTGAATTTCGTACCTCCAGCAGCTTAATCTGATGTTAGACAGGATGGATCCTTGTTTTGGGTTTTATTTTCTTTTTTTTTTGGTCTGTGTCAGAGTTTGACCCTCCGATCCCAATGTGGCAGCAGGGGTCGAGGAGCATCAGACCAAGCAATCTTCTTCCTCTCTTCAATTGTCAAACTTTCTTCATCCAATCTTGCATTGTCACAATGCGTGTGTGTGTGTGTGTGCGTGCGTGCGTGTGC
Organism: Hippocampus zosterae; assembly: GCF_025434085.1. Lineage (NCBI taxonomy): Eukaryota > Metazoa > Chordata > Actinopteri > Syngnathiformes > Syngnathidae > Hippocampus > Hippocampus zosterae. Next base: position 11,105,569 of record NC_067461.1, on the reverse strand, counting down.
GTGCGTGCGTGCGTGCGTGCGTGTGTGTGCGTGCGTGCGTGCGTGCGTGCGTGCGTGCGTGTGTGTGTGTGTGTGTGTGTGCGTGTGTGTGTGTGTGTGTGTGTGTGTGTGTGTGTGTGTGTGTGTGTGTGTGTCTGTGTGAGAGTGAGGGAAAGGCTACTTGAGTTTCCTACTCTGAACTCAGAGTGGCACCAGGTCATATGTTCTGTTGCGTTTTCTTCAAGGTTCAAATTATTGTGCTTTCAGAGATTTTCTCCTGAGTGGATATTTTCGTTGACCACTCTGGTCATTTTCATCTGACCTCGACCATCATTTTTGAACTCTCGTTCCCCGAATATGTACTTTTTGTTCAGCCAACCTCTATCAATCCTACACATAGTTCTGAGCCAGAATGAGTCAAACATGAGTGAAATGTTTCACGTGTTATTGAAAATGCTGTCATTCACACTACAACAACAAATTTAGATGTATCATGAAGACACGCAAGCTTCCTATTGACATTGTGGCTGTGCTGTTTCCCTCGAGATAGTCATGGATAATTTCACATTCATATTGTATAATCACATATTATCTTTACCTGCCTTTCATTGGGAGACCGTCCGTAGCAATTATACACTTCAAACTTAATATGCGTGTGAGAGCATGTACTGCACTTGCAGTATAAACTCAGTGGCGACCAAATTAAGTACATCGGGAAATATGCCCCGGTGCTATTGTGGAGTGGCGGTGGTGAAACTCTCTGTCATGCACACAGGAAATAAGCACACTTCGATCATTATTCAGCAAGTTGGAACAGAAAAAAATGATTTCTCCTTTGTGCCCCTTGTTGTTATTATTTTTTTTTTTCAATTAATCAAGTGGCCACCAGCTGTCCATCCTCATCTACACACTGACTTTACGAATATGAGTATGAAGATCCTGACTTACACTTTTAACGTTTGCTCTCCAAACGAACAAATGTATGAATTCTTTTTCCTTCAAGCTCTAAATAGATACCTCTCCGGTCGAATTGGACTATTTAAAGAAGTATGCTTAATTTCCTAGGGGCATGGTGTGAAGTTAACATTGACGAGTGCATTTCAAAGCCTTGCCAAAATGGTGGGAAATGTATCGACGAAGCCGATCGATATCACTGCGTGTGCCCCAACGGCTTTTTCGGCCCCGACTGTGAGACCAACATTGACGAATGCTTGTCGGCACCTTGTTTTCAAGGGAGGTAAGTATTTATCTCTGTCCCCTTCAAATGATTACGAGGCGCTATGATGGAATTACTTTGAATTAAGGTCCCTCCTCATTGCCGTGATGATTTTCAGGATGTCAAATTAGATGTTTCTCAACATGTGTTTTGTGCAGCAATAGAGCTGCTTTCAAAGAAGCATTCTTTTTCATCTCCACTCTCATCATTTTTTACTACTTAAATCAATTCCGCCCCCTCACTGCTTCCGGGCCTACCTTAGCTGTCACGATGGAATCTCTTCCTACACGTGTCTTTGTGAGGCGGGATGGAGCGGCGGCAGATGTGAAGTAAACATTGATGTGAGTAGACTTCAATGATTAAACCTGCTGAATGTTCGGGAAGAAGAACTTTGTAGTCTTTGTGTGGTCTCCAGTGTCACTAACTTTATTGACTCTCCTGCGAGATAGTGGGACCGAAGTACCACGATCATGCAAACTTTGTACAACTACCTGATTAAAGTCAATTGCTCAGTCCAATGCGTAATTGATTCAAACACAGCTTGAGCTGGACTCTAAAAATAAGGCATCGAGTTTCTTAGAATGTCTCTTTGAACATTTAGTTTAATCTCTTCTGATTGCCCGGTTGTGGTCTATAAGAGTCGTGGACTAGCCCAGACACCTTTCGTGTGGTGTTAGCTGGAGCGTTGGTGATAAGATTGTTGTTTACAATCATGTGTTGTGTTGTCAAATTGGATTTATTGCAGAGTCTATAAATTATTTCCGCCTGTGAGAAAACAAATATGCAGTTATTTATAACTGCCTCAGATAATACAGTATTTGGTACGTTTGTTGTGACTTCTTACGGATTATACTGTATTTGATGTAATGTATATTTCTCTGCAGGACTGTGTTAACAATCGCTGTTTGAATGGTGCAACATGTATTGATGGTGAAGGGTTCAACTTTACTTGCAGGTGAGTTGATATGGTTGCTCTTGTTGGACTAAAACATGTAATGTGCTATCGTAAGCAGTGAAACTTGTATGGAAGTTGTGCGAGAAAGTGAAGTGGCCAGTCATTGGTGCCATGCCTAATGATTCATGATTTTATAGAATGACCAATGGCACTACAGTTTTTACTGTCAGAGGCTATGAAAGAAAGTGTTTTCAAAGCTGATGATAATACATACCTGTGCACAAAACGAATATACATTTCTTTTTATGGATTTTCTGAATGTGGCAATGAGACAGAATGTAGTTTGTGGTCTTGGAATAATCATTCTAAACCTAGACAACCTTTTAAAAAAAGTAAAAATGCTTGAATTTCACCTCAGAGCAGGTGTAAGAACATCAACTGTTCGACTGACATCTTTGCTTGCACAGTTCAGTCTGTCAACAATTAAAAATACATTTTGAGTGGAGCTGTGGTGTGTGTATTCGATCACATCGCCCACCAGTGCTTCGGGTATACTGCAAGCCAGTCATTACTATTTAATTGCAGTCTTTGTGTCACTTGAGTGATGACACGCATCTAAACATATGTTGTCTGTAGTAAGAGTGAGGTAGGACTTGCATCTCGCCCGGTGTCCTACAGTTAATTACTTTGTGTGACCTTGTGCTATATGCTTCTATATGGTCTGTGTCACGTTTTTAATATATCCGGAACAACCATGACTCCAAAAAGCCCACAGCTCTCATACGATATTGATTTAGTGGACTGCAATTTTATATTCACTTCAAGGTAAGTTTATGGGAGTGAATGTGTATTACAGGCAGGTAATGCAAGCTTTGCTTGGCATTTACAAATAAATGTGCAGCGCGACACAAACTAGAGGGACACATTCACAACTTCAATGATATCCAATTTAAGAATACCGTTTCATCAACAGAATGAAAAAAGGTCATGGAAAATATGTTTTGGGGAATGCATGTAGGAAGTAAATGTGGCGTAGAAGAAACATTACATTTACTCCTGCAATATTTTTTTCCTGGTCATATTAAAGAAAAAAAAACCCTTGTTTCATTTGCACGAGATGATTGAACTGATGCATATTCTGGTCTGCACCTGTCCAGCAAATAGCCTCAGAAGCACTCTGTGCATGTATGGCCAGCTCGGAGGTCATGCATGAAAAACTTGCTCATTCGTTCTTGCTGCTTTTGTCCATGATGAAATCAAAAATACCTTACACAGCTCACTTCACAACACAGGTGCAAAAAAGGAAAAAAAAAGTCAGCAGCAAAAATATATGATTGAAGAGAGTGCTATTTATGCGGTTTAAATGCTTCCTGAGGTCAAAGAGTGGGTTCTCACCAAAGCGTGTGGATTTTGATAGATCACCAGAAAAATGTTGCAATCAAATGAATAATAATAAGACACCATTCTTTAAGACGTTATATATTAAAACAAAAAAAGCATTTAGGACAAATTGGTAAATATTGAAATGAGTGGAGAAATTGATAGCAAAACAAATAGAGATGAATCCACTACGTAAGGTATCCTGCTAAAAATTAAAAACAAATCTTAATAATAAGCCGAACTGAATTGCATGAAAAAAAGACAACAGCCAAAAAGCTTTCTAATAAATAATGAAGCATCTCATGGTCACAGCCACGTGAATAGAAGGAACCGACATCCTCCCACGTTCACGAACATCATTTGTTTTCTTAGCTGTCCGCCAGGTTTCACGGGGGATTTATGTGAAGTGGAACTTAATGAATGTGGCTCATCTCCTTGCCACAATGATGCCATTTGCCAGGACCTTATTAATAGCTACGTCTGCCACTGTCGGTCAGGTAAGTCGCTCACACGCTGAGGAGGTGACGAGCCCACGCTGTCTGTTACGTGAACCCTTTTGTTACTCGTGAAACGACTGCAATGTTGTCTTCCTGCGGCCCACTTTCTTGGAGTGCACTTTGCCACCTGTAAAGCATTTCAAAACTTAAAAAACATTCATATTAGACTCAAGGCAACTGACTGAGGAGGTGTGAAAGGTTACAATCACGCCTGTAAAGTTACCGGTACTATTCTTCCGAACCTTCTCATAGTCGTTTGCTTTTCTCTGGGGACCGATTTAGTCATACAGTATGAAGATAAAATGATAAATAGACAATACTCCTGCGCCTCATTAAAATGTATGTCGCACCCATACGCTTTAGTGAAAGCCTTTTCTTGTCTGTGCATAAGTGTGAACCCAAAAAAAAGAAAATCGATGTGGGAGCATCTGATTGATATTCACTTCAGAGGGTGGAAGTGGGAGAGCCAGGGCTCACCAGTGCACTCTGTGGGCTTTTGTTCCTGGCAGGTTGGACAGGCCTTCAGTGTGAGGATGACATTAATGAGTGCCTTCCACAGCCCTGCAACCAGGGGATATGCGTTCAGGGTGATCCGGGCTACGGCTACACCTGTTTCTGTCGTCCTGGATTTGTGGTGAGGCTCCCCACCTGTTTCTGCCTCTCCATTTTTTATTCTTTTTTTTTTTTTTTAAGAATTAACCTTTATCCTCCTGCACCCTCAACTCCCTCGACAATCATCCTTATGATGAAACAATAACATTACTTTATTGGGCTGATAAAATACTGGTGCTATAATGAATTGACATCTATAGTGCAAATGTTTCGCATGGGTGAACAAGACTACTTTGTATCAGTGGCAAATGAAGTCATGATACGTTTGTCATCCGCATTGATGCATTCTGAGGGTTAGAAACCATTTTTAGACGAGGAGTCGTATTTGTTTAGTCAAATTGAAAGAAACCTTTCGAAATCGTGTTTTTGGTGTGGTATTCTCATAACAATCTATGAACCGAGCCGCTTGTCCTCACGAGGGTCGCGAGCGTACCGGAGCCTATCCCAGCCGTGTTCGGGCAGTAGGCGAGGAACATCCTGAACCGGTTGCCAGGGCAATATTCTCATGACAATTATAAAATAACGCCCCGATCCCCCCACCACCACCACCAAAATTAACAAGGGCGCTTTTGCTTAGTGCGACTGTCTCACAGTGCTATTTGGCTTATGCCCCGCCCCTCTCCAAAAGTTCTTTCAAAAGTGGCAGGGTACTTTTTGTGAAACTATTTAAACAAACAAATACACAAGCACTGGAAATTAGCATCATTAAATTAGTCTTTCTTCATAAGACTATATTTGCATACATTTGCATAATTAAATATGACTTTTTGAACGTGAACTTTATTTTTCATACTCTTAACCTTACATACAGTTGGTGTTTCATTTCACACTCGCGTCTACGGGCTGTTTATTCCGTGTACACAGGGGAAGAACTGTGAGCACAACTATGATGATTGCCTCTTAAATCCATGTCCAGAAGCATATTCCTGTGTAGATGGCATCAACAAGGTCACCTGCCTCCCTCCTGCAACGGATGCTATTCCCTTGGAGACTGCACTCAAGAACATCACTCGCGGCTTTGCACCACGTGTGCAAACACCAACACTCAGCCCGTCGTCAGCAGCTGCGCAATCCACAGGTACAAAACCACACTTGACGGCGGGTCCTATAGGCGCGCAACTTCTGCGGTGTCCTTATGTTGCCTTTGGGATTGAAACGTTTAATTTTTTATTCATATGCAGGAAAGGATGCATCAGGATTTTTTTTGCTCGCTTTATTCCAGATTCATGCTTGGTTTGACGCACCGTCTTGTGTATTTTCTCTTTATTTATTTTGGTGCAACAAACAAGCGGTGGGAATGAGGAAGCAGGTCATCTGCAAATTGTCAGACACAAAACTGAGGGCGGATTCTAAACAAATCCATTCTTTCCATCGCCTGTCCATTGACTGTTCTCGGGTCACTTTGTAATGAGTGGAGACGCTCGAGTCTCTGAGTTGAATGTTTCCCAATAAAAATGTCCTTCCTATTTTGGCATTTATGAAATTCAACGAGCCTTGGGCAATGACTTGTATTGAGTCGGCATACCCTGTCCACCTTAAGAATTTAGACGCATTTCACCTACAATGAACTCTTCGGTCGATGCTACGAGAAAAATAGCCTCAATCAAATTAAAAGATGTTGATTTCTTTCATGTTGGTGCTGTCTCAATAAGTTCACAGCGTGCTATGAGACTATAATTTGAATATGTGGTGTTAAAATATATTTTTGAACTAGTGAACTGTGCATATACAGTACGTCCTTCCCCTTTTGTTTGCCCCAGGTCCTAAAATCCTGAGAAACAATCGAGATTCATGATTTGGGGAAATAACAGCATCAGTAATGTGCTTTTAAAAACACAACAAGAGACATATCCCACCATATATCAATCAAAAGTCAGAAATATTACCTTCAGCACACACAAGTTTGAATCAATGTCCTGTATGGGTTCTCTTTAGATAATGAAGGTGCCTAATGTAGTGTTGAGTGAGTGTGGACATTGTTCTTCCGTATTTACTTATCACTGGCATTGGGGGGAATCCTCGCACCTCTCAACGGCATGTTTGTTTCGAAACTTCACATTGCATCAACAAGAGATGTATGGATATAATCACATGATAGGTGAATAGATATGGTTGACTTTTCTAATTTGGTAGGCCTTTGGTAAAGGTGTCTGGCACTTAAAATGTCACATTGGTGAGCAATAGCTTTGACATGATGGCCAACAATTTGGGTAAAGTCCTGAGCAAAATGAGCTGCTATCAGTCGAAGCCTGTCAGGAGAGGAGAAAAACCCATCTATCATTTCCAATCAAGAAAGGTGTGTTGGCATATTCTATGTATATATGGTTGAGTTGGGCACATAGGGGGATGTTTAGAATGTGAAGCAGGATCTGGTGCTCAGTATCAAAGGGTCATCGACATAATGCCCTGGATCAGGCCGGTACATCTTGATATGGAACAGCACTGAGGCAAGGTCTCTCACCCTGATTGGTGCTGACTGAACTCATGTTGAATAGGTTGGCAAACATTTGGCAAAAATGTTGATCTCATCCAAAAGATAAAAGTCCAATCATTTCAACACTCTATCACAGATCACATATTTCAAAACGTTATTGCGATTGAATTGCGCTGCGTGAGAGAGGAGGCGGATTGTTTCTTCTTGACAGATGAGGTCTGCCTTCGCTTTGAAACTGTTCACAAAGCAGCAGCGCAGTTAAGCGGACCTATTGAACACAGACGAGCTCGAACCAATTCAGTGTGACACACTAAAATTCACTCTGGGCCAAACATAATGGAGTCATCCCAGCTACACCTGATCCTTTCTTGGGCCTCGGGTGAACTGTGTTAGTGCGGAGTTACATGTGTTGAGAGTTCATAAAGCATCTCATATACTGACAAATTTATAAAGATAGTGAATTAGTTTTAAGGTTTAGGGGAATGGAAACCCGCAAGTTAATCTAACTAGGTCACAATCGAAAAGAAAGCGGTGCCCTTGGTGTTGCTTGAAATAGAGATAGATGGTGCGTCTTCAAAACCCAGTCGGCTTTGCAACGTGTTTTAAAAAAAGCAAAAACGTCAATAGGAATTTAAACAGAGGCTTTGAGTTACAGTGACTTGGATTCGCACCGATGACTACAGCAAACCTTATTTCACAGACCAATCTCGTCTATTTCCTTTTCTGCTGCCGCTATGCACACAATGCTGTGCTCTGCAGTTTGAGAGTCGATGGAGATCTCACAGGCCAGAGCCGGTGGAGAAAAACTGAATGCCGTTAAGACATGCTGACTTTCTTCGGCCTTATACACTTGCATAATATGACAGATATAAGGTCCAACACAAGGGCTTTAGTCGTATAAGATTTATAATCAGACGGGGTTTTTTTCAACAATATATTTATTTTTTAGTTTATTTCCAGTGCAGTAGAACTTTACTGCTTCGAACAGCTTTTAATCATTAATTTATTTAAGTACTTGGAAAGCGCTGATAGTGTCGTGGTACATTAAAAAAAGGGGTAATAAACAAAAAAAACATGCAAGGGACTCACTGCGTCAAAAACAGTCACAACTACTACAGGTCCACACCACACTACGCTGCAAGTAAAATTATAAGCATGCTGCATAATCTCTATTGAATGAAATGTTCTCTGATAGTAACAGCCAGTGATTATTTTCCTCAATATTTTTTATCTTACCGTGCATATGTCAAATACTTCCATCTACTTGAAATACTTCAAGTTTGGAATGCGTTGATTGTACAATATTTCTCGACTTTGCCACTGAGTCACGGATACACTCACGCTTGGAATGCGCATGAATGAAGGACAGCCTGAAGGAACTCCCCTGAATTATGAGTAATATTTATTATTTAAATCCATTCAATAAAAACATAGACAGGTGTGAAGTCCAAGGATAGAATTACGAAGAAAAGATAACTGTTACACAGAGGATGTAGTTTTTTACCACATAACAGTCAGCTGAGATTTCTTCTGTCAGCTATCTTCAGAAAAATATTTTTTTTCCCCCCAGCAAATGTTGAAGGTAATGAATGACCTTTTGCCTCCCCTCAAGGCACAGAAATTGCAAGAGTCCAAGAATGGTCCTTCGCAGTATTTTATCTCTGTCGTGTGACAAGTTCAATCAGTCAGTCTATTACATTACATTAACCGATAAATCAAGGACAAAACACCCTGCATTTTTTTCTATATATGGGACATAAAGTCTATGTCAATTAAAAGTCATCAGGTAAGGTCCGCCTTACAATATGTCACGATCTGCCCGAAGCGATAATGATCGCTCCGTGCAGAACGAGGAAAATAAAGAATTGGATCCCCGGAAAACAGACAACGAAAGGATTTTCTCAAAGCAAAGAGTGTCTTTAATGACAAAAACAGAAAGAGCCCGACAGGGAAAAAACGGAAACACAAAACGCTGGTCAAATAAGGACCAGGGAGGAAATAAGGAAACAACTGAAAACGCTCGCTGAAAAACAAAGTGCGAGGAACTACTGATTAGGCAATATCGAAGTATTCAATATAGTGACTAACGCTAATGGCAAGAGTAAAGGCCGCAAGGCAAGAAGGCAACGAGTAATCTACAAATAGAGGAATTTAGCACGAGAGATCAATGGCACGGTGAGGAATTCTCCGGCAGCGAGATGACTGTCGGAGTCTCTTAATAAAAGAGGGTAATCAGCCCGAAATTACGGACAGGTGCGCGGATGGCGGGGGAGAAAACCCGCCACCTGCTGGCGGACACGCGACGTGACAGTACCCCCCCCTCAATGGACGCCTCCCGGCGGACTACCCGGCTTGGATGGATGTGCAGCGTGGAAGTCGCGCAAAAGGGACGGATCAAGGATCCAGGAGCGAGGCACCCACTGCCGCTCCTCAGGCCCGTAGCCCTCCCAGTCGACCAGATACTGGAACCCCTTTCCCCTGCGCCGAGAGTCCAGGATGGCACGAACCGTGTACACCGGGTCACCGTCGACGACCCGCGGAGGTGGCGGCGGCGTGGGAGGAGGAGCCAAGTCACTGGGAGACACGGGTTTGAGAAGGGAGACGTGGAAGACGGGGTGAACCTTCATGGTGGGCGGTAGCCGGAGCCTGACTGCAGCTGGACTGATGACGGCCTCGACCTCGAACGGTCCAGTAAATCGGGGTCCCAGTTTCGCAGACGTGCCGGCCAGCCGAAGATCCCTCGTCGCCAACCACACCTTCTGTCCTACCACGTATGAAGGAGCCGGGCGCCGGCGACGATCCGCGATCCGCTGGTTCCTGGCCGCCGTGCGGGACAACGCAGCCCGGGCCTCCTTCCACACGCGATGGGCCCGCTTGAGGTGGTGCTGCACAGAGGGGACCTCCACCTGCCCCTCCTGGGACGGGAACAGCGGCGGCTGGTACCCGTAGGCGGCCATGAAGGGGGACCTACCGGTGGCAGAAGAGACGAGGGTGTTGTGCGCGTACTCCACCCAGGGTAAGTGGTCGACCCAGGACGAGGGACGGTGAAGGCACACACAGCGGAGGGCCGCCCCCAGATCCTGGTTGGCACGCTCGGCTTGTCCATTGGACTGGGGGTGGTACCCCGAGGTCAGACTGGCAGTGGCCCCGAGGGACCGGCAGAACTGCTTCCAGACGCGGGATACGAACTGGGGCCCCCGGTCCGAGACAATGTCCAGTGGAATGCCGTGGAGACGGAAGACGTGTTCGACAAGGAGGTCGGCGGTCTCCAGCGCCGACGGCAACCTGGACAAAGGAACAAAATGAGCCGCCTTGGAGAAGCGGTCCACGATCGTGAGTACGACAGTTCGACCCCGGGAAGGCGGGAGACCCGTGACGAAGTCCAGGGCGATGTGGGACCACGGGCGAGGAGGAATGGGCAACGGCTGGAGCAGTCCCGCCGGCGGCTGATGGGACGACTTGCCGCAGGCGCAGGAGGTGCAGGCCTTGATGAACTCCGTCACGTCGTTGCGGAGCTCCGGCCACCAGAAATGCTGGGCGACGAGTTGCACAGTCCGGTTCACCCCGGGATGACACGCCACCTTGGACCCATGTCCCCACTGCAGAACTTCAGATCGTAAGGAGGGAGGTACGAATAGCCTCCCTGCTGGGCACTCCGTCGGCACCTGAACCCCCTCCAGGGCTGCCTGGATCCGCTGCTCAACCTCCCACTGGACGGCCCCCACGACGCACCGGGTCGGGAGGATGGTCTCCGGGGATCGATCCCTCCCCGCAGGCTCGTGGAGACGGGAGAGGGCGTCGGGCTTGGTGTTCTTAGACCCGGGAGAGTAGGTGAGGATGAAGTCGAACCTGGTGAGGAAGAGGGCCCACCGGGCCTGACGGGCGTTCAGTCTTTTGGCGGAGCGAAGGTAGGCGAGGTTCTTATGATCTGTGTAGACCGTGAAGGGTTCCTTTGCCCCCTCGAGCCAGTGCCGCCACTCCTGCAAGGCGGTCACAACTGCCAACAGTTCACGGTTGCCCACGTCGTAATTGGACTCGGCGGCACTGAGTCGACGGGAGAAGAAGGCGCAGGGGTGCAACTTCTGGTCGACCGGAGAGCGCTGGGACAGCACAGCCCCCACCCCCGAATCCGAGGCGTCCACCTCCACGATAAAGGGGAGATCAGGATCAGGGTGCTGTAGTACGGGGGGACTGGTGAACGCCGCCTTCAGGTTTGCGAACGCCGCATCCGCGGTCGGATCCCACTTAAATGGGGTTTTAATGGACGTAAGGCGGGTTAAGGGGAGCGCCTTCTGACTATAACCGCGGATGAAGCGTCGGTAGAAGTTGGCGAACCCCAGAAAGCGCTGCAGTTCCTTGCGATTGGTTGGAACCGGCCAGTTAGTGACGGCACGCGTCTTAATGGGGTCCGCCCTTAACCTGCCCTGTTCAATAATGAACCCTAGGAAGGAGATGACGGGGACATGGAATTCACACTTTTCTGCCTTGACGAAGAGCCGGTTCTCCAGTAGACGTTGTAGCACCAGCCTAACGTGTTGCTGGTGCTCGTGTAATGACCGGGAAAAAATTAAAATATCGTCAAGGTAAACGAAACAAAAGATGTTAATCATGTCCCTTAGCACATCATTGATTAGGTTTTGGAAAACGGCAGGGGCGTTGGTGAGCCCAAAAGGCATAACCAAGTATTCAAAATGACCCAGAGGGGTCTTAAAAGCCGTCTTCCACTCGTCACCCTCCCGGATGCGAACCAAGTGGTAAGCGCTGCGCAAGTCTAATTTTGAGAAAATGGTGGCTGACTGTAATGGGGCGAAGGCGGAGTCCAGCAAGGGTAGCGGGTATCTATTCTTAATAGTTATCTCGTTTAAACCCCGATAATCTACGCAGGGTCGCAGGGTCTTGTCTTTTTTCCCTACGAAGAAAAAACCCGCCCCTAACGGTGAACGCGATGGTCTAATAAGACCTGCGGCGAGCGAGCTGTTGATGTACTCCGTCAATGCCTCGCGCTCGGGTTGGGACACCTGATACAGCCGCGAGGTCGGCAACGGAGCGCCCGCCTGCAGGTCTATAGCACAATCGTAGGGGCGGTGTGGAGGCAAAGAGTGGGCACGGTCCTCGCTGAACACCTCCTTTAGATCCCGATAGCAATCCGGCACTCCGTCAAGGCAGATCTCCTCGGGGGGTGTGACACGTTCATGCCTCCCGACGGCCGATTGCAGACAGTGCTGGTAACAGTACTGGCTCCAGCTGTCTATCGCTGGGCGCGCCCAGGAAATCACGGGATTGTGTGTCTTGAGCCAGGGTAACCCGAGAACGATCGGGGCGTTGCGAGACCGCATTAAGTAAAAACGACGATGTTCGACATGGTTGCCGGACAGTAGAAGTTTCAACGGCTCCGTCCTATGCGTAACTACCGCCAGGAGACGCCCATCAAGATCACAAACCCGCTTCCTATCTATCAGCTTCTCCACGGAACAACCCAGCTCGGAAGCGAGATCGGTGTCCATTATGCAGTCATCTGCCCCCGAGTCTACCAGAGCCCGAACCCGCCACGACCGGGACCCCCCTAATATCTCCCCCTCGAGTTCGAGTCTGTTGGGGTGACCAGGCCGCGAGTCGACTCGCCTAGACTCGAAGGGAGGCGCGCGCGGTCGTGACTCACAGTACTCCTGGTGGGCAGGGGGTGACGGCCCCGGATGGCTGGTTGCGGCGTGAGGAGATGGTGGAACGCCGTCAGTCGTCACTCGATCGCTGAAACGACGCTTTCCTTCCTCCGCACCAGCGTCCCTGCCTCCCAGCTGCACCTGTTCCTCCGTGGGTGTTCGTCGGAACTGGGGCCGCTCACCCCCACGCTCCCGGCTTCGCTCCCTCAGGCGATTGTCCATGAGGAGGGAGAGGTCGATTAATTCCTCCAGGTTGGTGCTGTGGTCGCGGGTCGCCAGCTCGTCCTTGAGTTGAGGGTTTAGTCCACGGCGAAATAGACCACACAGCGCCCGATCATCGTATCCACTCTGGGCGGCCAGGATCCGGAACTCGATGGAGTAGTCCGCTACCGATCGCTCTCCCTGGTGGATGGCGAGTAACCGGCCCTCTGCCTCTCTGCCCCGCACGGGATGATGGAACACCCGGCGGAACGCAGCCACGAAGTCGGGGAACGAAGTACGGAGATTCGGCTTGGCGTCACTTGTCGCAATCGCCCACGATGCTGCCGGACCTGTTAACAGACTCATGACATAAGCCACCTTGGCGGCGTCATTAGCATAGGCAGACGGCTGTTGATCAAAAATGAGAGAGCACTGGTGGAGGAAGTGTCCACACTGCCCGTGCTCGCCCCCGTAGCGAGGGGGGTGTGGAAGCGATGGCTCCCTCGTCATAATGGGATATGAGAGGGGCGCTTCGGGAATGATAGAACGAACCCCGGGGGGAGATGGTCTCCGCTCTTCCACCCGGACCAACCGAGGTTCTAAATCATCGGACCGATGAGCCAGCATGGAGACCGCGCCACGGAGTTCCCTAATGGCTTGGCCCTGCTGACTCATCTGTTGCTCTTGTCGGGAAAGAGCGGACAAAATTCTTTCGATGTCTGCGGGATCCATGGTGGCCGGAGAATTCTGTCACGATCTGCCCGAAGCGATAATGATCGCTCCGTGCAGAACGAGGAAAATAAAGAATTGGATCCCCGGAAAACAGACAACGAAAGGATTTTCTCAAAGCAAAGAGTGTCTTTAATGACAAAAACAGAAAGAGCCCGACAGGGAAAAAACGGAAACACAAAACGCTGGTCAAATAAGGACCAGGGAGGAAATAAGGAAACAACTGAAAACGCTCGCTGAAAAACAAAGTGCGAGGAACTACTGATTAGGCAATATCGAAGTATTCAATATAGTGACTAACGCTAATGGCAAGAGTAAAGGCCGCAAGGCAAGAAGGCAACGAGTAATCTACAAATAGAGGAATTTAGCACGAGAGATCAATGGCACGGTGAGGAATTCTCCGGCAGCGAGATGACTGTCGGAGTCTCTTAATAAAAGAGGGTAATCAGCCCGAAATTACGGACAGGTGCGCGGATGGCGGGGGAGAAAACCCGCCACCTGCTGGCGGACACGCGACGTGACACAATAATTGTTCTTAAACTTAAACATCTGACAAAGTATGTGTGTTTTGTGTTTTCCACAGTGGAATGACTTGTGTTATAACCTGACATTCCCTCACTGACACATCGTACAGTTCACCTTTGTGACTGACATGTCATGAATGTATGAATTATATCAATTCTTTCACCTCCTTAGTGGACCGGTATCAAGACGCGATGTAATTACGCTGGCTCTAAAAGATTCATACTCCCACTAAGAGAAGTTTCTGTTCTTCTAAAAGAAGAAAAGGCCTTTGAACACGCTGGAGTGGAGGAAAAACAGCAATACATTATCCATTGTGCTTTATACCTGTAAATATAGTCATAACCTTAGCCATAGTATTAAAATAAAAAAGTGGATGCTTTTCACCAGCATTAACGACCGTGCGTTTTATATGTCTGCCACAGTTCGAATGTTTGGTTTTGGAATTTCGACTTCAGTGGGCAGTTTGTGTGTTCTCCTCTTGCATGAATAGGGTTTTTTTTTTTTTCCTGGGTACCTTGTCTTCCTCCCACGTTTTAAAAACTCACGTTAGGTCGACTCAAAATTGCTCATAGGTGTGAATGAGTTTGAATGGTTGTTAGGCGACGAGCCCAAATTATAGCCCACTTCTTGCCAAAAGTCTGCTGGGAAACGCTCCAGCTAACCCGCAACCCGAATGACTACAAGTGGTGTGGAAAATGGATTTAGATACATCTGCTCTAGATAATCGCATCTAATAAAAGCAGGGGACAGATTAATGCTAAATGTCCCTACAGACACTGCAACTCTCCCATAGAGCCATGAGAAAATTAACGCTCATGGGTGATAAAAGGTTGTTTTGGACAACAACACAAAAACAATATTTCATCAGTGCGTCGCTAGACAAGTTACAGCTCAATCAAAGGGCAAAATCTGAAATCACTTGTGGACTGTCTGGTCAAAATTAGAAACAACTTGACCATTTTTCAAATGTGAGAGGCCCCATGCGATAGGTAAAGAAAAATCCCTCCGTGTTGTTACTGCTGCTGTTCCCACTTGCATGCGGTACTTTAGAACACAGCACAGACATTTGACTTAACACACTATCAACAATCAAGGGTCTTGTCCCCAAGCAGGAAATCTGGTGTAGTACTGAGACTGCTACAGAAGACAAAGAAAAACAAGTACCGGTACATGAAAGTAGGCCAGATGATAGTTTATCTGGTAAAACAGCGCAGGGGCAATATCTTGCCAAAAGAAATTCTTTCCATTTCCATTTCCATTTCCGTGGTGAATGACTTAAAAAAAAAAACAAACACCAAACTTAAAACAGTTGCTCCTCCATTTCTGATGTCCAGTTCGCTTCCTGATTGGTTCTGTTTTGTGTCGAAATCTGTTATTTTGCAAGCCTCATTGTTAACCCCACCCGTTTCCATTTTTTGTGGGGTTTTTTGTTTTCCATTTATGATCGTGGGCTGACTGTTGTCAATGCACATCGAAATCTCTCTTACCGCATCTTAATCCGTAACATAATGATGATGTTAAACGGACGCTTGCTGACTTTGGTTGGAAGGGAGAAATCAGGATCAAAATGGACGAGTTTATCCTTGTGTGTATACCATATTTAACCAAATCAGCTTCATGATTGACCATCAGGACTTGGGGAACTTTTTTTTTTCATAGACTGGGAATGGCATGGTTTGATGAATTAACCCCAAACTGTTTTGGAGTTTTTTTTTATCTGGTGTGTGTTTTTATTTCAACGGACTGCTGGGCTTTTAAAAAAAAAAATTCTCATCCTCTGTTCCAAAAATGGGTGTCCGTCCAGGACGGACGGACGAACCGTTCCGTCTCAGGGGCGGAATGCCCGTGATTGGTTTTCAATTTCAGAGCTATACAACCTTTTTCATGTTTTGTCAATCTTCTAGTCGGATATGAGCTGCTTCTTTGTATGATACGCAGCAGTTTAAAAAAAACAACAATGAACATATAGTTGTATGAAAACTGGGGTCATTCTATTTTTGGACATTTTTACCCACAGCTCTTCGAGTGCAAGTGTTGCTAATGTTGGGACTTGTGAATGTATGTACAAATATGAGAAAACCATTGAAAAGGTAAAAGAAAGGCGGGACCTTTGAAGGTGAAGCTGGAGTTAGCTGTTAATTAGTTACTGGACTACTTCCTTGCAGCAGGCTCATACTACATCAAAGACTACTTCAGACTAAACAAGGCTTTAAAATGAATGAAAAGCTTTGTCTCTGGGGGGTAATTTTACATCATCAGCACTGGCAACTTGTATTGCCAGGAGTGAAGAATTCAGCGCTGCATCATTGCATTGTTGGTTTATCCTCATTAATTCACAGATCAGAGTGGGTATGCTCCTTGTGATTCTCTTGCCTTTTTTTTTGTCAGTGGTTTTTCCTCAGGGTATTGGTCGTATAGCTTCCCAGTCCAAATGGGGTATTTAGGTAAATTTGCTCGTGAAATGCTCTGAGGAGCACCCTGTCAGATCAGAAGTGCTTGCCAACCTATTAGGACTTGACATGTAACAAATATTGATAGCAGTCTCACTTGTGCTTGCTCGATTAATCATGGCAACAACTTAAAAGGAGCGCTGCTGATTTCTCTAGTGGAATGAATGTTTTTTTTTTTCCTCCCTCTCCCCAGATAGGAACAGACAGAGCATGAGACAGGTGCATCCACAAATGCTTTTCAATAGAACACACTCCCTGCTTTAGCTTCTCAATAACAGATTGCAGGCTTTCTTTCAAATGTGTGGATTATTGAGCATGAGGTCCCAGTCCGAGCCTGTCGTTTGAGTTGGTCTGCGTGACTACGCTCAAGAAGCTTATGGGCAAGGGATACTTGAACAGGAGTGTCCCATAATTGCCTCTTCTCGCGGATGATACAAGACAAGTTATTCCGCTATAAAACTCGGCATGTAATAAATGTGCATGACTGCATTCAGCTTCATTCTCCTGATATTGTGTCATTTGCATGCTTCACAGCTTTCCCAGTGAATACGATGGGTTTCAGTTTGCCTCGACAGTGAGCAAAAAGGCACTTGCATAATGTTGAAGGATTCTTTGCACTTCTTGTCAAATAAAAGCAAATCTACCCTTGCTTCCTTGCTCAAGTTTTGTTCGTTTTCCTCTTATGCGTCTTTCAGCTGTATTCTATTTCTGTTGCCAAGGTTATTTGATCGATACAGGTTACATTTACATTTTATGCTGCAACAAAGCAAGAGACTCGGAGGAATACAAACAGCGAGTTCAAGTCTGTCTCACATCGCCTCAGCTAGGCATGGAAGCTTTTCCGTGAAGTTCCATAAACTCACCCAGAGCAACCGACTCTCTACGCTAGGAGTGGGTGGACAAATGATTTTCATTTTTCCGTTTAGGGATGAATAGTGAGTCTCCGTAGAATTTACTATAAATATGCACAAACCTTTTCCATCACTTCAACATCTATGTTTGTATCCCCTTAGATTCAAAATATCTCCAGTATTTTGGAAATTCTTACCTGGAGTTTGAAGGGATCCACCTCAGCATCATCAACAACGTAACTGTGAGATTTCAGACGCAAGCGGACCGTGGAACTATTATGTATGTGGGCCAAGGACCAGATAAGAGAGATTTCGTTTTCATGGAACTCTTTGTCATGGATGGGACGCTACAGGTAAAACTTTAAGACAAGGACAGCCTGTCAGGTGAAAAAAATTGAGTGTTTTTCACTTGGAGGAAAAAAATAATAATTTTACACAGGGATTTCTTGATTTGTTTTCATAGTATGACTTAATGTTACGAAAAAAGAAAAAAAAACTGTCACTCAAGGGTTGTGGAAAATGGCAAGTGTCAATCGACTACCTGTGTCATTCCGCTAACTACTGTGTGTTAGCGATTGCGCTGCGGTATCCAAAATGAGACCCCAAAAATGTTATTCGGGGTTACGAGTATTCCGCCTGACACCAGTAATGAACTAGGTCACTGGAGGAGCGGCATGGCTATAGGTTAGTACAGCGGCCATCTCCAAACCTAAATCTTGTGGCCTCATTCCTCAATGCTTGAGTGATTTATTATTATTACTATTTTTAATTAACTCAAAAACTCTCCTTGTAAAGCTTAGTCTGAATTTCTGAGGAGGGGGGGTTCCTCATATATCACTACAAATTATTTTCAGTGTCAATGAAACACAATTTTGTGTCAATGATAAAAACAGTCATTCACAGAGAATACACTCACGTCCGCAGTTACGTTTGTCCCAATTTACTTTCAGTATGTCTTTTCCTGCAATGGAGGGGATGATGCCGCTTGGATTAACACACAAATTCACGTTGATAACGGCCAAGTACAGATTGTCAACATCAGGTATGTTCTTTTTCAATGAGTTCCAGCGCACAGTGAGGGATTATCACATCCCTGAATAGCTTGTGTTTAGGAGTGGTAATTTCAATTTACAGTTCTGACTTGGGTTTGTAAATAAACAAATCTGCCTTTGGCTATATTTCATTTAATGAGGAAGAAGAAGCCTATTTGTATCATAAGCTTCTTAGCTTTACGTAACATACAAAATATGTTCAAACGGTATTAGCGCCTCAGGTGGTATTAACTTCCCATCCTGCGTCATCCCCTTGTGTCAGGTATTGAAGCGTTTGTTCAAATGAATGACTGTAAGTTAAATCAAGGGGCCATAAGAGAAGTCATTTATAGTTTATTACCAACAAGCCTACTTTTCAAAGGACCGGATCACAATGCTGCTATTAAAAAACATTAGTGATCAGCTGGAATGCTTTATTGGCTGTTCTCAAGTCTTAATTTGCAATTTTTCATGATGAAAACATGAGCGATCAAGAGCCAAGCACAAAATCAATGTTTCAAAGATTTAAAATAAGGCTGCAAACCCTTTGAGATATTTTTTCTTTAGCCTTGGCACAATCTGACCATCACTTCTCAATGATATTGCGAATGCCACAACTGTAATAACCATTTTGGCAGCCGCTTTGTAATTATGCTTTAATTGTATCATAGTTGAGAATCCCCAAAGTCATTTTTCTCAAAAGGCCAAATCCTTGAAAGGAGAACTAGTTGCTGAAGAGCTTTCGGTTTGAAATGTCTTTGAGCAAGGCACACAATTAAGTGTTGCTACTATTAACTGTGGTGACAAGAAGCAGAGAAAGTAATGAGAAAACACAGTTCAATATAAAAAAACAAGGTTGCCGCAGCATTCATTCCTTCACATAATAGAAGTAAAAAAAAATGTGATTTTTTTCCACGTCGCTGCTCTAATTCTTCTTGCAAATGCACATTGCATATAGATTAAAGATGCAACAATACTCAAGTTTAAATGTGAGTGTATATATACAAATACCCTATGGCATTGTTCATTGATTTCAGGGCAGCCATGAAATGACGAAGAATAATGGAACTACTTTCTGTACATTAAAGATAAATCACTTTGGAGTAAATGTTTTTTTAAAAAGCCAAGATTGACGAACAAGTGGAGGAGAAACAAGAAAAAAAATAAAATAAACCTTGAAGTAAGCTATAAGTACGTCATACTATAGAAGTTGTTAGTGTATCCAAAAATAAAAAATAACTCGGCAAAGCTGTTGACATGATCTCGGATCAAGCTGGCAAGGTTGTTTCCCCTCCCCATACACACACACACACACACACACACGCACATTCCCCCACCCCCTTCCCCGAAGAAACATTTCTGCCCTAAATGGGTAATTGCGCAAAAACTGGCCTATCAGGTTAAAGAGCTGCGAGACTCCATTCCGTTTTACTTTTTTTTTTTGTTGTTGTTTGGGGGGGGCATTGTTTGTTTGTTTGCTACAAGTAAAATACAACAGCGGTAAGAATCCATTATAATGTGCTGTGCTGAACCCTTGGAGACATTTTGAGATTGAGAGCTGTCATAACTGGAGGGCCAGGAGCATGGAATAATGTGTGCAGGTGTCACAAACCAAATAATTTGGAATTGAATGATAGAGGACTCCGTCCATCTTTGTCTGATTTGACCCAAAGCTACAACACCATGGTCATTCTCACCACCAAACCCATTATAGACTTTTAATATATCTTCACGTCAAAGACTCTGTCCAGTATGTTAAGTAGAAAGGCCGTTGGGGCTGGCTTCTCAAGGACAGTGTGCACACTGCCCTCTGGCTGCTGGCCAGGCCTTTCGCTCAGACTGCGTCTAAATTAACCGCCATTCTATGCAAGCAAGCTCTTGAGGAAGGACTTGAGGAAGGCAGGAGTTGGTTCTCCGAGTATTTAGCCGGCATTTGCAGCTGTTTGGAAAGTGATGGCCAAGCAAATCGACCTTAGTTGCTGCGTGGATTTCTTTACTTCACTGCAAGTAACAATGGTTATTCGGAGGTGAAGGGGAAATCTGTGGCCTGAGTACACTCAAGCGACTGATGGTTCATGCTGAATCGGCACCGATGTAATTATCTGGTCCCCTATGTAGTTTCAAGTGGACATTCGTTTTTGAAGAATAAAAGATAGCTGCTGGGGTTAGGTTGACGTTGTTGAAGGTACTGTGATCCCATAACAACCTGCTTTGTCACATTTTGACTTTTATTTGAAATGTTTAGCACCAAAAATATTGAATATTAAGTCTATAAGCACCTGTTAAGTCAAGTCAAGTCAAGTCAACAGTATTTATAGAGCACTTTCAAACAGCCATCGCTGCATACAAAGTGCTGTACATGGAGCGATTTAACATATACAATAATATACAATAATAATAATAATAATCTGTTGAGACATGTTTTGTGATGTGAAGAAAAAGAAAAAAACAAAACTGGTTCCACAGCAAACTATAACCTGTTATGCTAACTTCATTAGGGAAGAGAGTTCAACTAAAGTAGAACAAAACCATGGTCCACAGGGCTCTTCCAAAGCATCATAAGGACGTCCCCTTTTGCCATGTGGTACAGTTTCAACTCAGTATTTCTGAATGGCTTGTATGATCCTTTAGCAAAATTTTAATTAATATTGGACCAATGAATTTGCATTCAAAAGCAGCATTTAAAGGTCAAATGAAGTTTACTTGTAAAGGTTACAGTGCATCTTTGGTTCATCCTGAAATATCACCCAAAAGTCAAATATCAATGCCTTTTTGTTTATGTGTAAACAGTCTGAAGTAAAACATCCAACGACAAATGGATACTTACACAAATGTCCTGGCCATCTTCCTCTGAACTAGTAGGAATGAGTAGCACGGTGAAACGATTTGAACATTTGAATTAGAATTATATGCACCATTTTTCAAGCTGGAAGTATGGATCAGACTTGGTGAAACATACCTAATCTATTATCTGCAAAAAAAAACATTTGTTTCTTGACCAAAAATAATCAACAAGAATCTGCTCTTGTTCAGCATTTCTTTCAAACAAAGGTGATGTCTGTCGTCTGAAGAAGTACATGTTTGGAAGGAGTTGGAGTGGACATACAAGGTTGTCAGTGCCACCACCTCCAATTGCCCTTGTGTGTCTCACTTCTTATTAGGCAACACCTGGCTCCTTGTGAGGCGGAAATATTTCTCTCCGGCCATGAAAAAATCAAAAGTGCAGCAAGTAATTTGAGGTTGGAACACATGATGCAAAGAACAAACCACATATTCTTTGGCGGTCTGCCACAACGGTACTTGGCCACTCAGGTAAGATTTGAAAAACACTCATGTGTCGCCAATGAAAGATCCTTGGAGTAAGATAAGAATACATCAATTACATGAGATCACTGCACTGTGAAAGCAACATTTTGTTCTTTGAATATTACACACCTGCTCCCATTACTGCACGAGTCCCAGAGTAGTTGAAAACTATGGTACATACAATATGCTGGTCTGAACGAGTAGAGTATAGACAAAAATAAAATCTAAATGGCTGTTTGGTGTTAGAAGAAGAAACATGTTTAAATCATTGAGTAATGCCTAAACAAAAAAATAAACTCCCATTGAAAGTGCCATCACTTCTGAAGGATTAAAAGCTGTTGTTTCAAGTAGGTCATACTAAAGAGTATATGTTGGCATAAAAACAGGAGAGAAAAAATAATTGGCTTCCCCCCAACTCCCTTTTAGACTCCAAGGCCTTTCTACAACTATACCGGCTGCATTGAAATCCTTGAATTTAACCAAGTCACAAGTTTGCACGCATCTGATGCGATCACCAGCAGCAACATCGGCACATGCAGGTATTTTCACACATCAATTTCTAAAACGAAGAAAGAAAGTTTTTTTTTTTTTTCAAAAAATGTGTATGTATTTTCAAACTTTGATCATTTGACAAAAATTACCTTGATGTCTATTACATTTTAGTCTCATTTGAATGTGTTTTTTTCCACTAACCATGACGTTTGCATGCTGCCCATCAAGATGACTCCTTTTTTATGTGACTGACCAACAGTGTCAACACAACCGGAGCTCCCGCTCAAGCAGCAAAACACTCCCAGCATGAAATTTGTGGTGATGATTTGTGCCTCAATGGGGGAACGTGTCATGAGATGAAACACCCTGCCAACGAAACGCCTTCCTGCCTCTGCCCGCTTCATTTTACTGGAACATTTTGTGAGAAAGGTATTGAAATGTGTATTTTTGTGGGTGTGGGTGTGTGTGTGTGTGTGTGTGTGTGTGTGCGTGTGTGTGTGCGTGTGTGTGTGTGTGTATAATTGGTTTGCTTATTTTTGTGAGCTGAGAATTTGCCATTTTACCCACATGGTAAAAAGAAACTTGTAAAGCTACATTATCGTGACCTCAGCAGTGGTATCTTCGGAGAGACAGACAGCTAGTACTGTGTGTTAATATATGCTGAGCCTCTTTGGGTAATAGGTTTCACATCGAAGCGGAATAGAGTCCGCTGCATTTGAAATGTTGAGTGATGTGAATTATTCACGAAATGATTAATGAAATGAAAGATCCATATAATCATCTTGAACCATTCCTGAATGAGAATGCGACCTTGCGGCACTTGTTCATCATTCAACCCAAACTCTCAACCGTTCCCTTCAAAAAATACTTCTTTGAACGCCACAATTGACTAGGTTCGATTCAAAAGAGGAGGAAAAGCAACATGCAGGAAATGAATCAACAAGAGATGCATTCTGCCTTTTCAAAAAATGATTTGTACGATATGTACAACCAATAATTTCTTTAGGGTATTTAGTCAATAATTATTCATTAGATAGCTTCAACATCATGATGATTGTATATTGAGAAGATTGTTCCCTGTTATAGTGGTCTTGTAGATGAGCAAAAAGATCACTGCTCATCATTGGTTCGCACGAGCATCTGCAATTATATTTCTCCACAGAGTTGTTTTCAGAATTCGCACACACTTAACTGCACACTAAAATGATGCCGGGGCAGTTTTGGATTGTTGAGTGAAAGCATTTTGCCTCAGCCATGTTGTGTTACTATGCTCGTCATAAAGGAAAGATTTATAGGATTTAATGGTAATAATTATATCAAAATTTTTCGCTTGACACAAAAATGTCGATGTAACTTTTAAATCGTGTTGAACGGCGCCATTTTCCTCACCCTGCCAGAAAGAAAGTTCTTGCTTATCCAACAAATTCTCAGACCCGCGAAGCTTCCCTCTAAAGACCAGCGGTGGGCCTTCTGATTAATTTCTGCTGACTTTGTCAGAATTGTTCCTTCTCAAAAGCATTCCATGCAGTCTCTCAGGTTCAACGCATTCCAATCTCATATGAGCATTCATCCACTGCTGTGCTTAGCAGTCCCCGCTCGTGATGGCCTGTGGAAGAACTCCGACGGCTGTTTACATGCTGACACATGCCTTTGCACGTGTGTCGCCATGGCAGCTTTGCTCACTGACAACCTTGTCCTCACATCCTGTTAAATTAAGTGATAGCCACAAGAGAAGAAGAAACAAAGTCATCGCTGCTCTTTGTTGTTTCGCCAGATGTCATCTTGGCATGGAACTAATGACATTGACTTTTGCTGACTTGCATCCTGTAACCTTTTGATGCTTACATCCGGGGGACATGGGCATAGGCTGCCTACACCAATGTTAAATCAAAATGGTATCAATATGTTATGCGTCATGTGCCGAAACATACAGTATGCTCAATTCTCATCAATCTCTCAAAATGTTGTCTTCATCAGCGAAGTTACCGAAAAGCATATTGTGCAAAAGCTAGCGTAGGCCAGCAAAACCACACTGCACAGCTGCTTTCTCTTTGTTTTTTTTGTTTTTTTTTCAACCCATATTGAAATGTGACTGGAGCTTTCATATTCCCAAACCAACTCCTTATAGTTTAGAATTCTTTTGGTGTTGCATCCAGCTTGCTCCATACTAGAAAGTTTTTCAAACCCGAAGTGCGTACCTACTTTTCTTAGGTTCTTCAATGACATAAGAAAGAAAAGGCTAGAAATGTCCTACATATTTTGAAAATAGGTTACATGAATGCATGACACAGAATAGGTAAAGTGACCATGTATTTTTGTTAAATAACCTCAGAATAAGGTAGAACTTTTTGAAAAGACATAAATGGGACCAACTCAATCGCCTTTCATTTGAATGATCCCCTCTCAGCCAATATCCTACATCAGACCTTCAGAAATTCAAGAAATAAGAACATCAGGTAATGAGCCGTAGAAGGAGGTCATAATCAATACAGACTGAATAATTTCCCACCTCGGTGGTTTTGTCTTTTATGACGACATCTTTTCCTCAAAGCCATTTAGTCCCCAACTAATCCTGTGATTACATCGCTTTCAATTGACTACTTGCAGAGTTGAGACAATGTCTTTGAGTAGATCCCAGACCAGCCACCTCATCTTTGAAGAAACAATTTATCAGGAGCGTAAAACTCTGACTGGCATGACCGTATTCTTGGCTTCTTGGTATTGTACTGTTAATCATCCACAAAGAAACAGACTGAGATGAACGTAATGACATGCAGGGTTCTAACATTCGACAGCCAGACGTTATGATCCCAAATGTGCACGTAAAATCCCCATCACAGAAGCCTGCCTGGCTGTTGCTTTGAATTGTCACATTTCTTGTATTAAAAATGGAAAACATCATGAAAGTGGCTCTTTTGTTTTTCAGAATATGTGACAAGCACCTCACAGTTTTACACTTTCAAAACCATTTAATTGTACAGAGGGGAAGTTCATTAACATTCTTAATAATCGTCAAACCAGTGTAAAAAGAAAACTAAATCGTGTACTCTCCCTAAACACAAATGAGATATTAACACAATGAAGGTGCAGAGACAAGAAGGTGATAATCTTGAAATGAGCACTCAATTTAACTGATTTCAAGGTACTGTATATGTAATGTCTCTTTTGCTCTGTTGTATTTAGAATAGTGAGTGAGCTATTTGTGATCTTCTCCCAAGCCAAATTTGCATCATATATCTGTTGGAAGCCTGCTTGTGTTTCTTCTTCAGAAAAATGTGGTTGGCTGCGCTCCGCCATGTCCAAGCTGTCAGGACTAGTACATCACATTTAAAGGGAATGACAAGCGCCCCTATGATCGAACATCATTGAAGTTGACTGTATTCACACCCATGGCAAACATCCCTCTTGCCAGATCGACACTGGTCACAAAGCTAGAACCCCCTTTTTATTTAGTTAGTTATTTATTTATGTCTTTTTTTTTTTTTTTTTGCTCTGTTGGGTCGCAGAGCTCTCTGCTCCAACAGCAATAAGACCATGACAAATGGTTGGCTGTGCAATTTCTTTATTTTTATTTTCAGTTGCTTTATCATGAATTAAGACCAAACAACAATTATCACTGTTGTATGGTAGAGATCAAAATAAAAATAATTGTTTTGTTTAGTTTCAGTAGTTGTTGGCCTGTTTTTCTATTTTAAAAAAACCCCACTGCATTTATATCATATGCTGTCATCTAACATTTGCTTCATGTCGGACACTGAGGTTAGAACTCCCTGAGCTGAAGCTGGCCATTTTTTCAATCCGTTCCTGCGCAGCAAGCTCTCAAACACTCTACCAGGTGTACAATGTCATCACTGTCTTGTGGAGTTGATGACCTGAGTGAGCACCTCCTTCAGCTCCCCTTCAAGTCATACCCTTTGTCATCAGGGGAAAATAACAACCCCAAGTAGCTCTGACAGAGCATTGCTTGCCGCTAATAAGCAAACTGTCAGCGCAGCAAAGGCAGAAGCCTGACAACTTTTCTGGGCGTCACTTAAACTATACACCTGCTGCCCACAGCATTCGCTACACCAGCACTACCAAATGAGATCTGTATTAACATGAAATGTTCATAGGCAATGCGTATGAAGTGATGGAAGCCTGCTTGGATGAGACGCAAAACATCCTCTTGGACAATTGGAATACAGTAATCGCTCGCTGTAACACGATTCATCAATCACGGCTTCACTGTATCTATACATGTATGTATGTATGTATGTATATATATGATGGGGTTTTTTTCCTGCAGTTTATTTTTTCGAAATGTTTAGCCCGAAAAAAGGTTGAATCTATGTTGTCATTCAACACAGTATTGTATGTGTCATAATTGATGACTACTTCACGGATACCACTTATCACAGGTTCTTTTTGGAACGTAACCCCAGCGATAAACGAGGCTTTACTGTAGTCCAGTTGATATGAATTCAGTGCCCCAAGAATGAAATCACCCGGATGGATGAAAATTTTCACTGGCATACTAACAGGTATTTCTAATGTGAGGGTCCAAGTTTAGAAGCAGAACTACATCATACACAAGTACAAGTGTGGTACAACATCATTAAGGTTATACCTCTATGACTTGTTATTTTTGTAAAGGCAGATTTTTTTTCCCCAGTGGTCCTTGCATTATTGGAGTGTGATACGCTATGCAGTACAATTGGTGTGGCCAATGAGTAATTGATTGCAGTGTTCTTCAGAAAATTTCCCGTTTCCTGCTATATCAAGGATTTTGCTTTTGTTTTTCCAGAGTCCAAAGTGTACGTGCCATCTTTTGATGGCACATCTTATTTGGAGCTGCAACCCATGACATCCATTCCTCAGTCCTCGGACACCGACGAGAATGCACCGCCCCCTGTCAAGGACACCACCGTTATTCTCCATTTGACTGTGAAAACTGGATCTACACAAGGCACCCTCCTCTACAGTGAGTAGAGTCACATTTTTATGTCTGAGAGCACTCGCGGCAAGCACAGATGAAACCGAAAAATCTGTATTTCTATACAATTCAATTAGGGTGATTGCGTTTAATGTTGCTTTTTCCTTGCGAGTGCAAATTACCCTGCGGTTTTCTTAATTGTGATATTAATGTCTTATGTCATGCTGCTTTCATCTGAATTCAAATCGGTACTCCACAAAAAAAAAACTTCCAAACAAAACTTTTTTGATATACATAACTATACTTCTACAGCATCTGTGTGGTATAATCAAAGTTGGCATTGTTGTTGTGATAAATACTGATGATGGGATGCGCAGAAAATCATGGAAAGATTCCGCACATTCGTGTGGTCACGGTGCGCACACTCACACACGCACACAGACACACACACACAAACACACACACACACACACCACTACACTTGGTATAAAAATGATCCAAACAAAATAGTGATTGAATAATTAATTTTAGGAGCTGCGTGTTGCATTCCATGCAGCTATGACTTGTTATTTTAGATGCTGTTATGGAATTCTTCCTGTGGTACATTTAGATATGTCTTCATAGTATTTAGGATGGATGGCTTGTTGGAGTTCTCACTTGTAGACATCTGAACATTTGTTGCAAGACTCTGTTTTTTTAAAGATATCCTTTATTTGTCCCACACTGGGGAAATTTACAGCCTCCAGTAGCAAGAATGTAGGTAGAAGGAAGAAAGAAGAAAAAAAACAACAAACACCGTTCAATTAAGTGCAATATAAATACAAAAGGGATAAATCGCAGTGATATTTACAATTGTCTTTCACGTCATGTATGTACATTTTTCTGCATGTAGCTAAAGTTGCAGCTGCAATATGT
The DNA here is from genome assembly GCF_025434085.1 of Hippocampus zosterae. Lineage (NCBI taxonomy): Eukaryota > Metazoa > Chordata > Actinopteri > Syngnathiformes > Syngnathidae > Hippocampus > Hippocampus zosterae. Next base: position 11,077,484 of record NC_067461.1, on the reverse strand, counting down.
GGTCAATGAGGCATTTCTCACATGGTATTTAATGATGGTATTGAGCAGGCCATTAAATCCCCAACTATCATTCCCAAATCTTGCAGAGAGTAGCCACATTTTTTTCTGTGCTGACAATCCCAGAAATCGTTCGACCCAGTCTAATGCACTTGAAGGCAAAGTATCAGTATACAAGATTGAAATAATATTACCAGATTTACATAGTTTTGTGATTTTGTTCACAAAAAAGTGTGTGTATATCTCTCTCTATATATAGAGAGAGAGAGAGATATACACACACACACACACGCATAGTTAGAAAATGGCAAATTTCAACCTTGACAGCTGTAAACTCCACTCATTCCTGGTGTGCTCCCACATTAGAACAGCTTGTACATTTTGTTTTCCTCCCCCAGATCGTTGACTGACAGAGTCTATTTTGCCCCTTGTCCTACAACCATGTCAGTAGCTACTTGCTTTTTTTTTTCTTTGTCCTTCTGTAAAGGAGGTCAAGGAGCACATCTAGAAACGCCTTTCTGGCTGTGCTGATGAGAGATGATCGCTTGTGTTTTGTTGCTATGGTTGCTCTCCCGAGTATCTGTTGTTTGCTTATAAAACATATTCAGACAGCATTGAACGCATACAGTGCATGCCTACAAATGCAAAATTAGTCAGTGTTGTTTCTCTTTGTGGCGTTATCTCACCATATTTGATAACTTAAACAAACCCGCATGAGGGAAGAGAGATTCAGAAAAGAAAATATGACTAATAAATTATAATGGAAAATGGCTGTGGATATTTCAGCATGCTACAATAAAATGTAGCGGTAATTCAATTTAATCAATCAAACTTTTGCAATTGTAAAACATTTCAAATAATTGTTTTAAGTAAAATTTGAGCATAGTTTGTTTGCATGTAAAAAGTTGTGGCACAGTGGTACTAAACTGAGTGTTTTCAGGAACAGGGTTCCTTCACTTTTTGCGGGTGATACGTTCCAAGCTCCCCATTGAGTGAATTTTCGTGAAGTAGAGGTTGACCTTTATTTCTTTTTATTTTAATTTGTGGGGTATTTACGCCTCTATTAAGCTGTTACCACCCCCGCGCCACCCCACACACTCCCTCCCATGCACACTCATGGTACCTACTCTTCCAAACAGTTGTTACTTTGAAAATGCAAAAAAAAACCTGTCCAAATGCCCAATGGGATACATTGTGGTCATCTACAACGCTGACTCACCATTCAACTCCATTTCGGGTCTAGCTAGGCGTTTCATCTATCGATCATAGTTACCTTTACTTTTTCTTCCTCTTGGTGATGATTCTGCCATACATACTTCGGTAATCTCGACAAGTATAATGGATGTGAGAATTTATTGTAAATTTTTGTCCACAGCTAGGTCACACGAAATTCCTTCCATATGAGCAATTTCACAATTTTAGTTTTCTAACAGTACTGTAATAATAGTACAGCGAATTGATTGTACAGTATACAGTATTGGAAAAAAATGTGCCAATAACAACTCATTAGCGCAGTGCTGAAAATGTTCTTAATGGAATAGCAATCAATTGAATTTGCATTGAGTCCCAAATAGAAGTAAAATAGATGCAGACGGGCTCAAATGTCTTGCCCTGATGAGTGCAGCCACCCTGATCTTGCAAGGCTATCTTTGCCCTGTGTGACTCCGCAGTGAGGCACTCGCAAGTCCGGCAGAACTCTTAACCTCGATGGATTGCGTGGTGATTACCCGTGATTGATTCTGCCCCAGATGGGCACAGCCATCACAACATTCATCTCAGAGCTGTAACTTAGATTAACCTCTTATCCGTGACATCACAGTCCAGTTCACGGCCTCTCATTTACATTTACCGAGTCATTATGCATGGCAATACAGCACAAGGCATCTTGTCCAACATGATCAAAACATTTATTTTGTGGTGCTGCTGAAAGGGAGAAGCAGCAATTAGCTGCTCCCAAACTGATTTCGAAATGTCCTGATTTCAAATTAAATGGTCACATTGTAAACCAGACAATACCACCACATGACTATGAGAATTGCATTTTAGCTTTGCCAGGGAGATGTTTTCTGTCCTTTTTTTAGCATACGCCATTACCAAAACTTAACTGCGTCGCTAATTATTTTCAACAAAAAAAAAAAAACATTGTGAAGGCGTGGAGAGTGGGCCATTTTGGTTTCTCCGATGGCCCGTAATAGACGTGATGATATATATTAAAAACTCTCACGCTTGACTGCTGTTTATTTTTATTTTCTCCCAGCCCTAAGATCCTGAGATAACTGTTAATATATCATTGCAGGAAATTTAGAATTCAACTGAAAATTAATGTTTTCCATTTTTTTTCTTTATTTTGCCATGTTCATTACGACCACCTGAAGATCTGAAATGGAAAATGATCAAAAGCGATTGTCTTTGTTTTGGTTTTTAATTAGCAAGACTACACACATATTTAGTCAGTGTATTCCCCTGTGTGGGGCGTTTTTTTTTTTAGACCATGTTATTTAAGCATTAATATTAATGAAGAAATTCATTGATGTGGAGGAGACGGATATCTGTGAAAGTGTAAAATTTGGTATTTATCTAAATTAGGGCTGCTGAATCTCGGTGGCAGCCTGTGCTCTGATGAGTGCCATTCTATTTTCCTTCTTAAAAGTTTTGAAGTAGATACACTTGTTATTAGGATATTTTAAAGGCAATCGAAGCATTTTTGACATGCAACTCAATCCACTCAAAATGAGATTTATCCGTTGAGGACACTGCTAGTTTGACTACTTAGGATGCTATTAGGCAGTTGCATTATTAAGCAGCTTTCTATTCCTTGGAATAGTAAATGGCTTTGTGCTCTTGGGGCAGCAGGCGGGGTACACCCTCGAACGCACAACCTTTATACTGCGAGGCCGACGTGCTAACCAGTTGGCCACCGCGCCGCCCCATGTTCAAACATCTGGACTATTTATTTTTCTCTCTTCAAATATATACTCACTGAACTTGATGCCTGCAACATATTCCAAAAAAGCTGGCACATGGGCATGTTTCCCACTGCGCTACATCACCTTTCCTTTTAAGAACTTGCAAGAAGCGTCTGGGAGCTGAGGATGCCAATTTATGAAGCCTGAAGTGGAATTCTTTTCAATTCTTAATGACTTGCTTGGCATCAAATTCAAAATAGGACAATATTGGCAAAATAAATCAGCGCGCATAACTTTGGATCAATACAATATATATGTAATATATTTCGTTGAATATACTTGCGAAGGTGAATCATAAAATTTTCAGTTTGGATCTTCAAAAGTTGAAAGAGAAAGTAACATTACTGCAGAGAATTACACCTCACACGGTCCAGGAGAAGAACTTCACTGCAATCAGATATGATCACAGTCATGTCAAACCAGCCTAATTGTTTCACCTTCACCCTGTCAAGATTCACCGCCTCATTTATCAGCTGCCACCAGTCATCTGGCTTCTTTGATTTCTAAGCAAGTCGTCGTCTTGGTCTTACGGAAGAGGATTAAGGCCAATGAAGAAAGAAAAAATAAGGTTGGCAAGATTCTCACTTTAAGAGAATCTTGACAAAAATGTGACCAAAAAAATGTGTTTTTTTCCCACACATTATGGAAAAAAAATAATGGATTTTCGGAAAGCATACACAGAGGGCAGATTTCCTTTTATCTGTAATGCTTCCTGGCTTATGGCACAGTATCACTCTTACATCAGAGGATACCAACGGGTGGTGGGTGGGGTTGACCTCCAGAGATCAAATAAAGTGATCCAAAAGACATGCATTGAGATGCAAAGAATTCCTTTGCCAAAACCGCTTCATCTTTCTCTCCTTATTTTTTTTTCTCGACGCCTGTTCCCTGAAGCAAACGTGTCTCCACTATAGGGCTTCACTTGTCAGCTATAGCACAGAAAGCCGAAGCGGTGGGGAGAGGAAGAGCGAGGGCAAGGATGGGAGAGTGAGGAAGGGGGTCGGGGGAAACCAGGTGACAGAATACGACCAGAGGACGAACGCTCCGTTAGCAACAGGAGCGCGGTGACGGCAGAAGCAATGTCCTCAATGTTGAAAAATGGAAAATAAAACGATGGGGCACTGTTGACACAATAAATAATACTTGTTGCCAGATGACTAATGGCAAGAGCTGAAAAACGTCTTACAGTGGAGACTCAATTTTTTTTTTGTCTTCAGAGGGCATTTGTTGGTGTTTCAGAGACTCGTTGACCTACATGATTGCGTCAACTACAAAAAAACGTATTTTGGTTCTCAGCAAGAGGATGGAATTTATTTTCTTTGCGAGAGAAGGGGTAGCATGTCGTAAAGTATGACGACGGTTCTCAGCTGTTCTGCCTTCAGGACCCACCATCACTTCTTATCAACAAATTGCAACCAAATCAAGAAACATTTTCACCATCTCAATACAGTTAGTGAAATTACGTTGCAGAGTTAACCTGACGTATTACAAAATAACACTGTATCACAAAACTAAACTGACACAAAATAACACTGACACAAAAACAATAAAGAGAAAAAGAAAACAATCAAAAAGCTGGAAAAATCAGCACCAGACAAAACGTAAAAAAAATGCAATGGTTGCATTTTGAGGATCAGCGAATGAGAAAATGGATGGATGGATGGATAGATGCATGGACGGTTACATTCCGACTCTTTAGCTCAGCCAGCTCGATCATCCATCATGCTCTGGCAAACGCAAACTGTAAATCATTAGAGAGCTCCTGTTGACTTCAAAATTTTACTTGACGTAATTCATAATGTGTTGCTTTTCAAGACCACTTGCCCTTGCTAAGATCTCTCTCTTGTCACGCGATTTCATTAGAGAGGAAGAGTCGTACAGAAGACGGTGGATTATCTGAACACGATTTCCCTTCTGTGGTCCGTTCAGATAATATGTCACAGTTAAGAGCCTCGCTGTCTCAGCTTATGATGAGAAAGACCTCCAAGTCAGCTTATAACAGGCATTATCAGACTGCAGTATTAAGCTAAGCGTAGCCTATCTGTGACAAAAAGATGGGGGATTTTCAGGATGCCGGTCTTATCCTGGAGGAATTGTTGAGCGTGGTCATATCAGGAGCTTTGCAGACTCGAAACAACAAGCTCAGCTTTTGCTCCAATTCCTCTCATCCATTTCCGTCCTTTCTCTGCTGTCGTGACTTCATCGCGAATGGCAGCAGTGGTACAAAGACGTACGGCGCCAAAGCGCTTTGGCTCAGTCATCGCTGTCACGATGGCATCAAAGTGGTCGACGCAGTTTGCGTTGCCTTACAACCTCTCGCGCTGTGTTTTCCTCGATGGGGTAGCGCAGCGTTGTGTCGTCTCAGGGAGATGCGCAGGATTAAAGCGCATCGTCTTTCCCCCACCTTGCTGTAGAGCCTATGAGCTTGTGTTTGGGGATGAGCGCTGCAGTTGCCCGTCGGCTCCCCAACTGCATTGCTCCGCTGTCGACTCTCCCGCTGGCGTATGATGTAAATTCATCTGGAAATTGAGTGGGGGAGTGGACCAAAATATGTATTTTCTCTTTGATATCCAACTTGTGATGTAGCATCGTTTTGAGAGATAGAGTTTAGTACCGCATGAATTTAGGGGTATGCTGTACAGGGGGAAAAAAAAAGTCATACATAGTAGAAAACGGACATGTGTCTGAGGTCAAGTAGAAAAACCTTAACGGCTTTGAAATTTTGGCAAAGCTAATTAGCAAGAAACACAGGACACGATTCATCCAAAGCACTTTCCTAAATCTGGGCATTTATTGACAAGAAAATAGACTTGGAATTATTTCCTTTCTTTTTCAGCCCAGGAGCAGAAGTTTTGTGGCCACTTTGTTCACGTGTTCCTTCAAGACGGAAATCCTGTTGCTGAACTTGGATGCGGCGGGAAACATGTCCTCAGTGTGGCCGCCAGCCAGACCATCAACAATAACCGATGGATGTCGGTGACAGTTCGGTAAGAATTGCGTTTTTCACCAATCACAGTACAAAGTATTTCGTACGATATTTTAAAGCTTCGTCAGGGAAATAAGCAAAGCCGTGAGGTGACGAACGTTGGAAAGTGCTTGTTTTTAAACCTTTGTCTCAGGGGTTTGAGCCCTGCACTGATAACATGTCAAATGTATTAAATCTTAAAATCAGAGGGTAGTAAATATACACTGGTGCCATCAGATTCCAAAGGAAACTTGGTTCGTAGCGATACAGCCCCTGATTTGTTTCACCAGATTCTGGAGCACATTCATATGCGTTTGCCTGTCGAAAGCGGATCGAAGTGATCACCATGTTTTAGTCGCGGCAGAGAGGAAGGAGACTTTGCCGCTGTGCTGGGTCTCCTTTTAGCCTTAATCGTGGAACGGTTGCATTCATATGCAAATGCTTACATTGGCGTCGTGCGGTTCCGTTTGAGCAGTGACGACCTGCTTTTCTAGCATGAGAATTGGCCTCACAGAGTGAATCGGCTTTTAGACACAGTTCACTTCATACTCCTCTGACTGTAAATAATCAAATGACTAATTGCTCGATCGCACGCAGGTTCGATCACTTCCCTTTTATTACAAAAGTCCTCTTCCATCATAATACAATTTTTGTCCTACTGTTTTATGCAAAACAAAATGTCAAAATAAGTCTATAAAATGGTTTAAGTTCAATATTTAAGTGGTTTGTCATTAGGATGTAATGGTACAAGTACATTCGCAAGGTCTGCGAGCCAGACACTATTTGAGGTACCGAGAAATTAGCAGCGGCTCAGACGGTTTGGAACCTTTTCCGGTGCTGGTCCCTCTCTTTGGAATAACCTCCCAATGAACGTTCGCCAAGCACCCTCTCTGCTCATTTTAAAACTCATTTTGATTCTTTGGCTCAGCATGAGACTTGATTTTTTTGATTTAGTGTTTTTGTCCTTTCTACTGTCTTTTGTTATTAATTTGGGATTTTTTGTTTGTTTGTTTGTTTGTTTGTTGTTTTAGGAATTACTTTTGCTCCATGTACAGCACTTTCTATGCAGCGGTGGTTGTTTTAAGTGCACCATAAATACAATTGAGTTGAGTAGAGTGTGTGTGTGTCACTGCACTAAAACCCCCCACTGCATTTGTAGCATGTGTGAAAGCTTACGTTGACAAAGCTATCCTCCATCAAATGTACACACAATATAGCAAATTATTGTGGGAGCCAACACAATTGAGAGACAGTGGCCAAATGATGTTGGCAAGACACATCGCATAGCCTGCGATGGCCTGTTTGTGAGTCAGACATGGCGTGTGTCGGTAAAAGAAATGCCTGAATGAGTCAACCTTTTTCCGTCATTGATGTGAGAGTGCGTTGGAAAAAGGCGCTTCGCTTTCTTCGCTGCTTAGCCACGCTGGGTTGTTATGCGCTGCCGTTTTTATAATGACATAATTGCTCCCTCAAGTAGTTGGAAGGATGAGTGCAAATCAACACATTAAACAACGTGGAGGGTCTATTTAAATGACATTAAAAGCCCTCTGGTGGGTGATGTACACAGCTGTTGCACCTGCTCCGAGGTTTGCAATCTTTCTTCTAGTCTATCAACACAGTTTTGGTGCAAAAACACATTTTCAGCTTCTGCTGTCAACAATTTGGCAGCATGTTGTGGCATTTAAATATCCTGTACTTGAATCATTTTGTTCTCTTTCTTTTCCACTAAAAGGGTTTTACCTGCGAGGAGCTTTTGTAGCAAATGTTTTTGATTAGCATTGTCGGTTTAAAAATGTCAATATGACGCCTGTGTTTAATTATGTGCACTATTATGAACAAATTCCGAGTGAAATGGTGCTCCAATACATGTTGTATCTCATGAAAGAATCCATATTGTGCATGTAAACAGGAGATTCGCAGTACACAATTGCCTTGAATAGCCTTTCTTCGGGAACACTCTAATGTATTTCTCCAGCACTTTTGTTTTGAAGAGCTCTAATAGAACATTACAGGGGGCAAGACAAAAGGCCACCCGCCACTGCACTGTTATATTATTACACAGCATGGCATGCACACAAGGGAGCCAATGAAATTTTTCTTCAAACTGGGACATTTTTGATGTTGGCACCGCTATCGATGATGGTACACTTTCCTTCTGTTTTTGTGTGTATGTGTGTTGTTGTTTTTTTTTTAATTGGGTGGTGACAAACCGCACTTTGGGTGCATTTTAGTAGTTGGTTGACTCTGTATGTTATTATTGGAAAAACACGAGCTTTGTTTTTTATTTGCAGAGTTGAAGAGCAACATACACAATGTGTCCATCTGCACAATAACATTTCCTTTTCGTTGGATGGTGAACTGAAATATATGCCATTTTTTTGTTTCTTTTTACTGGGCATTTTGAAACATAAATATGAAAAATTAGCAGTAGCAATAATAAGAGTGGTCTGATCCATAATTTAGAAAATAATAAGTTGCAGACTGCAAACTCCCTTTCTGCTTGACTCGCTGTCCTCGACATGGCTTGCACGCCCTTCCCCCATCCATCCAGAAGTCAAGTTTCAAGCTTAAGTACCTTTACAGTGCATTTAAAACAAACAAACAAACAAACACACAAAAACATTCCCAACATAAAACAATTTCCGAGGCTAGACATTAAGGGCCGCCAAATGAACAAGAATATGTGAATGTTAAATTAGGTCGTTGACTTACTTACACCAAATATCTCAAAACATACACTTTATATCTTGTAATCAATCACAGCTTTATCACAAGAACCCTTTTGTTTGATTGTAGCATGGAAGTTTGAAAGAATATGTGCAACACTATGAGCACTGATTCAGAGCAGAAACTCAGGATTGAGCTTGTTTCTAACATTACAATTCAATAGCTTGCAAGCAAGCCAACATACTGTTGGAAGCATTCCTAGACAGTCTTCGCTTTAGAATGAGAGTTTCAATTATTTTGTTTTCCACAAGCAAAAAAAAAACCCAAATAAACAAGTGAAACATAGCAGGTTTACAAATTACATTGTTGACCTTTATGTTTTAAAATGCTCATAACCTTTGATTTGAAGTGTCTGTGAGTGATGCGACTCATAACTTTTTTTCTGTGCTGAGGAATTGGAGTCCGAGATCTCCTTGCTTTTTCAACACAAATGACAAAACTCCACATTTTTCCCCTAGGCCCTTTTATGTTAGCTTTTATTTGTCCTAAATTGGTTACATTCTCCACATGCAAGAGTTTTACTCCACGTACATTATTGGGGGGAAAAAACAACAAGACCAGCTTTTTTGAGCACCAGGCAGACTACATTCATCTCATCTGGCGACTGTTCACATGCAACTCGGGAAAACTTGTTACGACTTTTAGCCTGGAACTTCTCTAAAATCAGAATATTGCATTTTCCAAACATTAATATTCTTCAAATAATAAATCTTTGCATATTTATATTGTCCTGACATTGTAACAATGCACAAACACTTTTTTGTTTTTTGTTTTTGCCAACTTAATGACAGCAATCGCCAAACTGTGCACCGGACCGTGTGAAGATATAGTTTGCGGGACCGGCATAGAAACATAGTAAAAATATCATGCACAACTTCAATGGGACCACTCATTGATAATTAACACGTCTGATTGGCAGTTCTGAGGTTCCCGCACTACACAAGTGCCGCCACTACCCAGAAACTAACCTGATATGCAATGTAGTCGTGAAAAACGCAATTTATGATCATGTGTTATTGACCTGCAGTCCCCTCATGACCTTGAACAGGATAAGCATTGTAGAAAATGAATGGCATGATTGCTCACACCACATGTGGCCACTGCAACTCTGGAACCAAAGCGACATATCCTCCATACAAACAAATCCCACGATAAACCCGGATTAGGGGAAAGTCAAAACTAAAGTAATCACGACTGTAATTAGGGTCCCAATGAATAATGGGGAGATAATTCCTTTTGCAATGTGGAGTTTTAATTAGAAAAGGACAATTGATTACCTTTTCTGGGCTACAACAATTGGCACGAGCTATCTTTTGAATTCTCCAAATGGCTTTGAATCACTTCATGATTACGAAAGGCATTTATTTTAATGAGGCGCTCATGCTCATACATTTATTTACACACTGTGACAGAATTGTGAAATGATCACTGTTTTTGTTTTTTGAAAGAACGGTACCCATTTTACTGTTTTTGCCAGTACTGTATGAGCAATACTACCTGTCGCCAGTTATGTATGTTAATTACACATTGTGATTATTCATCTTTTCATTCATCTTCCTAACCGCTTGATCCTCACTAGGGTCGCGGGGGGTGCTGGAGCCTATCCCAGCCGTCTTCGGGCAGTAGGCGGGGGACACCCTGAATCAGTTGCCAGCCAATCGCAGGGCACACAGAGACGAACAACCATCCACGCTCACACTCACACCTAGGGACAATTTAGAGTGTTCAATCAGCCTGCCATGCATATTTTTGGAATATGGGAGGAAACCGGAGCACCCGGAGAAAACCCACGCAGGCCCGGGGAGAACATGCAAACTCCACACAGGGAGGCCGGAGCTGGAATCGAACCCGGTACCTCTGCACTGTGAAGCCGACGTGCTAACCACTGGACTACCGGGCCGCCTACATTGTGATTATTATTTTTTTTTTTTAATGGGCACATACTGTCAGTGCAAATCTGGACTCTTCTTTCGGGCGGCAAAACAGGTTGCATTTTGTGCATTTGTGAAGTGAGACATCAGAAGTCCTCCTTGCACATCACTTCTCCTCTTGCAGATCCGAAAGGTGTTTTCTCAGGTTGTAACACTGGATGCATCCAAGCATGCTTTTATTGACCTTGTGTTGAACACGACGATACGGTTCCTTGATAGTTTTTTTTTCTCTCGCTTTTCTGTGGGAGACTTTTGTGATGCCACGAAAGAACGTTACCAGTCAATATATTAAGGAGGCAAAATATGATGTGCTCAAAATGGAACCTCAATGAGGATGAGTGCCATGAAAATTGAACTGATGGAGCTATGATCTTAGATGTTTAATCCAAGCACAGATTGATTCTATTTCCAATTTTTTTTTTCTTAAGAGGGAAAATTATTTAAAATCTCCAAAAATGGGAGGTTATCCTAAATGTCTTGGTGGTGTTTCATGGATCTCTAGTAGAACTCGGAGACAAATAACTGAGCTCATTGATTAATCAGATGATGAAAAGGTATGTTCTGGGACTTTGGTCCACATTCTGTAGTCTCCCTCACTAAAGGAGCAAGAGCAGCAGCCCGGCACTGCTCACCTTACACACCAACCATCCACGTTTTTACCCTGCTACGATGTAGAACCTGAACCAATTGCTAATCACATACAGTGTGTTTTACAACGACCAAAACAAATGCTGCACTGGACCAGAACAGTGAGTGAAGTGTTCAGTTATGTCGATGAAGTTCAGATAACCAAAGTCCACAGTAGAACAGTAATTTAAGAGCTGTGTTGTGATATGATTGAAAATGATATACGATCATTGGTGGGAGTCAAATCTGGTGAATTTCAATTCCAAGGTGCCAGCTGTCTTCCTCCTACATTTAATGCATGCGACCTATTTACACTCCCTGCTCACAGGTATGAAACACCACGAGAACATTCGCTCTTCCCACAAAGAGAGTGAGGCGCTAAGTGAGCTGCAAATTATGAATTCAACCACTAACAGGTTCCACATTATGGTGTGATTCTTGTAAGCTTATGAAATATGATTAGAATAATAAGCCTTCATCAGCTGCTCCTAAGTGTTGCAAAGGCTTTGTGCGCAGCGTTTTACTGCCATCTGTCGCCAAAGCCTTCAGATGTATTTTATGCAAAGGTAACGTTTTAATGCTCGGGTGTTATTATTAATTATCTGTAGGGCACGGTGAAGGAGGCGTGGTCAAAAAGGAGCGTTATGACAACTTTATTAAATACTTCTGTGTCAAGGTGCGGTGCCGAAAATACTCGAATGCAATCCCTAAACAATAGCTTTCATGTGAGAGGCAAAGTGTCTCGATCGCATGGAATCAGTCACGCGGCAGAGAGCCTAAATGAGGATGGCTGAGATGACAAAAAAAGAGAAAAAAAACAACAACCTATGATTAGAGCATTAGCCAGATGAAGCAATGCATAAGTAATGAGTGAGTGTAAATAATCAGCGCCATATTGTGGTTCTGTGTACTTAGAGAAAATGAAATATTCACACATATTTGTTTGTTTACCTCAAGTGGAGCCGCTGTCGGTCCTGCGAGACGGAACACTGAATGGTGCACAAGGGAAGAAATTACTCGGTGCCTTTTTCCTCCTTTGTTTGAGTAATCATGTCTTTGTTGGTGTGCGCTTGTGTTTTTACCCTCAGAGTCCACAACATTAGGAACAGCTGCATGATACGATTTGTTCCAAAAGAACTGGAACAAAACGGTGTCTTTTCAAAGAGGAGAACTCTCGATTTTAGAGTGACACTATTTCAACAGCATGTTTTTGTATTTTAAGATGCATTTTTTGGGGGGGTCTTAATTTCTGTCATGGAATTATTATTTAATGTTTTTTTTGTTGTTGTTATTATTGCCAATAGTGATGCTATGACACCTTGTTGTCCATCAAGGGGATTTTTTTTCCTTCACACATGGACAATATTGGTCCATTCATGATGAACTCTAATTCCACATACGCTGCAAATGGCCAATCAATCAAAATAGCACACAACATAATGGTGGAGCAATTAAAATAAAGAATATGAGCGTATCTTTGTAAAGATAGAATGCTCACCGCAGCTCTTGTATGACACGTCACCGGTTTCTGCAGGTGTACCGACTGATACGACCTGCGAGTGCATGCTTGCATGATGTAGATGCATGGATGAGGGGAATGAGGAAGATGGGGGTGGTGAGCACCTGCAGGGGAACTATTCTCCTCCGCCATGTGGCTCCTGGATGATGTAAAGAAGTCATCTTCATGAATAGTCATTTGTGCCTTCGAGCAAGACCAATGTAGATGAGCGTGGTGGAGCATCCGAGCGCTCACGAGTGAAGTTGTATCATCATGTTTGCTTAGCGAAAATGCTCTTTGAGTCTCATGGGGTTGCATGTTTGCAACATTCGCAGACGCAATACAAAAAAAAAAGATTGAAAGGAAACTGCTCGGACGAGGCTTCCTGTGCACCAAATGGATTCTGGAAATTCTGAATTGACTTTTTCAAGATGTGAAATGTGCTTGAATTTTGGATGTGGAAGTGCCTTGAAGTGCTTGAAATTATTACTAATATAGACATATACTGTATATACAGTAGTTGACTACTGAATAGTTCACTGGTAGAATGATCAAACATGCACATATATCTTTACATAGATCTTGTGTGTTTTCCAGTACGGTATTCTCCCTAAGCAATTGCAAAGCGTGAATATGTTTGTTTTTGCCAAACTACATTTTTAATCGCACTGAAAACATTTTAACAGCTTTTGGAAAAAGATTAAACGTTTTAACAGTGCTGTAATATGATGTGGATAAATATGGGGTAAAAGATATATATATAAAGAGGAATTACATGCTATTATAAGCTTTCGACAGTCACAATATTACCTTTGGCACAATGGTAATAGCCCGACACCACACACCACTCCGCTTGACCCGGCACCACACTGCACGGCCTCTCTTGCTTTTTCGTCAGGCGTACGCCTGATGGCAACACGCAACATGTGATGTTTCACCGTAACATTTCACATAGCGCGTATCGTCTACTAAAGTCGTGACAGTGATTTCGCCAGCGGCACACAAAGCTCATTCAGTCATTCAGAATGAGATCACTGTCATCCATTTAGTCGCGTCGCCGAATCAACAGCTTGCCTTCTTCACTCTGTGGCGTCCAAAGCCGTGGCCGCCTTCGGCCTCGAGGCGGGAGCCACAACAGTCGGGCCAGAGAAGCAAGGATGCTCCGCTCTGGTGGGTGGAGACCTCTCATTCAAGTGAATGAGACTCATAGTGTGAAATGAGCCACTTTTCCCAAACTCCGGTGCAAAAATGACTGTGATTCACTGGTGGCTTCTCTGTGAAAGAGGGTGCGTGTTGAGTCTGCAGGGGCAGTATGGGGGTGGCACCTCAGTTTGTGATGTGGAAAAGTGAAGACCTAGTCATTTTCTTGGATTGGGAGGGGCTATTGCTTGGACAGGAGGAATGAGAATGAATGCTCCGAAATGGGCGAATGCAGTTCCGATCGATTTAAATGCCCCGAGAAGACATCTCAGCGTGATTGTGAGGAGTGTATTAAGTGAGAAATAAAAGTTGCTATGTGAGCCACTTCACCACCAATGTTCTGTAAAGATGTCACCTCTTGGTTCACATGTATTTATTCATTCAACAAATGTGTTCAAGATTGTGTCAGGACACTGCCCAACTAGAGCATCCATTGCTGTGTTTTCATTCTTCGACTTGGTTTTGCCTAATAACGATGACATTGCTCAACATATTGCAAATTAAAATTATGTATGTGATTTGTGGTTGATTGCAGAGGGACTTTATTCGTCATAATGTGATGATGCAATACGATCCCCTTTATACCAAAAAAAAAGCCAATATTCCAAAATACTGGCCAATTTTCTGCAAGAGGAGATTATGAAAAGCTTGCTCAAAGCACCTTTTTAGCATCCATTGAACTTGCTTTCATGGTGACATTGATGACATTAATCCCTGCATTTTTGGTAACATTTGTCCTCATTAGGGTCAGGGGTAACCTCTGTCGAGAAGCATGTTACACCGTGTGCTGATTGCCAGTCAATAGCAAGCGTGCATACAGGCAAACAATAATTCACACTTGGACTAAATTTAGTCTTCAGTTAAACTTGCATGCATGGCTTTGGAATTTAAGAGAAGAAAAAAAATCCCACACCACTGAATATGAGACAGGCAAGCTCGTCAGTATCCCAAACTACTACCAGGACTTAACACTCCAAACACATGCCTGTATTGTAAATGTATTTTCCCAATATGTCATAAAATAAACATGACGTGTATTTGTTCATACATGCCGCATAACTCTTTGTAACGATATCAGAGGCGTACCGGCTGTTCCGCCATCATAATAGATTATCAACATCAGTGATAATCGGGGTTGCCACGGCAATGACATTCATGCAGTCAGCCTTATAACGTCTTATAATGGCTCTACTTTAAGAAAATGTACAAATTATGTATATTAAATGACTTTGAACTTCTTTAATTACACAGCAAATTTTAATCAGTGGTGGCTTTATGCGGTCCTCAGTGTATTTCTGACGCTTACTTGTAAAAATGTCTATTTTTGAGGGGGGAGGCACATCAGGGTTTTGAGTTTTTTTTCTTTTTTTTTTTTTTTAGTTTGATCTTGCAAAGCATGAGAAATATGGATTTGAAGATGTCCCATAATTTATAGATTTATGAAAAAAATTCACTTGTTGCTGAAACTAAACCTTAATTCATGAATATTTTAAAATATACTATATAACATATTACTGTTATTATTATTACAACCTAATGTGCCAGAATAACACCACGGCAGAGTCAGAATTGATGCAAAAAATAGTAATAATCGAAGAAAATATTGACTATCTACGGAGCCCCTAAGGGGACATGGAAGGAAAAAAAAAACTTTGCGAGATCTCGCAAAAAAAGATTGCGAAAATTCTATTAAACTCACGAACGGTTGAACACGCTCCATAACTGTTGTCTGCGCTTACACGTACGATGACCCGGAAGCACGTCAACGACCATTAAAAATAAATAAATAAAGTATTGCGAGATCTCGCAATCTTTCTTTGCGAGATCTCGCAAAGTTTTTTTTTTTCCTTCCATGTCCCCTTAGGGGCTCTGTACCGTAACTTGCAGCTCTGATATTGAAAAAAAAATCTGTAATGTGTGTTGACCAGTGTTATTTACTTGTGTTATCAGACACACTAAGATTAAAAAGTGCATCGCAACGAGGCACTACACTGATCAGAAGCGTCTTTAAAATGTGTGTGGCATAGTTTGTAGAAGCTCATATATAATGCACACCCCTCTTATTGCATATTATGTACAAATGATGAATGGGAGCGCGGGAATCACTTGACTTTGCCAAGCTGCTTTATGACACAAGTAGACCAGCTACTTAACATTGTGACTGCAACATTAATGACTGGTACAAATGTATATTTCCCTTGAGAGGGTCAGATTATAAAATTGTCCTCACGCTCACTAGCTTTATAATGTATATCTGCTTTGTGCCCCCATTTTTTTATCATTAATTCATCCCGAATGACATAATTAGCACTGTGTTTTGCAGTTATTGGATAGTGATAACATATTTTGTATTGTACGTGACCTCATGAACCGTTGTTGTATCTCAATATCATCCCAAGACTAGAAATTGTTTTTCGCATTGGTTTGCCCGTCGTTGGCTTTCGGTTACCGCTTGAGCTCCAAATGCACCATTGCTCTCTATACCCAATCTAGCAGTGCATAAAGTTTATTGTAAAATAGTGTGTAGTCTCCGTGGTCACATTAGTAGCTGCATTATTCCTTCTGCACTGCGTAATGTTTTCATGCATTGCTGGATTTATTGTGCAATATTGTTGGTAGAGCCTTGTCTGAGAAACCTCTTCCTATCTTTCTCTCTCCTCCCTCTGCCCCTCTCTCTCTTTCTCTCTCTCTCTCTCTTTCCTCTGAACAGATACAATCTGCCCACCAGCAAACAAGCAGGGTCATGTATGATTGAAATAGCAGTAAATAATGGCCCAGCTCATCGTCTCCAGGAGTCTGTGTCACTGGCCATGTCGGAGGTAATGTGACCTCCCTGTACCTTCCACCCCTTGGAGCATCACTTAGGTGTTATTTATTATTTGGCCTTGTTCATGAACATACATCTTGATAAATGTTTAAACCACAATGTAATCTGGACAGCATCTTATTTTGTCCATACTTACAATGGTATTGTACGTATAGTTGCAGGAACGCCCCTCACCAAAAGTTTCAAGGAAAAGAGCTGGATTCAATATTTTAAAGTGTATTAAAATGTTTCAAAATGACTGCTGGGAAAGGCGTCTTGAAAACTTGTGCCATTCTGTTACCCGCACATTATTTTGTGATCGCTGTGACAATTTTTTTTGTCACATGTGGCTGTGACAATTTTTTTTGACAAGTCATGAAAGTAGCACCAGGCTGGTTTTGACCTGCTCATCTAGCTGGTCTGCCTCATTAGTTTGATTAACAGCGCTCGCATTTAATTTTAGGTGAATAATGTTCTTTTTCCTTTTCAAAGGCACATAAAGGAGCTTGACCTTCCCGCAGGCTCAATGCGCTGCACCGCTGTTAATGTGATTTATGTTTTTCTAATTTGAGGATGTTTTTTGTCTGTGTTAATATTATGTTGCATTATGGATAAAATAATATTCAATGGTTTCGTAAGATAATAGCTTCTTTTGTTTTGTGACCACGCGTGGAGCTCAAAACACTCATTTTCTCCTTGAAATGAATGATAAAGGCATTAACCCGTTCCAGACTCTTTCCCAAAATATGGTTTCAGTTGTCATGAGTAAAAACGTTATTTTCAAAAATATTCTTGATGGGCATTACGGTGAACGACTGGTTTGCACATCTTCCTCATAGTCCAGAGGACGTGGGTTTGAATCCAGTTTTAGACTTTCCTGTGCGGAGTTGGCATTATTCTTCTATCGGGAAGATGAAAACCGACCCTGAAAGAGGTGACTTGAGGAAGCCTAAAGACAATGTGCCAGCAAAGGGACAGAAGCAGATGGGGTCAATAAAACTTTCAGTACCTCTCCATCATGGGCATACGCAAAAGATGGGGAAATCCCAGTCCTTCATCTTCGAAACTTAGCAGAGACTGTGGCCAGCCTTCAATCTATTTATGGAGGTTGGTTGCAGGTGCTTACCTTGATAGTCAGTCTGGAGAGCACTGGGGTAGAATCTGGTTAGAAGAACAGGGTGAATGACATCTCAAAGCAGGCAGAGAAGGCATCTAGACGGCTGTGGCTAAAGAGGAATGATGGTGATGCAATGCAAAGAGCGATGGTGAAACCATAGTGATATAAGAGAGGGTGGGCAGTGCTATATTGGGAAGACCCCACGGATGAAGAGAGCACTTCTAGAATGCTGGTCGTCCACTTAAATCTCTCGGTGATATCACAGGCTCATCAATGAAACACCACTAAAGCAGGGGGTGCCCACTTGTAAACCTGGGGCTGTCTCAAAGTCGTAATCCGACAATCGTGCCCCCAGTTAAACAACGTCTGAAGGGAGTGACTTCTCTGCCAGCCACCCCACATAAATAATAGGAGGTAACTCCTGCCAAGGACTGGGGCTGCAGGAGACTTGTTTTAAATACGGCATGCAATGCTCTAAGTCCACTTACACACTCATGAATCTTACATTAGTACATGCTTCGGATGGATTCAGCTCATAGACAGGTTAAGCACACTCAAATTGTGATGCGATGACATAAGGGTTACTTCTCAACATGCAGCTCTCGTGGTTCAGAAAGCGCGTTCCCTCGCTCACTCCAAATGCATCAAATCAAAACACTCTCAGGAACTGATTTACGGAAGGTTTGCTGGAAGCTGTTCTAAAATTATTTTGACATATCGTCTATTCAGCAATGTTATTTTGGATCTAGTGGTGACTTGGAGCCAGACGCCAGCAAGCTATGGTAAAACTTTCTCTCGTATCTGGGTCATATTCGAACAATGTGCCAATTATCTTTTGCTGGTCTCCCCCAAAGCAGTTTTTGGGATGTACTGCCCCAAGTTTTAAAAACACTGCTATGAAGGACGGGCAACGAGATGAGTACAATTAGACAAAATATGACTTTCATGCAGTAGCTGGTTCCACTATAATTATCAGAGCAATAGATTTATTTTGTGGGTCTTAATATATGCATGCTGCTGCGGAACTCTTTGTTGACTTTGTAAACTTTCAAGTGGTGCATTTGTTGTGTCGATGACATCTGATGGCATAAAGCCATCATCTCAAAAGATTATTTGGCCATGCGCCTCAATGCCGCCCTCCATTGCACCTCGGCAGAAACGCCAGCATCAAGTCAGGATGAATGATATTCAAGAGTCGAGGGTTATCATGTTCATAAAAACTCCAATGTGACATGTTCAGACTGTTCAGCTTAGGAACATTTCATTCTGTGAAATGCATCAATTCCCACAATGGTCTGTTTGTCTATAAAGATGTTTATCGTCAGTGAATGCCTTTTTTTTTTTTTACTGAGACAGACAATACATAGCAATGACTTATTCTGAAAGACGCTGCCAGTGAGATTTATTTTTATTGTTTGTGATATCCTGGCACTCACAACAACACCGCGATGCCAAAAAAAGCATCAACTTTCTTACAACGCATGATATTAGAGATTGGAATTTCGAAGTATAAGCCCACTAAATATGAGTCCGTTTTGGATTGTAAACTTCATAAGCACCTCGCTTTACCACCTTTCTCATTAATCATCTTAACTAAAAGAAAGATCAGGTAGTCTGGGGATGTCATTCACTTTATTTAACAAAAATCACACACAAGTCAATGAGCGGTACAGTTCCTTTTGATTTGGATTGGATTGGATCAACTCTATTGTCAAATGTACTGTATGTGTACCATACAGCACAGATGAAATTTCTTCCCTCTCAACATAAAATTGAGCATCTTAATGTCAAAACAGGAATGAATTTGTGCTATGCTGTTCACCGATTGTGAATGAAAAATGGAAAGGAATTTTGAAACATTGGCAAAAAAAAATCTCATTCATCAAAAGTTCAAAAGACAGATGTTTGTGTATGAGAAAAATGAGGATGAGATGGTTTGCATTGTTTGATCTTTGACGAAAAAGTTTTGAATATGTGGAGGGGAAGGGAGCAATGGAAAAAAAATGACACAGGTCTTTCTTGACAGAAAAAAGAAACAAATGTCACTGCAGCCTATCTTTCATTCGGTATTGTAATTTTTAAGCTTCTAAAGGCTGTATTGAATCCACTCACAAGAAGGAGTCATGCCATATCACTTATGGCAAAACAAATATCCTTTCAAAGATGACTTTCTTGTGTCTGGGTCATTTCAGGACATTTAGACAATTTGCTAGTGCTGGCATAGCAATTTTTGGGGGTGTTCTAGCCCAAGTTTAATGTAACGCAGGATGGCCAATAAAGACGCATTAAATCAATACAAATCAAAACATGGCTTTCATGTAGTTTGTGGTTCTACCAAAAATGTGATGATCTGGACGACAGATTTATTTTCTCTCTCAAGGTGAAAACAATTCAGGCTACTCTACACCCCTTTTTAAGGATGTTGCCAAATGCATGCCAAATCAATTCCAGCAAGTGAATACGCAATCACTCATCCAACAACTGCAGGCTTACTACAATGCGTTATTGCAAAGCATTCACACCTCCTGATTTTTTTTTTCATTTTTATTTATTTTTTGCTTACATACTGTAGCAACCCTGTGATGGCATTTCATAAATTAGGGTTAGAGTTCAGAGCCAGGAAGATATCTGGATACGATTGGATGAGCGAGTCAGGGCCGTGGACTTTGCATGCAAGGAAAGCAGGCGAGTAAGTGACTCAACTTTTGTTTGGAGACGCGTTCGACGACTGAAACTAAAGATGGAAGACATCATCTATTCTAAGTCAACCCGAGTATCATCACCTTAGCGTCAACTACAAAAAAATAAAAATAAAAAATGAAGTAGTTCAATCCCAAGTACCTGTTCTCACAAATCTTTTGTTATGAGCTTCAAACTGATAGCATTTTGGATCATTAGAATAGTCAGCGTCTGCAAAAGAGACTCATTTGCTGCTGTCCCTCAAAACACATATTTCACTGTTTCAGACCACACCTTTCCCCCATTCACATTGTCCTCGGGATGAGTAACTGCACACAACAAACTGAATAGGACGACTGCTGATTTTTCAAGTTAATTTACTGATGCAAACTTAAAGGCAAGACATAAAACATAATAATGGGAATGTTATTCTAATGGACAAGTATGAAAAAAAATTGACTCTTCAAAAGCCTCCTTCGGAGACTGATCTCACATCAGTCCAACTGAATAAAAACATCTCTGAATACAAAAATTAATGTCCCCATGTAAAATCCATAATTTGTCTATTATGTGACGGAAGTGTTTGCACTCATGTTTTATATACTTTTCCAACAATATAAATATAAAATGTGTCCATTGGTTGACAAGGATGACTTATTAACCATAATGGACAATTACAGCAACATAAAATGTAATCGCCTACTTCTTCATATCAGCATCAATCTGCAATGTATGGTAATAAAGAAGTAACGAAGAGAAGACTTATTAACATCAAGGGTTACACTAGTGAGCTGGATGTAAATGATAGGAGAGGGGAAATGATCTTTTGCTCTGATTGTTTCGGTTGTTGTTTTGTTTTTCTGCAGGGAACATTTGGGCCTATTTTTCTTGGGCTTGCGTCCTCCCATTGGGAATTGCATGACGGGCTTGCAAAAGGAGGATTTATTGGATGTATCCGGCAACTTCAGGTAAACTCAAAGGAGATTTTCCTGGTGGGTGAGGCCGTGAGAGGGAGGAACATCAAGAACTGTGACCCACCTGTTTGCCAGCACCTTCCCTGTCGCAACGGAGGGACCTGTGTCAGGTGATTAATCCGTTGCTTTTGTAAGTGAAAGCCACTTTGTAAATTAATACAAAATTCAACTTTGATTAGCACCCAATTATCCACCTCCATCTATTCCATTTGCACACATCTGCGTGTCTTATAACAATAACGCAAAACGTGTGCAGGGAAAAAAAAACAATCTCCTCTCTAGATTTTTTGGCACATGCTCCTTCTCAAATGTTTGTCTAAATCAGTCTCAAGTCTGTAAATTGTTTGACCCTGCTCCTGAATAACAAAGTAGAACTGCACGCAGTTAAGCACTGACATCTGCCGAGGCCAAACCATCCTTGTATCTTTCCTTTTCAATAAAACATACAAAGGGAAAAATCCAAATGTGAGAAGATGGTCCACCTGACTTTCTCCATGCACGGCGTACTACTGCTTCTCTGCCCTCTATTACGTTTAGATCATATTTTTTTTATATACAGAGTAAAGTGAGAGGTTTGACATTTAGAAACACTTTCGGTAGAATAATAATGAAAATAAAATAATCTCACACTCATGAAGACTCTTAACCATTCACATAAATTGGAACTACTTAAAACACTGACAATGGAGCACAAGTTTCAAGATAATGTAATTGCCCAGTGGCAAAAAAAAATAAAAAAGAAATTGAAAATCGGTAAAGCATCATTATTGCCAGCAAATGTATTACACACGTCCGATTTAACCCTGGAGAACCCACGGGGTCAAATTTGACCCCTATAAATTCTGCTACCTTAATCCTACCCTTAAATCCCAAAGGGTCAGATTTGGCCCTAATCCTAAATCAGGATTACAGCATTGAATATTTGAAAAAAACATATTTTGGCGTTCAGTGAACATATACCTGTAGCAGTCATTTAATGTACAATTCATCGTTTTCCAAAGAAGAAAAAGGTTCTTGGGTTCTCCAGGGTTAAATTTGTCTGAGACCCACCAAAACCTGAAATCACAACTCTGATCAGCATCGGATGATTGATAAATCCCAAATAACGTTTGGTTGAAAAAGCTGTTGAATTTGGTCGGGAGGTAAGAGCAGCATCTTGACTTTAGGTCTCTCAATAGACTACATGTTGTGTAATACAGTTTTGGGATTTCAATTTTGTATTTCCAAAGTGGTTCCGACAGTAAATTATGCTCCATTCTCTTTACACATTCTAAATGTTACTGTGTGTAAGTGCATAGTCTATATGTGACACGAAACGACGTTATAAAATGACACTATTTTTCGGCGCCACATTTACAAAGAACTTGTCTCATTCCAAAAGCATATGATTTATATTCGAGTGATATTATATGAGATACCGTGTTCTCAATACCAAAAGGTGAAAAAGTGAGGTGACATTAATTTCCCAAATTGATCTGTAATCTGATTCCATCTGCCTTTGTGTTGAGCCACCTGAGCTCATCAGAACACGATCACACCTCACTTGCTCGTAATTTTGACCCTCTTTGTTAGTCTGCACAGATGACCTGTGACACTCTTTCCCCTTGGCTAATCCAGAATATAGGTGCTTTAAATGACTTGTTCATTGTTATGACACTATCTATTAACATTTGCATTTCTTGAACAGGAAATGAAAGAGGGCGCCCTGATTATTGTGATAAGAAAAGGCTCGGAGAATGCCAATTAGGATGTGATGGCTTTGTGGTACTAGTGGTTTGTCATGTGTTAAAGTGGCGGTCTAGCAATTATCTCAGTCTGATGGATGCACATGAATGCAGTTTCTTGTACGACACGCACCATCCAGGTCAGTCAGAGTTCACAGAGCTCTCTTACTCCTTTGGTTGCACAGCTGTGAGACAATCGGATGACAAGGCCAATTGCGGTTTCACCTGACCAGAGGTTGTTTATTCCATATCAATGTCAAACTGGAGCGTATTCTTCTGTGGGCATCTTTGCATATCAGGCTTTTTAGTAACGTCATTGCGAAATGCCAAAGGCATTCTGATGTCTGACGTGTCACATTTATAAATCTCGTCTTCAATGCATTGGACGCCAGGTCATTGCATGTACTGTAAACGAAAACAGAAATACTCATTGATCAACAAAAAATGTCTCTGTGTAAGCAAAATATAATTTCTTCACTGTGATAGTTCAGAAATTTCTCATTTTCTGTTTAAGCATAAATTTGAGTATTTGACGAGATCATGATACTGTGGCTATGTGGTAACTCACAACAGCCAATTTTATTGATCTACAACAGGGTAGCGAGTAAAGTTTGACTCCCACGTCTCCTATCTGTGTGCTTCCTGCTGGGGGACCTGCTGTTGATGTTGGTATGCTTGTGTGGGCATGCAGCGAGTCTTTTGCAGGAGCAGGTGGCTGCAGCTTTCACTATTGCTGTCTTTTGTTGGAGCACAATAGCATATTAAAATAAAAAGTCTATAAAAAACGGAATCTTTCCATGACAATGTAGTACGTTAGTGGTTAGAGCGACTGCCAGGCAGTCAAGGGGTCCAGGTTTGAATCTCCATTGTATTCCATTCCTCCCACTCGAGAAACGTGTTTAATTCAATACACTAATTTTGTCACTCATATATGTGAATGTGAATGTTTATACATACACAGGGATGGATAACTGTCGCCTGCACTCTCAGTGGCCTCTTGATTAATTAAAAATATATATAAATAAACTGGGCAGCCCTGTGGTCCAGTGGTTAGCACGTCGACCTCACAGTGCAGAGGCCTCCCTATGTTCTCCGTGGGCCTGCGTGGGTTTTCTCTCCGTTTTCCTCCCACATTCCAAAAACATGCATGGCAGCCTGATTGAACACTCCAAATTGTCCGTAGGGGTGACCAACAGAGACCAACAGCGCGGATGGTTGTTGGTCTCTGTGTGCCCTGCGATTGGCTGGCAACCGGTTCAGGGTGTTCTCTGCCAACTGCCCAAAGAGGGCTGGGATAGGTTCCAGCATGCCCCTGTCACCCTTGTGAGGATAAAGAGATTCAGAAAATGGATGGATGGATGGATGGATTTATTTTATCTTCTGCTTTGTTTTGGGAGGTTTTCTGTGGAAACTGTCTATGTACAGTACATGCATGGAGAAATGCATTATGTAAAATGAAATGTGTTAAGAGTGTGTGTTTTGGGCATATTTTATCCATATTTAAGGCACAGTTTTTGTCATACATCTGGATAGGAAGTGTGTGGTCCCCCACTAGTGTTTATGAGTGACATGTAATTGATCAGTCAGCTTGGATGAGTTCCAGTTACATGTGACCCTAATGAAATCACTTGCTAGAAAAGGGGATGTATGGATGATCTTTTGATACGATTGTGTACGTTCTGAATGTTTTGGACCTTGTCGTCCAGCCTATGAATTGTAAAAATACACAGTATTCTCGCTTTGTTATCATCTTGCAAGACCAAAAGCATTGCAAACACCTGGTTGGGTTTATTTATTTATTTATTTTATGGTAATGATGTGCTATTATTTTATCAATGTATAAAGTACAGTTGGGAAAACGGTTCCCAGCAACAGTTTTCTGCTTGTTGTTGCTGAGCCATAGGTCCAGCCATCCACATTAATCTACAGTCTTTTTTTTTCTTTTTTTTTTAGCAATTAGCAGCTATTGCACAAAGCACACATAGAGTATGATTTGTGAGGTGAACAGGCACTCGCCCTTTGAGTTTGCCTACCTCACACAGAGTAGAGCTAAAGTTTTGTGCTCTTCAAACTCACAGTCGGCAAGTATAATTTGTGCATCCTAATAAGATAATTAAGCATATTAGCCAGTTGATGTCACACGATGCCTTCTTCATGTGCTTTTTACCACTATAGTTGTTCTCTGCTAAATATCCACAAAAGCTACTGAGGTATCCCATTTGCCCATTTGAGCGTCCGAGTGATTCACAAAGTTATGTGTTATAGAAGATAAGAATGCAGCGAGGAGGAAAAACAGTGAATGTAATGTGCAGCCCGTAAATCCCAAACATTCAGTTGGCTAATTAAATTGCTCCTGGTATTGTTTTTTTTTCTTCTTCTTTTCAGTGTGGCGCTGAAACTAAAAATGAAATTGCTGCCACCATCTTCTCAAAGTGGCACTGATTAGTTGAAACACTTTTTTTGAGTGAATATTCAATTCAATTAATGATCATTTTTCGGGGGGTATCAGACTTAATTTACTTTTAAGATGAATAATTTTGTCCTCTCTTTGCGGGTTTTGTTACTAATATAGTAAGCAGTTCTATGGACTTGGTTCAGATTTGCAGCCCCAGAAAATGAGCACAAACATCCATCCATCCATTTTCTAGTCCGCTTACCCTCACAAGTGTTGCGGGCATGCTGTAGAATGTCGGCCTCACAGTGCAGAGGTTCAGGTTTCGATTCTGGCTCCAGCATTCCTGTGCTGCGTTTGCATGTTCTCCTCGTGCCTGCAGGTTTCCTCCCACATCCCAAAAACATGCATGGCATGTTCATGGAACACTCTAAATTGTCCTTAGATGTGATTGTGAGCGCAAATGGTTGTTTACCTATGTGTGCCCCGCGATTGGCTGGCAACCAGTTCAGGGTGTACCCTTCCTACCACCCGAAGACAGCGAGCATCAGCTCCAGCACGCCCGCGACCCTCATATGGATACGTGGGTTAGAAAATGCATTGATGGATGTTTTACATTTGACAAAAAAGGAGCCAGGTGGAAGGCGATCACCGTAGCACATTCTAAACGACACAATGCATGTTTCTACGTTGCAAAATCTGTTATTTACCCCCACACTGATCCAGTTCAATGGTGCTCGCAGCTTTTGTTATAAACTACATACAATTCATATTGTAGCATTTCCAAATGCACAACACACTTCACCCGGGTTCCCGGCCAGTCCTAGTGTATCTTTTTTTTTTTTTACCCCGACCACTACCAGTGGTTTGACTTGACAATTAAGAGCCTCATGAAGTTACGTCAAACATGACAACAGCATGAAATAAACCTTTCATGGCTGAATAAAATGGGCTCGAAATGCCTATTTATACGTACTGTAAGTCCCCCATCAGAAAGTTTTTACTTTAGGGGTGGTACCGGTATGCCCAAAGCCTCATGTTGTAGACAGGCTTATTTTTCTTGCCTCCCGCTCTCTCAAATTTTGAATATTATGCTATTTGCTCCCTCTTTTTAGTTGAGTGGGGGGATAAAAATGAACAATTCAGGGAAATTTTATTTGAAGGCCATATCACCCAGCCTTACGAACTGCACTAGATTAAATTTAGATAAAATGATCAGAAGGATAACTTCATTCTATTTTTGAGAATTCAATGAATGAATAATTCATCATTTGAAAATAGAGAGTGCTGGGGATGTTGCCTCACACAGTAAGTTAAATGTGCAGTCGCTCTAAAATCTTATCAGTATCGATAATGAGGTATGATTGAATGGGCCACTGTCACTGGTCTGTGGATTTCATCAAATACAAGTTCCTGTAGGGAAAATGTCACTGATTTAAGCACATTTAATATCCATCAACACGATCATTTTCAAATGGGAACACTCGCGGTCAGCATGCAGCGAGTCACTCACTCGGTAGTACATCAGCTCTCTTTATTTTCCCCATCACAAAGTACTCATGGTTGTTGGCCAAACTGAATGCAAGTGCTGCCTTTCTCCAGGCAGGCACTACTGACAGTGATCGGTAGAGATGCTTTCAAAGAGACACTCGCCCTGCTATTTACTTTTGATTTAAGAACAACGGTTGCCCTTATCGTACAAGCAGGTAAAGCATCACTTTCTTTTGTTTTTCATCAGTGGGACGACCTCTGATGGCTCAAACAATGTATTCAAGTAATCAATTGCAATCGGATCAATATCTCCAATCGCTGATATAGTGCATGTGAAGGAACTTGAAAACTCGGGGAGGCACTGAAACTGAGGCCAGATTTAGTCAAAGAGCACATTTTTAGTCCATTTGGTATTTATTCAGGGAAAAAAAAACAACAATGAATAGGTTTCATTATCTTAAAAAAAAAACCCCAAGGAGAAGAATGTCACATTGGTACGTGCGCATCCTTTGATTTTTTTATTTTTTTCCTGTGTACAGCCTTTGGAGAAAAACGTTTGGGCACTAGTTTCGATATACACAGAGTGTGGTTGCAAAGAGTGAATAATGTCTGATCCTTTGAGAGTCTAGTATTTTTTTCCTCCTTCCTTAAAGGAATTGCATGTGAGTGATGCTTTGCTTTGACAGTGTGTTTCAAACAACCCCGTCGGAGGTTCAGCAGACGTCGCCTTTCGTCACTGCCGGGCAAGCCAAAACTGACTGGACGAGGTCAGGGAAATGTCGTTGAGCCGTCTGCTCAAACAGAAGCCTCAGTACATCAGGTGAATGTGACGTATAAATTCAAGTTCTACTTTTATTCCTTGCCACGTGCTAAAATTCAGTGAGGGAAGAGCAAAGTGATGTTGAAATGATTTACCCTCCCGCCTTTCGCCGGAACCCTCAATTGTTATGGTATCCCGCTGTTTGTTTACAATAATGGAGGGCAAGTGTTTCATACCAAAGCAGCTCTTGTCTTTGAATGATATCCACTAGAAACATTCATTCCGTTTCATTTTTAACGAAGGATAATGCGGACTAACTGCTTCTTCCAGATGGCTAGCATGACAGCAGAACCTCATCAGCGACTTCCTGTAGATGAGTGTTTCCATATCAACAAGCACTTGAAAACAAGTGTTGCGTATGTAATTTACTGCGAAAGGCCTTTGCGAAAGGCAGGTGTCAACACATCTTATTCTTCCTGTTCCTCTTATACTGTATGGAGGATACACTGTAAAGAATTTCTCATTAAAATAGCAGTTGAATACTGGCATCAGGGACACGACTAATTTACTGCCATTATACAGTGCACCTACCGTAGTTTTGTGTGCTTTATTTTGAATGACAGTATATTATCAAAGGATAACAGTGGGTGTGTGAAATTTTACACCGTATCTACTGTGATTTATTTTAACAGTATACCACAGTATTTTGGAATTGCAGTAGATCACAAAAGTAGAAAAAAGGCTTTGAAGATGACAGACAGTGCGCGAGTATGTGTGGCGATGCTCCTGCTGCTTTGGCTTTATTTTTTTTATTGACAGTGCTTGGTGCTATTCGAACTGAGTCTTAACTGGTAAGCCTCGAACTTGGGTCTCAAACTGGACAGTGATTTTAAAATAGACATGGCATACATCCTGAGCCATGGCCGCTCCATACTTTAGCGTTTTTTGTATATTACTTATATTCTTACATACATACAGTACATTACATACATTCCTTGCGCTTCGACCTGAAGTCCATTACAGACGCATCCAGTAACATGCTGTAGCAGGTTGAAGTGTACCTGTGATGGCCTATTTCGAGGTATTGATAGGGAGAAAAAAAGAGCAGTGTTGTAAAGATTGATAAATAACTGGTGTTCCCATCTTTGGGTCGAGACTGTTTTGTATTCTACATAACAGCTCGAACTCAATCTTAATGAAGAAGTGGGATGTATTTTCTGTAATACTCTTCTAAACTGCGATATTGCAGTTTGTTATTCGTAACCAAGCATCAACAGTTACTTTAGTTGAGCATTGTTAGCATTGACAGTGCTAATTACTTCCTGACTGACAGAAATGCTCTTCTCCCTATGACGTCTATGTGAATCACTAAAAAACATTTTAAAGGTTTTTCTATTTTTGCTTTAACATATTAAGATTGTTCTGCAAAAATTGCCTCTATTTCATCATCAAAGTGGCCGACAGAGGCAGATTGAAGCAACTATTTGTTACCACAAAAATCAGATTTGGAGCAGGCCAATTAAAAGTAAAGTGTTTTCAAACTGGCTTCTTCTGCTCAGCGTAGTGCACTCACAAACACAAAGTGTCACGCATGCAGAGCTCCGTTTTGTGGCAATTTATTTGGGCTTCATTTGAGGTAATGCATTTTGTTTCTTAAGTTTCTTTCTGCACAGCTGGAGGCAAGTGATGTTTTTGCAGCAACAGTCATGGACGGGATTAGTTTTGTTGTTGTTGTTTTCTTTTGTTTAGTCCATTGGTTTGGTCGCTACAATTTTCTTCGACATGTGGTAAATATGCATTTATTTCATGTTACCCAATGAAATATATATATATATATATATATATATATATATATATATATATATATATATATATATACACACACACACACATTTGTATAATTTATTTTTTGTTTGTTTTGGCTCTTTTGAAGATCGTGTTACACTGTTAATTCTACGATGTTCCCAGTGGCCAAGGTAATCACGTTTCAGACCTCCATTTGACAAAACAGTACGCCAATCTTCCATGGCCACAAAGTTCCTTCGCATTTCATCCGTGGAAAGACTTGACAGAATGTGAGAAGTGTGAGAGACCACATCAGGATGTGATGGGCTGAGAGGGAACGTACCAGCATCCATCAGGGCTCCAGACTGAGACCAATCTGGGCGCCCAGGCAACCTAATTTCTCAACGGTACACTTAAAAGGAAAGAAAAAAAAAGAAATTGCACTTGTGCCACCAGCCTTTTGAGGGTTGGAGGAGGAATTGCATTTCAAATAAATAACTTTATGTTGACCAGATTGTTAGTCACTTTTATCAGTAAATATTAAAATATAGTGTCGTCAGTCAATATAAAAATGGAAGTGTTGAATTTGATGCATTGAAACATTGGCGCGTCTGCCATGGCCGTTCAAAACATAGTGTATGGATAGCATCAAGTAAGAGATTGCCCACATTGAAAGTCAAAGGCAGGATATTTTAAGGCACGCCAAACGTATCCTGAAAATAGGGGTGAATTCAGGATGAGAATCATGTGACCTTGCAACGGTGTGGAAATTATGTCAGGCAAGATCATCGCACTGACACATCGTCCAGTCAAATTGCTCTGTTGACACCTACTGCTCAGAGCTCGACCAGTCGTAGCTCATTTCTCAATGATTGACATGCAACTTATTGTCAATCGATTCTTAGAGCTCGTCAGATGACATTCGAACGAATGTACCCGTACCTGTTTACTGGAAGGCACAGTTGATCTTTGTAACAAATTTACATCTGTGATATTTAGAAATGAATGTGCAGTACTGCAAGTATGCGGCTGTGTATCACTGCATCTTAGAAACGGGCGTTAGTAATCCTTTTTTTTTTGGTAGAAGACTCAGTCATGTCTAACAATGCACTACATAGGTGACAGAATGTAAATATTTCATTTCTGGAAGGCACTTTCTCAAGGAGCAAAAACACACCCTGCAGAGTTGCTGCACCAAGCACATGATTAATTTATGGACCTGAAACTCACCAGTGCCTCCTCTATCTGTGACTGGAAACCTTTGGTACATGTCTCTTCTGCCACCATATTACTTTGACTGTTGGTTTGTCTTACTGCCAAGCAAGGACTATTCAGTGCAGAAGGGCGAATGATGTGGTCGTGTATATACAGATCCAGACAACCAGAACGATTGTTTTCACCCATTGGCGTTGGTGGTTTGTGTGTTAGTGAGCAGGATGACTGAAGATATACACAATGTATTTGCATGAAACACACATTCGGTACAGTAGGTAGGACATGTGCATTGTGTGAATCTGTTATATTTTGGTCTACGTCTGAATACAAGTGAGGATAAGGGAATGAATTTTCTCTCATGGTTGCCGTCAACTTTTGTGAACCTTCAACAACCCCGCCAAGAATGAAAATGGTTTGGTCTTATTTACACTCTCCCTTACTGGATCCAGAATGTGATGGCAGCTGTGACAATATTAGGCTGTGTACACTGTAAAAAAAAACACCAACTTTTTGGGGGGCGGGGGGGGTTAAAACAGTAATTTAAGGTGCAACAAAATTCACATTTATGGCAACGGTGTTAGTTGGTACAACAAGCAAGTTGTTTGCTCCAAAACAATTTGCTGAATTATTTTCACTTGTAGGATACATGCAAGGGGAATTAGTTGTGTAAAATCATATTTATTTGTTAAAAATCAAGGGGAAAACAATTTTTACATGAACGCAATTTTTAATATTTTGTTGAATTGCCAAATTGCCTTGAAATGTTGAATTCACTCAACTTTTCAACATTTCTTACAGTGTGTGTAACAGAGATGGTGTCGTTATCATCATCATCATCACCTTACTTTTGTATCCTGGTATTTTCCATTTGGTGGGCCTTCGCTTTTGGTGTTAACAATGTTTTCCTCATGTCATAAACCCCTAGCAGATGATGGCCATTGAGTGATATCCTACTTTGACGACGCCCCAATAACTACTGTATAACTAGGATTTTTTTTTTTTTTTGGCTAACAGGTATATATTTCAACTATTCTTTGTCTTTAATTCTTTCTTTAATATACAGAGTACAATATTTCCACCTTGGTGGAAAAGTGTGCTCCGCTCTTCTACAATGTACATGTTACATGTTGCTTTTATTCAAGTGTGTATCTGGAGACACGCAGTTTCCAAGCATGATAGCCAGTCCCATGTATCACACACACATCTGCACATGATGTTTCAGCTCTTGGTTTAATTACAGTATGTGTCCCTGTGTGTCTGCACCATTCTAGCAATGCAGAGGACTGGTTCTGCAAGTGCCCCCCACTTTACACTGGCCAGCTGTGCCAGTTTATGACCTGTGACCGCAACCCCTGCAGTCAGGGGGCAACATGCATGCCAAAGTCGCCACTGGAGGCAGTTTGTCTTTGTCCTTATGGAAGACAAGGCCTACTTTGTGAGGAAGGTAAGTCGAATTCAATAACAAGATTCAAAAGACAGAAACTCGGTCGTATGCGTGCCAGGCTTGTAGTTGGTACTGTCATTTTGTGAATGCACAGCCATTGGTCTTTACTTCTTACATCCACAGCCAACTGTTTTTTTGGCATCTAGACAAGTGCCCAAGCTGAAAACCGTTAGATTTACTATTTTGGTCTCCAAAATGCAGCTGTTGTGTGAACAAACGCCCAAAATGGGGCCCATTTCAGTTTTCAGTTAAGAACGATGCCCCTAAAACAGCCCCTTTTCACAGCACTCGCATCAGAGCAATGTAGATTTTGCAGCTTTATTAAGGGACCCATCTGCAAACAGTTGGTGAATGGGAGCCTTGAGCAGTTGGTAGAGTGAGTGCCTGTTGTTAAGTAAAGGGATTAATGGAACTAAATAGTGCTGAGGATGTAGAAATGTGCTCTTCCTCCAGCAATAAAGTTGGATAATCAAAGCAAAACTCACGGCGGATTTGCTGAATATTTCAAAGGACTTTTAAATTAATCAGATTGTATTGATTTAAAGCAACTTTTTTTGCGTGATAAAGTGGAAAGTTTTATGGTTTTTTTCTATTCATTTGCTTAAGACCGTCTTCCTCAACTGGCGGACTGCGATGCACGACCGGGCCGCCGACCTCCTCTGTCCGGACCCTTGGCAAATTGTATAAAATAATAAATTATAAAGTGATTTTTACGTTATACATTTTATATTTTTGGACTATAATCTGCGCATTACCGCTATCGCTTGTTAAAATTATCCGTTTTATTATTTGCGTGCACGAATAGACGCAACAGCGCGACTGTGTGTGTGTCATGGCTGAGCAGGGCATGTCGGCGATAACGATGCGCTGATGGATGGATGATCAAAATGATTCAGCACAGGAGAGCCGCACACAGACAATTAGACAAGACGAATCGCGGGAGGTTTCGATTGTGTGCAGTTTTGCTCTCGTCTACCCAGGGATCTTTGCAGCTGTTTAACAGCAGAACACCGCAACGTGGTAAATGAACATCCCAATGGCGTCCTCAAATAATATTTGCATGCTTCAGACATTGCATTCGCCTTTAGTGGAAGAACAGCACTGCACATTTCTGTGCTCCCTTGTGTCAGTATTTAAAATTGTTCTTAACTCCTCTTCTGATATATTTTTAAAGTGATTTCAGAGGGGGTACGAAAAGGGGAATTGTACAAATGAAAAGGATATTTTTGTTTTCATGTTTAGTATTTATTTTGGTAAAATAAGTATTTTGTTTTGTTTTTGTTAAATTAAGGGAAAAAAGACAACTACTGTTTAACTAAGTTAAAGTAAAAATGTCTTATTTCCCTAAAAGGGCTATTTCTATCATTAAGCAGGCACAACTTAACAAAATAAAAGAGTTCTTGTGCACCAACACAATGCCTCTCATTATTTGCTGTGTACTGGCAAAGTGAATACCGGTAATTGTTATTTTCATGCACCCCATTATTGGTTGGATGTGAGGAGTGTTGATTTGTATACCCTTGGCTTGACCATACTAAATGGGCATATAGCCCTGCTCCCCATGACCGCCGTGCATGGGACCGGACCTTGGTCTTATTAAAAAAAAAAAAAAGTGGACCGACAGCCTTTCTAGTTGAGGACCACTGGCTTAAGAGTTTGTTTGTTTTGAGAATCCTCTTGAAAAATAAAAAATAAAGCAAGAGTCAGCTCTGGTTCTCAGAAGCAAAGGTTTTGCATGACTAAACTAAAGAGCAGCAGGGTGCTTGGCATATCACAGATATGCTCCAGCACCCACGTGCCAGACAGAGCAATTCAAACATCCAGTGCAGCACCAAGCGTGCGCCTGACATTTGAATCCTGCCAACATCCGATAAGATCAGCACAATCACAGCTGATCACTCCCAAGGGGCTTGCTCGTCTCAAGGCCACAGAGCCCTTTTCCTCATTCCTAATATGGACTAGACTTTTAATAATTGAGTCCAATGGTTTTTCATGCCGTGTTCTGTTATTGTTGCATGTGATTTTCAAACCTTCAGATAGACCACTGTCAAAGAATGACCCCAGCGTAATCTTGAGTATGAAAGGTATTGTTGTGAAATCATTACACACATACAATTGTATGTATTGACAGTTACTTGAAACAAAGTGGATGGGAATAACCGTGGTGGGGGTGGGGGGTTGCTCATTACTTGTTAACTTTGCAGGGTAAGTAACCAAACGAACATAGCGGCAGTCAAAGATCACTTCACGTTCCTTTTCGGCATTGCGGCAATGCATGTTTCAAACCCTTGGGGATGATTGTTCTTTGTCAAAACATGAACCGTTATTGGTTTTAAAGAGCAGCTAAGGAAGACGCGTTAAAGTGCCAGAAGACAAGGAAGCCAGAAACCAAAGTTGTCTTCTTCAGTGCAATTTTTTCAGCTCTCGTCTATAGTGCTCTTAAATTGAGACCGTTACTCTGTGACCAGCTAGGAGACCAAATGCAACGAAAGACCAGGAAGTGCAACCAATGTTGGAGTACCTTAGCAGAGTTCGTGAAAAATTCATATATATTTGGGGTGACTTCACTTAGAATTAGTAATTACTTGCTTTTTTTATCGTTATTAATTAGTTACTTTTGCATCCTTGTAGTGTTGAGGTTAAACATGGAGGCAATATGTCTCCGATGAAATATTGTTTGTGGCACCTCTTTTGGATGTACATATTTGTCAGTTCTACCCATTAGTTTTGTTCTGGATTCGATTTGGGTGCTGAAGGGCATTTAACTCAGTGTGCAGTGTGCACTCATGTCTTGACTCAACCCTCGAAGGTGAACTTTTTGTATGGTCGTTGATTTTGGTGTTCGGCATTTCTATCGAGCAAACACACAATGTAAGGCTTTCAAGAAAATCACTTTTCAGGTCCCTTGACCTTTGTTCATGTTTGATCTCCAATCCAAACCGAATGAAAAGCGTGTACGGCGCAAAATGTTAAAATGTTAAGAGCTCCGTTATTCACCGAGGTCAACGGGATCTGAATCAAACCTTGCAATGAGTGTCAACATTGTCATGTTTACATGTAATGCAGCATTACACGTCGAAAACATGATGCAGAGTCTGACATTAACTTACATAATTGATGTCTCATTAGTGGAATAAATAATTTAAGAAACACAAATAGGGTGAACCTCAATGTTGCACAGTAAATTACGAGTCTGTGTCTACTTATTAGTTTGGATCATTTAGATCAGGGATAGGCCACTCGGATCCTTGAGGGCCACAATTCTGCATGTTTTTGATGTTTCCCTCCTCTGATGCACCTGCAGAAGCCTGATGATTTGTTCCGATGATTTGCTAGTGATCCTGATGATTTGTTCCGGTTGTGTTGGAGGAGGGAAACATCTAAAACATGTAGAATTGTGATCCTCAAAGACCGCAGTTGCCCATCCCCTGATTTAGGTTCTATTTTAATGGCTTGCAGTGATTGGATGGTGATGAGTCCAGATTTTACTGCGTCACCTTTTGTCCAGAATGGCAGAGATAGGCACCAACTCGCCCACAGCCCTGATGAGAATGAACGGTAAAGAAAATGGTTAGACGGGTTGAATGGCATTTTCAAAAGATGTGGATTTTTATTTTTTTGTATTTCTTATATTTCAAATTGTATATTTTTCCTACAAAAGGTGTGTTATTCTTTTATGGATGCTGTAGTACCTCTTTGTATGCTGACCTTGCATACGTATGCTTTAGTTGAGCTAGTTCAGCATGTCGTTATCAATAGTGTGAGTGTTCTGATGCGACATTACTCATGGTGGGAGTGTAAAAACTGTGTAATAGTCATTGTGAAGACTGACAACACACATATATCCAGATGTGGTCTTTTAAAAAATAAAGCGCCAGTAGTATCTAACTTGTTAGTTGAACAAAATAGGAGCAGCAGGGTGCCATTTGTCTACTTTTTTATAGAGGCGATTCAGAGAAATAGTCAGCAAATAGGACTCTTAGTGGGGCTGATGAAGCTTTATAAATAATTTATGTGCATGAGGGGGACAATGGCAGAGCAGTTTTTTGAACTTGTTTTGCTATCACTGCCACCATGACATGTATCTTCCAGTCAAGAATATCAGTTTTGTGTTGAGTGAAAAAGTGATTTTCTGAAAATATCATGGAACTTAACATTGGGTCCGCGGTGCAAAATCAAATGCAGAGTTTCAATACGAATGGCGGTAATGCAACCAACGCGCTCTCTGCCACTAAACGTGAATTGAATGTTACGCTGCTGTCATTGTGTGCAGCCAGGGGATGAAGCATTTATCGTCTGCATGCCAAAATTCTGCCTAAATGGCTACTAATGGAAATAGAATGGGACTGGAGAGGTGATAGTGTTAGAAAACAGGTCACCATTTAATCGCATTCTGAAAGGGGTTCACTCCCTCCACCTAAGTGCTGTGTGGCAATAGTGCCATCTTTTGGCAAGTTGTGATGGAGAGCACATGGTCTACTCCCAATGATTCTTTCTGTCTTGCAGCCGTCAACATCACACGAGCCAGATTCAGTGGTACTGATGAGTTTGGCTACACGTCCTTTATGGCCTACTCCAACATTCCGAATCTCGGCTTTTTCTACGAGTTCCAGCTGAAGTTCACGCTGGCCAATCACTCGTCTGCTTTGAAAGACAACCTGATCCTGTTTGCTGGGCAGAAAGGACAAGGTCAGAAACCTGCAATCTTTCGGGGGATTGTGTTTTACATCTGACCTGTAATGCTCATTCCACTGTAATATTTCAATGAAAACATCCAAACTATTTCGGTCTACATATCAGTGAAGACTTAAGCAGTTGCTATATGTTTTTTTTAAAATATTTTTTGGTTTGTTTTGCCATGTCATTGGATTGATTGGAGCTTTTTTTTTTTTCTTCAGCAAGGCGTTTAGTAACATGACCACAGACACTTTTGACACGCTTGTCAAATTGGCACTCCACTGCAATCAGTGGACAGGAAATAAACGCTTACCAGTGGGCAATTGGAAAACGCTGCTCCAATGTCAGCTGGAAAGCTACAGTATGAGCAAGGGAAGGATATGCTTACAAAACCGCAAAGCTGTCAAATTCAAATGGCCTCAAGTCTGTCTGAATAATATCCGTCATGAAAAGATATGGTGACTTTTGGGGCACCTTGAATACATTTTCAAATGCGGTGTTGAATTAGTCAGACGTGCTAACGTGGCCGTTGCAACAATAGTTTCTAAAAACAATACAAAAAAAGTTCCAGTAGATCTGCTGTGGTCTTCTGCAGAGAGTTCTATTCATAAACAAAAAAGAAGGGGAAAAAAAAAAAATCCGAGCATTATGAATAATGAAATACCTGCCAGGAGAGAGAGCGGCATAGTCACATATATTGCAAACTCAAAGGTGAAATAAGAGAAAAGATGAGATCTGAACAACGAAAACAATAATTACTTTAATGATATGTCAGCTTTGATCACTTACTAAAAACATAGAGGGCACAATTATTTTATTAATGCACAGGATCAAGTTACACAAAACCCGCAGCGGTTGCAGTGATGAACAATGTCGTTTATAGTGTGCCTTCAAGCAACCGCATGTATAATTGAATTTAAATCTTGGGTAATTGATTGTTATTGTTTTTTTTTGTGGGTTCCAGTTCAGTGAGAGTTCATGCTGTTTATCATATATTTATGACCTCACTGTACTATATCTGCCTCTCTGTTCATTGTTCATTAATGCCTTCTGCTTACAGGCACTGATGGCGATGACTTCTTTGTTTTGGGCGTGCGGAAAGGGAGAGTCCTGCATAAATTCAATCTCGGCTCAGGTATAGCAACCATGGTCTCGGATCGACTGAACCTCCGCATGGACATCCACACTGTCACATTTGGAAGGACCAACCAAACAGGATGGCTGAAGGTGACTGGATCATTGCAGAATGTTGATTTGACTCTAAACTGCAGATTGCAAATCATGAAAAATGGCAGCTGCTGTACCTACAAAAAATAATAATAATCATCATTTTTCAACATTTTTCAAAAAGCATCTCCTCCTTTTCTTTATATTTGTCTGCTGTAGTGTCATAAATGTAAATGATGCTACAATTTCACGTGTCAGGCTTGTGCTTCATTTTTTTTCTCAAATATATCCACAAGAACAATGTAAAAAGTCAATGAGGATCCCTGTGGGAAGAAAATCTTTATTGTCTTTTAGTACGAGTCAAAAACATTTATGAACCTGAAAATAATAGGAGGTCGTGCATTGAGGTTTTTCGATTATTCGCAGTACTTGCTCGAGTATAAACAGTGTCTTTCTTAGGTTGATGGACAAAGGAACAGAACCGGTTCATCTCCAGGACCTCTGCGGGTCCTCGATGCTGTCAAGCAACTCTTTGTAGGCGGATATAATGAGTACAGCTCTGACCTGCTGCCACTTGGCTCCAGGTTCCATCGCGGCTTTCAGGGTAAGACGGCCACTTTCAGCAGCGTGCACTAAGAATCACTGAAGCTTGGCCTTCATCCCAGGAACACTCTTGCCGTAGTTAGCAGAGGAGAAACGTATCATGAAAAGACCAGAAAAGAGCACATAGTGTGGTTGTATCAATTATTTGCTGCGGTGTACAGAAAATTAAAATAGTAAAAGTATTATGACTATCGATCCATTTTATTTACATTTCCCTATTCAGGGTTATGTTTGAGTTGCGGCCTATCGCAGCTGACTTTCAAGGCGAGAGGCCTGTGCTGACAAAGAATCATTCACATTTACATTCGTGGACAAACTACAGTTTGCAGTGAAGCTAAAAAAAGCCTTCCGGAGGAAGGCACGTTAAGTTAACTTGACTTGCTAATGTCCATTGAGATTTATTGGTTGCAGTACAAGATGACGCTTTAACTTCACCAGAAACAACTGCAGAAGTATGATTTGGCGTTCAATGTATGCCACAGATCTTTGGAAGTCCTTTGAAAAGGCAACAATGCCAAAAGAACTGATTTAACAATGATTATATTACTAATAGGCCAAAGGAAGCAGGCGCTTTTGCACTTTTCCCCCCAAATCAACTGATGCCAAAGATTAAAATACGGTCCAAAAAGTCAGTTACTTGCCTCCTAATATGCCTTTCCATATCATGGTTGATGAGTTTTGCCCAAATTGAGATGTAACTTTTTAATGGTCTGTTCAGCAACACACAAGAGAACACTGGCAGCTTCTGCTGTGCTCTTGAGTGTCATGTGACTTTCTAATGTGAGCATCTAGGGACAGGATATGGTCTTCATACTCCCTTAGACCGAAAGCCATGTCCTCTCTTTTGGCGCACTGGTGTCATCTTCATGATGATGTTGATGATGTCACAAGTCTCTTGAGAGTTGTGACGGTGTTCGATCTGGCAACTGGCGAGATTCGTTACAAATGCAAGACATGCCACCTGTGGTGCGCTAATTAAATCTTTAACGAGGGGACGCTTTGTGTAAGCCTACAAAGTGGAAATGTCTTACTCACCTTTTTCTGGTTTATATACCGGTACATTATAACATATTGACATTGGAATTGGTATATCGTTATCCCAGAACATTATTATTATAACGAGAATTACTCCCAACATGGGTTGGAGTAAATACAGCAATGTGTTTACTTACCATGCCTGCAATTACGCAAACATTGACCTTGACAATAACATTGAGGAATGCAATGATAAACACATTCAGTATGCGGGCCTCTTATTTTGCAACAAAATCATTTGAATTCAAAAGCAACTTTTTTATGTCCAGAGCCCCAAATGTTTTTGCGTCTTATTTATGAGTCTGGCATTCATTTCAATTCAGCCTTTCAAATGAAAGCTTAAAAAAAAAAGAAAAAAATCTAATCAGCTGCGGTGAACACAGTTCACGTATTCCACCTGACCCAGCGACGTCCTCGTGTTGGTAAACTCCACACCGGTGGCGCCGTCGCCCCAGTGCTGAGGATGTAATGAGAACTCATGGGCGTCTAATCAGATCTGTGTGACCTTCCTGGAGCCCTAATCATGATGGCTGGCAGTGAACACACTGATAATTCACTTCACTCCCAGTTATCAAAAGATCCCCCCCACCCCATCCCAACCCACACACCCCCTTGTGGAAAGGTGGCTGAGGAGACACGGTGACTCCTGAAATGAATCAGTCTGTCAATTTGAGCCGCTGATCAAATAACAAGTAACTGGGAATAGTGTTTGTCGAGGCTCGACACCATTACATGCAAACATTCCGATTGAGGGCATTTATTCACCGCGATGTGAAGCAGAGACATTTAGAACAGTAGCGCCTGGGTACAGCTGCAGTATATTAAAAAGACACATCGAAGTAGGCCTACGTTTTTAATGCCGCAACCATCACTTAAGTCGACGTAGATGGCATCGGCCCATGAATATTCATGATGAATATGACATTTCTAGTGCATCCTGTTTGCGCCAGTGGCCAACGCAAGGGAGAGGGTTGGGCAATGCAATGAAGTGTTATGGCCCGGATGGGATGGATTTATGGAAGCAAGAGTCAAACAAGACCAGGTAGATGGTTGATGATAGCCCGTGGTATACTCGTTTGACTATTGTGTGAACGCTGAGCAATAAGCATTCATAGTGTTCTTTTGAGAGAGTAAATGTGTTGGCAGTCCGTGACAGCATCACCGTTTCTCAATGGATTCAAAGAGATATAATTATTCTGAGTCCTACGTTGTATTGCTTCTGAAATATTTGATTTTTAACTTAGAACTGGACTGTTTTCCCAACCTGCTGTCTGGGTTGCTATGGAGTTTGAGCAGATTAGGTTACTTTGGTTACTTAGTTTAGTAACTTAGGTTACTACTTCCATTTATTTTCCCCCAAAATTCATAGTCCTTGTATTGGTCAGATATTACACTGTTAGAAATGCATCTTGGTCAAGCCACACCTTTAATTTAAAAAAAAATAATTTGCAAGCACACAAGGTACATGCCAACAGCAAAATATGTGATCTTGATGACAGGGTGGACATTTTGGACTAATTTTACCATTTAATCAGCACATGTTTTAGTCAGGGCGGCCCGGTAGTCCAGTGGTTAGCACGTCGGCTTCACAGTGCAGAGGTACCGGGTTCGGTTCCAGCTCCGGCCTCCCTGTGTGGAGTTTGCATGTTCTCCTCAGGCCTGCGTGGGTTTTCTCCGGGTGCTCCGGTTTCCTCCCTCATTCCAAAAACATGTATGGCAGGCTGATTGAACACTCTAAATTGTCCCTAAGTGTGAGTGTGGGCGTGGATGGTTGTTCGTCTCTGTGTGCCCAGCGATTGGCTGACACCGATTCAGGGTGTCCCCCGCCTACTGCCCGAAGACGGCTGGGATAGGCTCCAGCACCTCCCGCGACCCTAGTGAGGATCAAGCGGTTCGGAAAATGGATGGATGGATTGATGTTTTAGTCATTAATCACACCTTTTCTTCGCAACACGATTGATTTAGCTGACTAAATACAAAATAAAACAAATATATTTCAACTTTCTAAAAGGCTTTTATGTCATTTGATATTTCGCTTTGAACAATGAACATGTTGAGCTTGAAAACTATGCACATAATATGATCA
The DNA here is from genome assembly GCF_025434085.1 of Hippocampus zosterae. Taxonomy (NCBI): domain Eukaryota; kingdom Metazoa; phylum Chordata; class Actinopteri; order Syngnathiformes; family Syngnathidae; genus Hippocampus; species Hippocampus zosterae. The sequence continues at coordinate 11,035,618 of NC_067461.1, read as the reverse complement.
ATGTCAATACAGTATTGATTCTGTAAGTAATTACTATCCCGGCCTCCACTGAAAGACAAAATGTGAATCGTTATGTGACTGAAAAAAAGGGGAAGTTCCCCAAGATTGATCAAGTCTAAAATATTGGTACTCCAAATGTCGAGATGGACAGAAAAGACATAAGTAGCGATGTAAATGACATCATTGAATTTACGAGGCATGCTCAGGCGTCCTCCCCCATGTGTCTCACACTGGCTGTATTGTAACCGGGGAATACTTTGTCTGTTTTCATGAGTCTGGATTTTTTTTTCCCCCTGGCATTTCAGCTAACTGATAAATAACCCTCTCGATATGAGACGTGCATCTATAAAAACAGCATCCTTTGTTTGTCTTGTCTTTTTCAAGGGTGCATTTTTGACATGTACTTTCAAACGAGAAGAAATGGAACAGTCCAAGATCTGGGACATCCCGCCTTTGGACGAAGCGTGGGTCAATGTGGAGTCAATGTGTGTGTTCATGTTCACTGCAGGAATGGAGGAACATGTGTGGACTCTGGTTCATCCGTGTAGTAAGGCCGCACATTTTATTAGACTTAGAGAAGCACGGTGGATGGGAAATCATTAGCTACGAGCTTGCGTTTTCCTCCCGCAGTTGCCAATGCCCTTTCGGATGGAAAGGAGCGCTCTGTTCGGAGACGATGTCAGTGTGCGATGACGCGCACGCTCCCCCGCCTCTGTGTGCCCACGGCTCCACCTGCATCCCTCTTCCAAATGGATATACCTGTCACTGCCCCCTGGGAACAGCAGGAGTCTACTGCGAGAAAGGTCACGCCATCACACGCAATCTTCATCATTACACGTGTATTTTTTTTTTCTCTCTGTTCATTTTGTCAACAAGGAAGCACTTTCGCTGTTCAATAATTTAACTGCTCTATTGTCCCCATTTCAGCTGTGAGAATCAGTGATCCATTCTTCAGTGGAAAGCGTTCCTCCTGGATGTCCTTCCCCCCAGTGAATACGAGACATCGGACTGTTTTACAAATGCAGTTCCAACCTTTATCACCTGGTGGCATCCTTTTCTACGTTGCACAACATCTTGGGAACAGACCTGGTAACTACTTTATAAAGCGAAACAACCCATCAAGAGTATTGCAAAAACGAAAGGACATGTTCTTAAATGCATATTTCCTGCCGATAATAATTCATCCAAATCTGATTGAAAGAAAGAGGGCACTCACCTAAACTTCACCTCAACATAGCTCTGACTAATATTTTTACTGTTACTGCAAAGAGACACACACACACACACACACACACTCACACACGACCATGCACTCGCGCACATATGAATGTATACACGCCACGACGAGCAACAGCCGGAGCGCCGAAAGATAAATAAAACCTTAAAACACAAACACATAAATACCCACCGCCCCCCACCCCATTTCCTCTTCCCACCGCTCTGCTGGCTCTTGGTGGATTGCGATTGACGTATTGGGCACCCCTCCCCCATAAAAAGAGGTAATTCGCTAACTAGCTTAGCACTTAGCGCCTTTGTCTGCGCATTTCAGTCATGCGGTGATTCAGTCATCTGATTGGTTGCCCTCTATGTCAATCAAGTAAAGGGATTGATGATAGACTGACGTAGTGTATTAAGCAACGTTGTTTGTATGGCAGCGCCATCCCAGAGGCGTTTACGATAATTGTGTGAAAGCTCGGGAGCCACATGCGGCTCGGGAGCCGCGGGTTGGCCACCAGTGTTATAAAAGTACATTAACTCATTCATTACAAGCCATTTTCAGACCCTTTTCTACCCCAAATCTTGGAAAAATATATATGACAAAACTATAAATAATTACCTGGGATTAAATGTGTCTAAAGTAACCTTTTACAAAATATCTTCCGAGCAACTCATTTTTTATTTCTTTCCTGCAGGAGACTTCCTCTGCCTTTCTTTGATGTCTGGCTTTGTCCAGCTGCGGTACAATCTGGGGGATGGTCCCCACGCCCTACAGACTGTGACGAGAGTAGACCTGCATGCGAGGAGCTGGCACACCGTGAAGGCAGGCCGGATCGGTCAGCAGGGCTTCCTAATTCTGGATGGCAAGGAAGTTAGATGCAACATGACCCAGGGGATGAGCACCCTGGATGTTGCCACCGACATCTTTGTCGGGGGCGTCTCCTCTCTGAGCTCTGTGGCCACGGACGCGATCGAAGGGGAGCCAACGGGCTTCACTGGCAGCATCAGAGAAATGATTCTAAACGGACTTGAGTTGGAGTTGACGGAAAAAGGGGCTCTTAGTGGCGCAAATGTCGAAGACCGGGATGGAAGTGACTGTGGGTACAAGGTGTGCCACAATGGAGGTCAATGCAAGGCAACGGGGAAGGACGATATCACGTGTGACTGCCCACCGTCATGGACCGGCCCAACTTGTAATCAGTCTTTAAGCTGTGTCAACAACATCTGTAAACATGGCTCCATATGCTCTCCTGCTAGTCAGACAACGTACACCTGCATGTGCCCCCTCGGATGGGGAGGAAAGTACTGCACCAGAGAGGGGACAACAGACACTTTAAAGTTTGTCGGACGTTCTTACGTTAAATACGTTGATCTGAAATACAGCAGGAGAAATTTAAGATCAACCCACGTTTCTTTTATCTTCCTCACAAACACTAGCGACAGTCTAATCATGTGGATGGGCAAAGGGGGGCATGAAGATGAGGACTTCCTGGCAGTGGGACTAGAGAAGGGAGGCCTGAAAGTTGCACTTAATCTTGGGGAGAGGATTTCCCTCCCGTTGATTTCAAAAAGTCAGACACTTTGCTGCAACAAATGGCACCATGTTTCCATTGTAATAAACAGCACGGTCATTCAAGTCAATTTGAACAATAAGAGAATCATCCTCGAGGATGTGGACCCACATGGGAGATACGTAGCCTTAAACTACGGGGGGCAGCTCTACTTTGGGGGATTTGAAATGTTCACAAATGTATCCGTCGTGACATCTGGACTGTTTTCAGGGGGCTTTGAAGGAAATCTCCGAAATGTTTATTTGTTTGACGAAGCCCTTCTGTTTTCAAAAACGGATGAGGGCTTTAATGTTCATAACGGTAATTAGTAGTAGAAGGGGAAGTGGCTTTTGTGAGAAAGTGAAACACCCAGATTTTTTAATACAATACATGCTGATTTATATTGCGCTTTCACAACCGCTGCAGATGATTTTTAACACTCTAGGAACATAGGTTTCAAAATCTCAGAACACAGACGTAACAAAACCTCCTCCTAAAAGTCAGCCTGCGGTTCGAGGGGTGTTCAAAAACTCTAGGCCAGCCATGTCCAGCTCCGGGTCTGGAGGGCCACTGTCTTGCCTGTTTTCCAGCTCTCCCAACTGCAACACGCCTGATACAGATAATCAGCTGATCAGCCAGCTCTGAAGCAGCATTAGAACATTCCTGATGATTTGAATCAGGTGTGTTGCTCCTGGCAGAGCAGGAAAACAGGCAAGACAGTGGCCCACGAGGACCGACTTTGGACACCCCTGCTCTAGGCCCTCCAGAGCAGGAAGACCTCCTTATAAAACCCCTGATTTTAAGGTAAATCACCTTCTTAATCATGTCTTATTATCATGGTGGGTGAGATGTTTTGTGTGTGTGTGCGTTGCACTTTTTTTATGTCGCCTCACTAGAAAGACTACAATGGCAAAGGGTAATGATACTCATCTTGGCCGCTCATTACGCTTGGAACAAAACAGTTCACAAATTATCAGGCAAATTAAGGCGAGTACTGTATTGTAAAGTGATTTTTCAAATCAGGTGCTGAAATAAAATGTGTAGTGATAAACATAACCCTGTTCCAGCTTTTTTTAAATTCAGCCGTAAAATTCTAAGCCAACGATTATTTGCTTAAAAAAAAAGGTTTAATCAGTTTGAACATTAAATATTTTGTCCTCCCAACTTCAATGGAATTTTCTTTTGTATGCAAAGATCCCCCCAAAAAAGGAAGTTGTTTCATTTCATACAAAGATCTTTGTGAAGAAGACAAATCATAGTGGTAAAACTGTCGGTAGTCTGTTTCATGTACATTTAATCAGAGTACAGCAGTGTTGTTTAGGTGACGGTATCTTTAATATACTGTATTTACTGTACACAGAAATGTTTACATTTTATCACAATAAAAAAGGAATTCGCTTTATTACCAACTGTACATACACACGTGCAAAGGCACACTTCATTCTAAGGTATATTACAAGCCAAAAAATGTACAATGCTTTTCCAGTAGAAAGTAAGACTATAAAATATTTCAGGCAATTTAAAAGGAACCAACTTGGGGAACACAAGCTGCTGCTCAATGGGTGCCTCCATAAAGTTTGTTTTTGCAGCTAATATAACTTTAGCTCTAAAACAATTTTACCAATCAATCAATCGGCTCAATATTACCGGATATTGAAAATATAATGCAGCGGGTCAATGGAAACAAAGTTAATTTAAAAAATACAAGATCAACCAAAAAAATACATTTAAAATTGAAAGTGGCCCCTTTTCCAAATTGGTAGGAAAAGAATGTATCTACACCCACTCATCAATTTCATAGTCACACCTCGATAGGAAAAGCTCACATTGGAACGGAAATGGATTTGCTTATTTTCCATTACATTGAGGATTAACTGGTTGCAGCAAAGCCATCTAAAAAACTGAGGTTTTGTTGCTGCAGTTGATGGTTGTACAAGGTGTAACAAATTGACAAGCAAGTGTGATGAACTTTGTAACTCCACTAAAATAGCTCAGCTTGTCATAACAGAAGTCATGGGAGGGATGTTACATACAAGCTGCATACTGACGACGTCAAAAAAATCCCAAACAATCGAAACAGCTAAAAAAAAGCTGTAGTGGTTTGAATCAGAGAATGACTGTCAGTGACTGTTAACTCCTTAAACAGTCACTGACAGTCACTCTTCTTGCACCACAAAATGGTACTTCAAAACTAGTGGTTACTCTAAAATGGTTCAATGATTTTGTTGTTTACGATGATACTAGTGCAGCGTGTTATACCGGAGACAAATTCCTTGTGTGTTCTACATACTTGGCCAATAAAGATGATTCTGATTCTGATTCTTAGAGCACCAAAACACATACAACTGGTGCTTGTTTTCCATTAAAAAAAACACACAAAAAAGTTAAAAACCTAATTATTACGAGTAACTGTCTTTAGAGCTCCTTCGCCCATTGTCATAGTCATAGTCAGAGTCCCGCCGGTGTCCGTGGCGTTCTTTGTGGCGGCTAGTGTAGTCATCACTGTAGTATCGCTCTTTCCGCCGCTCGCCATAGTGGTCCTCAGAGTGTCTGTGGTGCCAATTCTTGTCTCTGCGCTTGTCATCGGAGCCGTGCTCGTGTTTCCTGCTGCGCCCCCTATCATGATGCCTGCTCTTCTTCCGGTGGTGAGAGTCTCTGCGGTGGCCGTGCCTCTCGTGGTGCTGGTCCCGGTCCTCGCTGTGCGACTCCCTCTCCTCCCACGGATGACAGTAAGTGTAGAGCTCCTCCTGTGCTTCCTCTTTGGCCTGCAATGGAGGTGGACCAGTTGGTTGGGCGAGAGTCTCGGGGTTTGTCTCAGGGGAAGGCCACTCCTGGGCCTCTGCTGTGCTGTGATTTGGATCCTGGATGTGCAGGTTGTGAAAAGAGTTTTGAACAGATGGTACCTGAGGTTGGTGCTGCTGCTGGTGGTGGGCAGGTGCAGCACTGTTACATGTTGGCGGAGCTGGCGCCCTCCCCGTGTCTTGTGGTACTGCAGAAGGGTTTCTTGCTTGACTTTCTGTGCCGCTCGAATGGCCTCCAGCAGGATCGCTGCAGTCACCGGGGACTGATTGACTATCAGATGGGTTTTGTTCTTTCAGTTTGTGTTTGGCCTGAGAGATCTGTAAAAAGCCTTGATGAAATGTTGTAACTGAGCCGATTTTGCTGCTACCCAACACAGGAGCACGCTTATCATCAACGGGGGTAATGGGGCTCGTTTCGCTGGCTTTGTTTTCAGTCACACTTGAATAGTTGGAAATCTTTTTCAATATTCCACTTAGAGGTTTGGAGCAATTTGTGTTCTCTGATGCTGGCTGTGATTCCAACTTTGCTTTGTCTGAATCGGGGAGAGCGATGTCTTCTTTCTTGGGGATATCACTGCTGCTCACTTCACCATCTTTGTGAATCGTCGCCAGGCTGTCCAAGAAAGCTGCCGTGGAAACATCTGGAGGCTTATCTCTCAGAGAGACTTGGGGACCTCGGGGTGCGGGCTCAGCATCTTTTCCCAGTGATGCGTTCGAATCCTCTGTCTGGCCGGATGACTGCGGTTCAGCTTGGACAACTTTCACTTCTTTTTTCTTGATGACAAAGCGGTCTCGAGGCGTAGCAGCAGTGGCAGCGGCAGCTGGGCCCTTGGAGCCCCCGCTGGGTGGCACCTCTGTTTTCAGAGCAGGTTGGGCCTTGTGGGTGTCGGCAAAAGGCTGTCCTCCGAAATCTGGCAGAGGCGGGAGTTCTCCACCCCAGCCGAGTAACACACCTGGAAGAAAACGCAGAGGCTTGTGGGGTTCCTGGCTGCTGTTCGCTGCTGCAGATGGTTCTTCAAAAGACTCTGTGATGGGCTCCTCTACAGCCTCTGTAGTCTCAAGTAGTTTATCCTTCTCGCTTTTATTGGGAGTAGTCAAGGAGGCCAGGAAGAGCTTTTCATCTTCTTCCGCAGGAGTTTCCTTGACAGAAGCCGGGACGGGCTTGACATCAGGAGACATCCTTGTCCTTTCATTGACGTCAACTGGAATATAATCTCTTTTGGGCCTCTGACGAATTATAAGTCCCAAGAGAAGGTTTGCTCGGTTGTTTTCCAGACCTGGCAAATCACATGATAATTACATTTGTGTCAAGACAATGACTTTATTCTTGACAGGGGTGAATTTGCTAGTGTTGATCACCTGGTCCATCAAAAGGCACAAGTTGATGTGGCACTTTTTCAGAAGCACCCAAAGGAATGAGATACATGTCCTTCACTTGTTTGCGGTTGTTTGACACTACCCCAAAACGCCTTCTGCTGCTGAAATAAGCATACAGGAGAGTGTAGGAGATCTCATCTTCCTCAGTCACAGGGGAGAAGCGAATCAGGCACACTTCCTTTAAATGAAAAAAGAAACAACATGTGTCAGCAATCAATGTACGGTTAGATGTAATGTAATGTCTGAACCTTCCAGTTAAGAAGTCAAAATATTTATTACTTTAGTTCCTGTAGCGCGTATCTTTTCCAAGTAGTCCCACACCGTCTGTGGACTTATCCTTCCGCCAACCATAATGCTGTCAGGAAGATCCTATGGAAAAACACAAAGGATTCACTTTCTATTCTTTCAAGTGAGTCACCTTCGATTGCCTCAGGATGCGAGTGCTCATACTTGCGGAGAAAATCACTCTTTAAATCAGCACAATTCCCTCATTGAATGCTAAATCATTGAAGTAAATGCAACCATTTTGCTTTTCAATGTGGGGCAAAGACGTCAAAATCTTAATGAGAATATTAATAAGACAGATTTAAGTTTCAAAGTGGACTTGAAACACTTAAGTCAAAAGTATGTTGGGGGGGGGGGGGGGGGTGACATTAAAAAGAGTGGCGTACCTGAGTCAAGCTGTCCAGAATGCCTGACACAGGGAAAGCTTTTGTGACAAGTTTAGCCACAGAGTGCATAGTCAGGAAGCCTCGCCACAAGGACTTCAGGCTGGAGAGGAATGATGCGTCATCGTCTCGGCCAGCTGGATTGTCTGACCTGAGATGGAGAGAGTAGCACTTCAGCCGCTATCTTGGCACTCAGCCGCATAAGACGCGTATCACAAACGAGTGCTCGCCTTCGCTCGTAGCTGGTGTGAGCCTTCTGAAAGCTCTCCTCCAAGACTGTGAGGTGGAGGTCATCCTCAACAGCAGATGGCGTTGGTGTGCTTGTCGTCTCCTCGCTTTTGGCAGACTGTCGCTTTGCCACGGTTGTCGCAACTTTGACCACTTTGGTGGGCGCCTCTTTCACCGGGGGTGCCATGCGGCCTGAATCGGTCAGACAAGAAAGTCGGTTATTGACGTCTTTGATGTATGAGGTCACGACTTGGGCTCATGTTGTAAGTCACCTGTACAGATTTTGCAGTTGAGGTCAAATAAGTGAGACTTGTGTTTGCTGGTGGTGTCCTTCTGAGTCTCGGTGCTCTCTGCAGGTTTCTCTGGAGCAATCGGAGCTTCGACTGGCACTTCTGGGGCTTTGACTGGCGGTTCAACCTGTGAAGAAGTTAGGCGGAGTCCACAACTGAGTGGCACATTGACTTGTGAGTAAAACAAATCAGGTCATGGTCCATTTCTTACCTCAACCTCCACAGGTTCAGATACTTTCCTTGCTTCTTCACTCTCGATCTCGATCTCCCCTTTATGTGTGATCTTGGTGATGGGACGCCTCTCAACCTCTCTTTGCTCTTTTTCGATCATTTCAATTGTCTGTGGAAAAAAAAAGTCATCCAGAGGTAAATTTGTTCACTAAAGAGGAGATGAGTATAAATCAGCCTTGCTGAGCGTCTTAATGGCCATCAAGTTTAGTTGAGGATGCATGAGATTTGAGGATTACTCACGTGTCGGTTTTCTCTTTGCCGCCAAGCAGCCAGTTCCTTGGAAGCCAATTCCTCGGGACTCATTCGGATTAGATTACCAGGAGATATTTCTCCCTTTAGAACCTTTCTAAAGAGAACCTGAGTGGTAGGACAAAAGGAGATTACTTGTAAATTATACTGGAACTGTCATGGCTTCACAGATCATGTCTAGTCTCATTTGGAGACATCAACTACACTTACATTATTTTTAGTATCTTTGAGGTTAAACATCAAGCTTCGATACTTGTTCTTGTATTTGTTTTCCGTATCTTTATACAGATGGAAAATTTCTCTCTCGATTTTCTTGGCAACTTCAGAAGCTTTCTCCACTGGGACATTCAAATCAGACTCCTTCAACCTAAAATGCAGAGCGTCACACGTTCAGCATCTTGAACAAAACTGTTTTTGAAAGCTCTTCGATGAAGAGGCTGTGTAATGTAAATTTAGGAGATCTCCTACCTCTGGATGAGGATGTCTTTCAGAGAATCACGCACACTGCGCCTGATCTCCTCAACAGATGCAGGCTTTTTTGAAGAGGAAGATACACTTTTACTTTTTGCCTCAGGTTTCAGCTGAATGCCTGTGAGGACAGAAAAAGTACAGAGGAAGTTTCAATGAAAACAAAACAACAACAAAAAAGAAGGAACTGCAATTCGAACACAGGTGTTTTTCCTCAGTGATGAAATCTATAAAAACCATATAAAAAAAGTTCCAGCACTGCCAAATGTATTTCCTGATGGTGTACAATCTGGAAACGCAAACTGCTAGCTGTGAAAAATGTAAAAATAACATCCATAAAATGAAAAGATTCATGAATGTGCTTTTAGTATTTAAGAGTTAAGTAGCAAAATAGTATAAAAATATATTAACAGCATTACCATATTTAAGCACTGTATCAAATACCTGTTTTATGATGAATTTCTTTGACATCTGCGGATGATCTTCGACCTTGCTCCTATTTTAGGAGATAGGAATGACAAATTACTTAAGGAACACCAGCATTTGCATGGGGGAGGGGGGGCTAAACCAATCAACAGGAAAAGTAAAAACAATTATGAATGTTCATCTTTACGATAATAGAATCGGAATGTTCGGACTTGGCAAAGTTTTGTGTTCTTAAGTTAATTCTAGTACATTAATAGTTGTTTTTGTACTTCCCAGGTGTGTAAAATGGCATGGCTTCGTACTTCTGAGGGCACTGAATCAATAACAAGTGGACTCTTCCAATTGCCATTGATTCAATGCCCTGAGAATGAAATGACCTGCATAAATGAGAATAGTCAAATGCATTCAAAAATATCTTTCAAAAATGTTCATCTCATGTTTTAATAACCTAATTTAGATAAATGAGAGTGTCAAAACATCTCCATGCAGTTTTACACCACTAGAAATGACAACCACAACGATCAACATTGTTTGGAAGCACCCTGACAGCGTCAAACATTATCAAAACAAATCAATATTATCTTTCTAGTGGCTGAATGTGTTACGTTATGTGGGTGTACCAGTGGGTGTATTTTCCCATGTTGGCTGAATCTCATTATTTTGGTACAACGCAATGGATGAGTCCATGTCTAACTTTTATGAGACGCTCCAAACGTTGGCGAATATACAGACCTACGGGAAGCATACACCCGTGCGCAAGCCATCAGTGTACAGGGAAAGTAATAACAAAAAAAGACAACAAACCCTTGTGTAGTGGAAACACTGGCTATGATTAATATCAGAGCATCACTTAGCTGGGGAGCACACATAGCGAGACATCCTTTGTAATTAATGTTCTACAGCTGTTGTTTAAACAACTTTAGTGAGCGAAACGCTAAGATGACGAACCTTCTTGAAAGATCGCACCCCCCCTGATGTCATTTCCTCAGATGCTGCTGACTTGGGCTTGGGAGCTTGCTTGACAGCTTCGGTCTTTCGTTCAGGCGCAGGTGTGGTTTCGGGCTCCTGCTTTTTACTCTCCTCCTCGCAGCATTTTAAGCACACGTACATCTGGTCCTCCTCCTCCATCTCGCGTACTTTGAGCAGGTCAAGTCCAACACAGTCACCATGGAACCAATCATCACAGCGGCCACAGCCAACCATGAACCTGAAAGGGGGTGAAAAAAATATTTTGACCAATTTTCTTTGCAGCCCGTACTACTGACTATCTGATCTGATCGCTACAGGACATGTCAGTTTAATACCATCAATAATTCTATGTAATAATGAACCATAAAGCAATTTATGGTACCATATTTTGTTTTTTTAACGAGGATGAGGAGGAGGAAGGAGATGTGCTACAAGCTGCGCACTCATTTTTCGATTTGCTTCAGTAGCAAGGCCAACTTCATGAGGCGCCAGCCAACATGGCACGATGTTGTGTTGCGGCAGCACATCAACAATGAACGGGTTGAAGTGCAGTTTGAAAAAGCTTTTTACTGTCGATCAAGCACACCCAAAACATCTTGACAAAAGTATTTTGGAATGATGCCTGCAGAAATACAATCATGAAGAATTGGATTTCTAATTTGTGTTTCGAGCTTGAGGAAATGTTTATCTGAAAGTATACTTACATGTTGTTGTGGTGTTTCTTGCACTGACCACAGCAGTTGTTTCCGTCCCACACAGACTCGCTATTGGCAGGTTGCTCCTGTTGCTGTGGCTCCACACTTTCTTTCTTTACAGCCGGAGCATTGTCGGGAATAAACAGCTGTGGCTCATCCACAGAGATGCTTCTTGCAGTTTTACTTTTTTGCCTTTGAAGCATCTTTTCAGGCTTCTTCATTTTTGGCTTCTCCTGCCCTGCTTCTTCTGGTGTTTTGGAGGAATGACCCAGACGAGTGACATGGGTGGAGTTCAAAGTGTCTGCTTTCAAGATGTTGAGACTATGAGACGGTTTGGTTGGACTGTGTTGATCGACAACACGATTCCCACTCGATACCGTTTTCTTCACTGGAGAGCTTGGCCTCACTTTGGGATCTCCTGTTTGCATCTTTGGATGTTTAGTGGGATGTTCACTCGGGGTGGTGTCAGACCGCCTTTTCAAATGTTCACTGCTTCTTTTCTCTTTAAGAGACTTCAATTTGTGGAGGACATCTCTTTGGACAACTTTGGATGGTACATTTTGGGAGACTGCAGCTCCTTTAGTCGCGTTGCTTTTTTCACCTATAACACCACTTTTCTTATTGAAAGTAAGCGGTTGCTTTGATTGGAGCAGGTTTTTGGCTAAAATTGGTTTCTTTTCTTTATTGTTTACCTTGTTACTTGCAGCGGTCCCGTTGCTGGGTGGCGATTTAACACCACATTTTTTGTCATTGACAGGCTTTTGCTTTCTCACAACAGACTGATTGTCATCTTTAGTTTCTTGGGTGCATTTCTTTGTTTCGGTCCCATTAGCCGCTTGCACGTCATTAGGGTTCACATACGGCCCCAGACCAAGCGGTGTATCGTCAATACCCAAACTCTCAGTTACATTCTGGTCCGCGACTTTCTCAAGTACAGGATTTGGTGCAGCGACACCATCCTCTGACAACATGGTGAACCCAACATCCGCACCATAAGAAAAACTACCGTCAAAATTGGCTTCTGTGTCTTGGAGATAGGATGGCCCAGGAAGTAGCTCGATCTTGAATCCTCCAATGGTGACAGTCAGTCGTTTCAACACAACAGATGGTTTTAACCATAATCCACCTTCAATATCGTTGATATTGATGCGTCCACCCAGAGTTAATTCTTTCTTCAGCTGTATTCCTTTAACCCCTTTCTTGATCAGAAACGACTTCTGTAGTCTGTTGGAAGGCTTCCTTCCCGGTCTTCCTCTGGGTACAGGATTTGTGGTAATCTCAGCAGGCTTTGGACCGTCATTGGATTCTGTGTCTAAAAGCCAAACAAATGTCACAATTTGTTGAAATGCAGTATACAGGAAAAAAATAAGCTTGCAGCTTACCTAATTGTACATTAATTGGGCGCTTCCTGGGTCTGCCCACAGGCTTCTTGATTGTGGCTGAATTGTTTTTTGTGACTGCCAGGTCACCGCTGAGGCCCGCGGTTGTTGAACCACCACTGAGCTCTGCCAGGAAAGACAAAGGTTTGTGTAAATGGGATTGTGGGGGGCAGTTCATAGCAGTGCAGAAGTAAAAGTCAGCCTTAATCCTTCATCAGAATCACATGTGGACTTAAAACAACATTACTACATGAGTATTAAAATGTGTGAAATAACATGCTATACACAAAAAAACAACAACTACAAAAACTAAACCATATAGAACTACTTTATATCCAAAAGCACATATTAACAGGCTCAACACCATATGAAAATATGTACTGGTAGTAAGCATACCTGCTGAGCTTGAAATTTGAAAAGTAGAGTCCTCATTATCCAGCAGGTTGAACTGAGACGTTGCACATCCAAACATGGGATCTTTGTCACTCAACATGTTCTTGAGCGAATCTTCAAGGCAGAGTCCCGACCCAAACTCATTACTGGCTTCACATTCCAGATTTTGACCTACGACAAGGCTGTCGTCTAACTGGTCACTGGGTATTAAAACGTTAAAAGTGTCCACAATATCCATGAATGCTGCTACCTTCCTGCGAGGGGGAAATTCAGATAAAACACATTACTTAGATAACCTACATGTGGATGTTACAGCTACACGTGTACATCAAAGCATCATAAATGTAATTAAACATGATCAAGTATGCAATAAATGATAACGTAAATAAGTGGGGACGGGAGGCTTAAGTTTGTGACAATAACACGATTCAGTGCTTTCTCCATCGTTGGTGCACGTTACTGTCCTAAATTAGCAGTTAACAATGAGCGAGTTGTTTACTTCGGTCAACAATGTTTTTGATTCAAATGTCGGAGGCCCACTAAAGAGCTGGAACGTTTATGCAGTACTCGTAGCACATTCTAAACTCCCGACTAATGCCAAATGGAAATCAGTAATTCAAGTTTTAACAAGCGTGTACACAAGTTGCAAGAGGCCAGAATGGATTCATTGAGAACGTAAGAACGAGAAGGTGAGGATTTATTGAACAAAAACTGAGATGCATTACTATTTTGACTTGGAAACGAATGTAAAATGTTACATATGTTGACTAGTTTTCCTAACAGACGACAAATAAGTTGCCTGCTAGCTAGCACGCGTTGCTAATGCCAATCTGCAGCTATGGATCATATCCGTTAGCAACCTAACGATGACCTGTGGAGGAAGTTTTAGTTATTCCTCAAGTCTTTAGCCAAGTAAACATACGGATGTCTCCATGACTGTACCATAACTGCATGACAAATCGGCTTGTCATTCTAGAGACAAATTTATAACATGTACAGTAGATAAAAGATCAAGAACGAGGCAAAACATGTCAGACATGCTAACTAGGTCGTGCTAGCAAAGGCCTAGGGTTGTTTGTAGCCTGACTGCAGCTAATAGGCGTTGCGGAAACACGCCCACGAGCATCAAGTTCAGCTTTGGCTCACTGTAGATTTTAACATGTGAGCGTTTATACGTGGGTGCTTACCTCTGTCTGAGTGCAATGATGTGTCCAATTCGTATAGGTTACATAGTAACGCAGCTGCCTGCTTTCCTGCCTCGCTAACTTCCTCTACAGCTAAGCCGTCATTCGTCCCGCTGCCGCAAAGCTCCTGATCTGCAAGTCACGTGGTTTGTGTTTACAGCAGGTATCTTAGCAGCTGCGAGCGTGCAGGCAGTTATTCCTCCTGCAAAAAAACTACAGCTATTTTGTTTTGGAATTATTTTATTTTCAGTTTAGAGATATAATTTTAACATGCCAACAGTGTACATAGACGTTGCATGAGGGTAAAACGTTGAGGATAAACTTCCTAATCCGAGAACCTTATCATGAACCCATTCCTAGGGGAACATACAATCAACTGCAATCGAAACCTTTATTCAAAAACTGAAACCCGAAGACTTTTTTTCAAAGATAATATGGCCAAACACAATTCACGTCATAGCAACGTGCAAGCATAAAAACAGTACAATTACAAACAGGAAACTGCTATCAAAAAGACTATCATCCACCCAGAATGAAGAGCAAAAACTACAGAACCGTGCAACTGATAAACAATCAGTTGACAATTAGTTTACAATTCGACTCCCAATATCATTCTAGGACCAGGGACCAAAGAAGCTAGCCTCAGTTTGCAGAGATGGTACTTTAAAACAGATGAGAAGTAGACTATAAGCAATGCAATTGCAACTAATATGGCATTATCTCATGAATTAAGACCAGGAAAATGTTGCATTTCACTTAGACCTGTTCCGGCTTGTTGTGAGTTGAGCAAGGTTCTGGATATGTGTGCATTTTATTTCATGAAACTCGGACTGTGGATGGCATGACAGCATTTTCAGTTAGAGAAGAAGGTGTGAGTATGCATAGGTCTGCACACCTACGGTACTTCATAATGCGTAAGAACCATTCGCTGTTGTGATTAGGAGAAATGCTCCTTGCGTTTTTCACGCGGCTCTAATCCGTAGTAGGGAACCTCGTTTTCCACATCTGCCTTAGCCATTTGTTTGGTGGTGAAAGCTGGTGCCCATTGGCCCTTTGGAGGAACAACGACAACTCCACTAGCGCCACACACACACACACACACACACACACACACACACACACACACACACACACACACACACACACACACACACGAGTTTCCATATACTACAGAGACATGTTTGAAGCCTCTTCCACGGATTTACCTGATGATTGTGCCAGGGGGGTAAATATGCTGATAACAAGTGAGTAGTCATGTCATTGCAAAGTATATAAAATGTCACACATGAACTGAAACCTTGTTCCACGTGTGTAAGGACGAGTCTGGCCAGGGTGATTTTAATTAAGGATCTACGCTCCATGGCCAGTACAAGACACTGCACCACTGAGGTTGTCTGCATATTCCCCCACAGCCTTATTTTCAATAGAGAACATGGAAAACACAATTGAAACAGAAATAATATCAAATTAAGGAACAGCACAGACAGTATCATGGGCCCGAGAATGACAGTCGACAAGATAACATTCATGCACGTGAGCTGGTTGGGTCAACTTTAACCAACCGCTGATAAAATATTCATTTCACTGTTGTCAAATTACAAAACATAACATTTTCTCAAATAAGTATTATCAAGACAATATGCAGTAATGGGCGGTCTTCTGAAAATCTCAATTCAGGCCTTCTTGTGGTGGAATTTGCACTTTTCCCCTGTGCTGATGTGGATTTTCTCTGGCTTTCTCCTGTTTGAAATTGTGACACAAGTCCTGGAACCTTTCTAATACACCTCATATTTTACTATTGTGTATGAATGCACTACATGCAATAAGTGATTCTCAACCGGTGTGTCCCGAGACAACATTATGTATGCCACAGGAAACTATTATTACTCTACCATGGTCTGGAATCCTGCTATTGCTTGTAGTATTTGTATACACTTGGATTGCTTCAAACTGAGAGGAGTCACTTTGAACAGGTAAAGTTGAAGTACTACCAGTGGGTGTTGAAGTGTTCCATCACCCCTGTCACATACTTCTCGTGCTTCTCCCATTCTTTTCTCGTAGCTGGTCACCAGTGTATCAGTGGGAACTGTAGTCATGCCAATGCTCCCAGCAAACAGCACCACTGTCAACATGAAACATGATCAGTATGGGGGTTTCCATGAAAACAAAACTAAGAACCCCGCCCCCAAAATAGCCATAAAGTATGTACAGTATGTGTACACACACACACACACACACACACACACACACACACACACACACACACGCTACATACTGTGAATGCATTGTTTATTGATATTCAAAATAGGCGAGGGGATGACGTGTAAATGTTTTAAATTAGTATATGTAGCCATTAAATTTCGTCTAATCAATTTACATCGTGTTGAATCGTTATTTCCGTACCCAGTGGAGGCAGAATGATTTCACCTCTCAATATGTAACAGCAGGGGGCGCAAAAATGCAGATTTCCTTCCCAAAGAGGCTGAAGAAGAAATCAAAAAAGTCCAGCTCACAATCAGATTTTATCATGAAGAATTGTCAGGAGCCGTATTTGTCTTTCATGTTATTATGAAAATAGTGTTAGGAAAAGTGCGACTTGAATGAATATGGACAAGGCCTCTGTTATGGATTTCTAGCATTCCCTATTGCAACTGTAGCTGGAAAAAAATATTAGCCACATCCCTGAAAATGTGGCTGATTGTGCACCCCTGGGAAAAGCGGGATTTGGTGCAATGTGTTATTCTGGCCAGGACTCCTGGTATGGGTTTGGAGATTTTCCCGGCCTGTGTTTTCAAAAGAGGCCGTGCCCCCCAGATGGAAATGCAAATTTTAGACAATGGGAAGAACCAATTATATAAAATGGAGAGGCGGGAGAGAATGGGGCTTTATGCCATTCCTGGCCCCTTTTTATAGTCTTAAAACCTTTTATTTTCGTCAAGAAATGTTTAACATGTTCAACTTTTGAGAGGAAAATAAATATAATAAAAACAGTCTGTTCAGAAAAACCCAAGGCCACGAAAAGGAGTTTCAAAACATGTAGTATTGTTTTTGACCACTTGAGGTCGACAAGAGTCCACCAAAATCAGTCATTCAGTGAGGGACCACAAACAATGGCACCTTAACTTACGAGTTTAATTCATTCCATGACCAAACTCGTAATTGTACTTGTATATTCAACGAATGCTTTTAATTAATAAACAGGCTGTACTGGATAAATTGAAAGTGAATTGAAATAAACAGTTTTCTAAAGACAAAGTACGAGTACATGTTTTACTAAAAATAATTTACATCAAGCCGGTAAAACGGTTTTACCATGACGTTTCAATACTTCCAGCAAACTAGTAGTCGTCGTAAACAACCCCTCAACGCTTTGGATGGATTGAATGGTCATTTTAACTTTCTCTAAAGCTGTAGTTTGAATGTGTTGTGACATGAAAATAATAAGTTATGTGACGGATGGCTAAAGTGGTGGAAATTGATATGTACTGTACTGTAGTAAACATGGTCATTGCCATTTAGGACCTGCTAAATTAATTGCCTCTTCTGTTTCTTCTGTTGGCGGTTTGAAACCGACTTTCTCTTATGACGGCGAAATGTGTCTAATGTCAGGCTAAACCTTATATTTTGCCAAATTAGTTAAAGACACCACAGCAAATGCGGTAACTGCGATTTAACCTTTCCAGCCAAACGAGTTTACAGTAATTGCGTGAATGTCAAACCTTGAAAGTTTTATTTTCACCTGAGTAATCCACTTGATTTAATGATGACCACATGATTTTTGGGGGAAACTATGAGACTTAATTAAACAATCTTTCTTTTCTTTAACACGGCGTTCTTGGCGCAAGATCAATATGGGACAGCCCCTTGTTGTTTTCAACGTTGTCCAAGTTTAGCAGCATTTCGTTATACTACAGTACAGTACTTCGTTTTTACTGTATGCATGTGATTGTGGAAGGAGGAGTGGTGTGTTCGTCTGCAGCATCCCTTGTCCTAGCATGTGTCCAATCGTGTTCGCAGGGGCGGGGAGCAGCGTGCCGTGAGCACCCAGTATGAGCTTCTGGTGTGGAGCTGAAGAGGCGGAAAGGCAAGAGCCAGGGGTGGAAGAGATGGGCTCACTTGTGTGATTCACAAGTCTGCCTGCAAGCAAGCACACTGGACTCCTTGGAGGGCGAAATAATCCTGGGCTCTTTTTAAAAAAAGAAGGAATCTGCTCGTGTTTGAGTCTGCAGCTGCCAGCACCAGCAGCGAGGAGCTTCATATCGGACGCCTGCACGACCAGCTGTGTGCATGCAAATCTGCCCCGATAGAATGCATCAAAATAATTACTTACCTGAATTGGTAGCTGAGAAAAACACGCTGGAGCCTCAGTTTGGGCATGCTCTACGCCTGCTTGCAGAAGGTATGTCACTCCATAGACAGTAGGCCTACTCCTAACTGTTTTATAATATGTGCACACATTTTAATGGATATGCCCACTAAGTTAGAAAAGTTTATCATTATGTATTGCGAACCATCCAAAAACACAGACGATGAAACCTTAATTCGCCATAAAAAATGAATTGTAATTCTGCCAAAAGTTGAGAAGTTGAGAAGTAATGATTTGACCTAAGTGAATGTGCTGTCATTTAAGTGGAACAAAAGGTGACAACTTACAAATAAGGTTAACGTTCACCAAACATAGGCATTCGAATATTTTCTGGTTAAGATTAATACAAAAATGTCAAACCACCTATGACTTTCCCCCTATTAATTTCAAGTGTACACATAAATTATCATGTTCCTCTGTCTTGTCTATTCTGCAGACCAAAATGTGAGGCCAACTTTCAACAAGATCTTTTTCTGCATGCTGAGTAAAGTTATGTTTTCCACAAAGGACTAATTCCAACTTCACAGTGTAAAGACAGAGACAAGTGCTTTGCAGTGATTTACTCCAAGATAAACATGCAGACAAGTCATTTGGTATTCGTTAAAATACAAGTACTGTGTCACCTTTGCAGCATGCCTATTCCTGCACAGAAAAACAGGAATAACATCAGCTGGTTCAACATAGGATGTACTGTATCTTCTTTCTACAGTTGTGTTACCTTAAAAAAAGGATTAAACACAGAGATAACCAGTCCGCCTTCATTGAGGACTGCATAAACGGCATAACATTTACTGGTGCGAAGCTAAAATTCATAGCATTTGGACAATTTAAAATAAATAAAAACATCTCTGCACATTATTCATCAATTTTCAATAATAATTCTGGATGAATATGAGAAATGATGAGTTGTTAATTCATCAATCAATAATTGAAATGTTGATGTAATTATACTAATGCATTTTATGTCTGCAAATTGTTGTGCATTCATGTGTCGTGTCAAGGACACACAATAAATGCTCAACTCAAAGAGAAAGATGGCAGCTTAATGTCACCTGCAATCGTACTATAAAAAGGTAAACGTGTGTGTCCTTCACTGGGAAGCAGAGTGGAAGCATACGGTGTGTATGAGAACGTGTTGATGACACACCTGACTGTCTCGCACTTCCCACTGTCATCCAGATCACAAAACAGGATCATCTGGCCTGCAGTATGCCAGGCAACTTTCACAACAGGTACACTCAAATATCCACAGACATTATTGCTTATCATATGAAGACCAGCCATGGTGCGGCATAATCTACTTTATTCATTTTGTTGTATGGTCCAGGTGCAAAATGAATCGGTAGCTAATTGTTGATCAAGTTAATCAATAATTACTTTGATAATAGATTCATCATTTTGACCTTGTTAAATTTAAAACTGTCCAACTCCTCAGAATTTCAGCCTCGCAAGAGTAAATACTGTACTGTCAGATTTCTGAAAGGTGACTGACTATCTTTGTCTTCAGTCAGAATAAGCCATTTGAACTTAATTTTGAAAAAAAATGCCCTTTTTTTCTGACAAGTCACGCACCAAACCAGTAGGCTAACTGAATCATAATCCATTTAAGTTAGTGAATTTCTGCACAGTGCCGCATTTGAATTAAGACTTGGGAATGTAAATGGGTTTTTTAAAAATCTGATTCATCACTTAATTGACAAACTAATGTGTGCTGTAAGACAAAACAAAGCTTTACTCTGAATACTAATAGGATACTGATGTTGGAACCTGTCTCTCCTGTTCACTCATTAGCCTGTCCATTCTATATTAGAAATACGTATTGGCAACTGTGACAGATCAAAACCAAGTTGTAACGTGACCCATTAAAAGGACACAAAAGTCACATCCTGGAAAAGTGAAACGGTGCATTACATTTTCAGTATTAAGATGACAAGGTTATCAAAGTCGACTCACAATGAATGTTTGGCTCCATTATCCTTCACTTTCAAGGTCTGGAGCATTGCGAGCAATTCTAATGAGTGAATGAGCCAGAGAATGGAGATGGGCATAACTGTACCTCTTTGGGGATTTGATTGGCTCATTAAATGCTGCGTCAATGTCAACGACAAAAGGGAGGCTAACATTTAAACATGTGAATGCTGCGGTCAGACCAAACGCGAGTTGAGCTATTCTCGCAACACTATTACGGATATTTTTAGAATAATGCAGTGTGCATTGTGTATGTGATGTATACAGAAATTGCACCCATAACTGTGACTACGCCTATGAATACACAGTGTATGGTTGTGAAAATACGGTTGATTCGTTCATCGATTGAAGAAAGGCGTCATCAATTTTGCATACGCGGTAGAAATTAATTCGTTTAGTTTGGAAAAATGCATAAGAGCTGAAAAATACACCTCCGTGTTGATTTATTTTACTTTCATGGCAACACATGGGTATGTCCATGTTGGGTCCAACGAGAAGTAACGTGTGCTGATGGACAATAGATAGACGCTGGACAACAAGGAGGACAAGATAAAAAATGCATATCATCCAGAATGCATAGCAATAATTTGCAAGGGGTGAAACAGAAACAGCAAACAAGATGCACACTGGCAGGATAGGCAGCATTTTTTTCAAGTGTTCTTACGCAGGTGTTGTCGAGAACTTGGTGTGCACATGGACAGGGACTCATGCGTGTGTTTGCAGCGAGCATCTCCGGGACCAGGAGTACTTTACAATTCAAGAGGGGACACGCCACGCATGGGACATTAAAAATCAACACTGTGCCAAGTAATTTTACATAAGCAAGAGGTGGCTTATGAGAACTTAACTGCCCGAGGATGAGCTGCTTCCTGTCCGTAGTGGACACTAAGAAAAGCCACTAAGAAAAAAAAAGCCTTGACACACTCTCCCAGCCATCTCTACTATGCCCTTGTGCACTTCTGGTAGGATTTTGCCAAGATCCCCCACAGCTCTTACATCACAGTCATCATAATGTTATCCACATCTTCAAAAAGTGCCGTCTTTATGTCCCCCTTGAGCTTGGGAAAGAGGAAAAATAATACCATGGAGGCAGGTGTTGAGGTTCCTCTAACACGGTGATGTTCTCACCCAGTGACTGTCAAATGCTGAGGTCTTTGTATGATCAACTGTGTAGTCATGGCGACGCAGCCGCAAGTTGGCCTCCCACCACTCTGGGGTACACATTTCACAGATGTCTTGCTGTAACTATGTTAAAGCGGAGACCATCCGACTTTAAACTGAAAAATAACAGGCAAACTAATACATGCCTGGACACTGGTGAGAAAATCTACTCTTTAAATAGAACCAGAGTCAGAAATGAATTACGGCAGTCGATGTCGTCTGTCAGCCAGGAGCAGTGATCTATCAAAAAGAAAACCAATAATTTATTTATTATATCGTCCTATTTTTGTTGCTTCAAGGTGTAAAATGAACACTTAAAATAACATATTGTATGGTATAAACCAGGGGTGTCAGTCATTTATGTCGCGGGCCACATTGAAGTGACTGTTTTCTTGGAGGACCGTTACGACTGTGAAAACCATTTAAAGAAGTCAATAATAATGGTTGAGTCAACGATTGTTGAAGTTTCTGTAATGAGGGATTTGGTAACAAGAAAATGCTTCCAATATCTGACTTATTTATTACATATGAGGAGTTGAAATTCTGGTTCAAATTTTAGCAATCATGTTAGAAGTTGACGTCTGATTTGCTTTTGCGGGTCACATAAAATGATGAGGTGGGCCAGATCTGGCCCCCGGGCCTTGAGTTTGACACAGGTGGTATAAACTCTCAACATTTTTGCAGTAGCTCTCTATGTCCACATTTTGATATGAGGACACACAATAAAAACGGCGCAGCAAATGGTATTGCGGTTCTTAAAAGAGAAATTGGATTAGATGTGAAGCTGATAGCCTGTCAGATGACTGTCGAAAGTGAACCACTAACTCCTCACAATGCCTGAATGGCCAGTTGTGTATCAGACTCGCAGGGCTCGATGTCTCGTCGCGCCTCGCGTCACATAGTCCGCCATTAAAGAGCAGACAACGCATTAATCACTTGCATCGACAGATGGTCCGTCGCTCGCTCATGAGCAGGAGAGCGGGAGACAGCTGTGTTCAGCATACGCACACACACTGATGGTATGCCTGGCCTATTCTCATTGATGACTTGTAAAAATCAAAGCTCAATAACAGCAGGGAGGTGAACCAATAAAGAATGGGTATAGTGTTCACCTCAAGTGGTGAACACTTGCCGCATTAATGAGCAAACCATACGATATGTATGCCACGAGCACTCATCTGAGCATGTTTGCATTGTGTTTATTCATTAAAATAAATTGGCAAAGTGTTTTGCTGATCCTGCATATTTAACAAATGGCTGTATTATGACGGAGAGTTGGAAATGTGCCCCCAAGAGGATCGTGGCTACTAATTAATCACGGTTTAAAACTGCCTTAAAACTGTCAGTTGGGCTTTTGTAAACTTCTAGTCATAAATATGACAAATCGTTTGTTAGAATAAAACAAAATAGCCCCATTGGGACATTTTTAACAACTTGTACGAACACCAATGTAGATAACTAAAGTCCCATTCGTATTGAATCAGATGATTTCATATTGAAAGCACCTCTGACAAATTGAAAATGACTGAATTGCATTTCCCTGATTTGCTTGCTTTTTCACATCCCATTTGTATGCGCGGTAATTGGTTTTTACTCCTTTTAAAATATTTTTTTTTTTACAGCAGAAGACAATTGACTTTAAAATTTGATTTGTCAATCATTACTTGATCACAGTGCAAACAGATCAATCAGTCACAAACAGGAACAGCAAGAGATGAAACACTCATATTGTCCAGGAACCGTCCCGCCCCGCATTTACACTCATCTGTCTAAAGCAGAAAAAGACAAAACGAATTGCTCTGTTCAGTCAATTCAACTAACAGATTGATGCTGTAAATCATAGCATGCCTTTGGCCTCGTTTTGTCTTTGATATGAACAAACAATAAGTTAATGCAGTCATATGATTTATTTGTCTTTTCCTGCATTGTTGAGCCTTCATCATTGGCTTTAAAAATAAAAAGTCAATAATTGCAGCAATAATTGAAATATTGTAACTCTCCAACAACCAGGAAGTAGCCAGCTGACAAAGGCTGGAACACACACAAAAAAAAATTAAGCCTTTAGTTCTCTTTATTTTAAATTTTGGGGTAATTTATATTTTCTTTCTCCCATTTTCGTCATTCGCCCCACCCCAGATTAAAAATGGTAATATCCTCCTTTCCCCACAATCTCTCACTTGTATTCTTTGGCGTTTGACTCAGCATGACTTAGATTGCTATTGGTTTTACTGCTTGGTGCTTTCTACCGCCTTATTACTTATTACTTATTACTGATTCGTCTTACTGTTTATTGTATATGTTAAATCGCTCCATGTACAGCACTTTGTATGCAGTGATGGCTGTTTGAAAGTGCTCTATAAATACTGTTGACTTGACTTGACTTGACTTGACAATCCTTTGTGAACCAAAAAGGACCTGCTAACATACCGAGAGACAAATTATCACAGCATGAAGGTTCTCTTTTTTTTTTTATTTTTTCACAGTTCAATGGTTCTATTTTCCTTCGTTTTGATGTCTGGGAAATGAAATTGGGCCTCCTTAGGTCATGCCTCCTCAAACTCCTCAATTGTAGAGGTAGACACATTTATCCCACAGTTGACCCTTTAAACCTTCCTTTTTTTTCCAAAATTCCTTTTCTTTGCGCAGCACTGCTGAAGCAGTTTTGGCCATTGCATCAGAGCGGATCAAGAGCACCAGAATAGTAACTGAGAGTTGAAATGATTCGTTTCCCCGCAATGAGATCTTTTTTTTTTATCCTGTGTGATAATTGAAAGCAGTGACCTTCAATTCACTTTCGTGCTCTTCTGATCCCTGCACTCACATTGCTCCCGTTCACATTGCTCCTGCTCACGTTTTTTTTTTTTTTTTGTGGCAAAACCATGATGCATGTGCAACTGTTTTGCCACATTTGTTCACAGTAAGCCGATTTACCCCTCTTTCACACAAACACAATCTTCTTGTGGCAGGCTGCAGACCACAAGAGATGCACTGTTGTGGAACTTAAAAGTCCTCACTGTCTTTTTATTGCTACACACAAATGAGGTAAATAAATACAAAAAAAACCCCCAAAACAAAATAGTATTAAAAAAAAAAGTACAAAAGTACCAAAACAATTCAAAACTAATCAGTTAGTATCATCAATTCGGACCAAAAATAAGAGACTAATTTAACTTAATAGTGTTCACTGACTGAGAATGCATTTTGAGACTGCAATCAATTCAACGAGCCCACATTCACAATGCCAATATCCTGCTTATAGCAGGTTGACAGATTTTTTTTTCTTTTTTTTCAGTATTATTTTTTTAATGTTTTTTTTTTCAATATTCGCGGGCCGGCCCAGTCCCTATCGACTGTGTAAACAAACTGATTGATGTTGTCATCTTATTACCGATCGTAATGAAACAATTCATCTATTTTCTCTACCGCTTCATCCACATTAATATTGCAGCTGTGTAGAAGTTTGTCACAGATGACTTTGGGCGATACACCCTGGACTGGTCGCAAGCCACAATAAAAAATAATGTTTAAAAATGAATCCACAACCTAATGTGAAAACATTTAAACAAAAGCAGACCTCTACGCACACCCAATCAGTCAAATCTTACTGTATTTGTATGATGCAGCGCAATCATACACCACTGTAAACTACCCCCAATATAATAAACATTCATACTTTGGAAATATCAATCAGACCAAAGGCAGACATTTAATATCAGTTTTACCTAATGGATGGACATTATGTCAAAAATTCTCCAAGCCAGAATAATTTTAACATTTTTTTTTGTCAGCAATATTGACATACGACTGTACATGTACAGATAACTGCCACATATTTGTGGTTATGCCTTTTTTATGGAACCTCTTCCCCGTTATTTGTGGAGACGTCCGTTACCCCTGCGCCCCAGATTTTTTTTTCTAGGTAGTATCAATCATTCCAGGCTTTTTGCAATTCGTGACCGGTCTCGGCTCTTATCCCCTGTGATTATTGGGGGTCCACTATATATTGCTGAAGTTGGAGGGCCTCTCTAATCTGTTTAGTTCCACTCCCGTAAGAGTACGGCAAATAGGTGTGTGACAAGGATCCAAAGGAACAATCGTGCCTTGGCAAAATGCCTGCATTTCATTTTCGAACTTGCTGTTCATCTCATTTCTGGATCTCCCACAAGCATCTTAATGTTGCAGCTCTTCAGAGTCCTTTGACAGCTGGAGCTCGACTGCATTTAAAGGCTCTCTCCAGGAAGTCATTACTGGGAATGTTTCGAGCCATTTTTTTTGCCATGCTGATTCAGTCTGCTCCACCTCTGATCAATTTCCCATCCAACTTGGATATGTCAGATGACTGTTGGCCCAATTTGTGCAAGATTTCCCACTCATGTCAATGATACAGAGACAGTGCGCATTGATCGAAATCAATTATCTGCAAATATGATCTTCATTTGAGAGCTCATCAACCTAATTTGCACCACTCCAAACAACTGCTCTCTAATGACATCGAGCAGCAGGCTAAACTTGTGTCATAATGTGCTCTTACTTACAGCTGTGTGAGGCTACGCACAGTTACAGTACATTTCTCCCAAAGTGTCCCCAGAGTCTGATTTTATTGTTGTTGTTGATGTTGTTACCATTTGCCGTCACCCTGCCACCGGACTGTTGCACAGTATAACTAATAATCCCCTTTATCTTTTTCGCTGCAGAAATTGAAAAGCATGAAGGTGATGAACTGCAACAAGATGGCATAATGAAGAAATACCTTGACATTATCAGCAATAAAAATATTAAGCTGTCTGAAAGAGTTCTCATCCCTGTGCAACAGTATCCAAAGGTAAGACGCAACTGCTCCGTATATCTGTCAATATCATATCTACAGCGAGTCCACTCTTTCAATTCGCAAAGTCAAGACATTTACCTTAACCCTTTCAGGGACAGCGCTTACTACAGTGGACAGCTTATCATGTTATCAGGTTACAGGTTGCATGACAGGGTTAAAGTAGCACGCCTTAAAATCATTATGATGATAAACGGTACTAGCTGGTACTCAGGAGTATAACATGTCCGTTGTTCCCGTGGCAATTCTTGATGCCGTCCTTCCGGGACCTATGGGAATTGTTTTACACTGTACTTGTGTTGGCCAAGTACTTGAGCCCAGTAAACTCACATCCATACATTAATTAACTTTTAGTTTCAGGATCTCCACTCTGTTTCTCAGTTTTAAATCATGACATGTCAGAATACCTTCCACTTCCCATTTCCATTCAATTTATCGTGAATTCTCGGCAAAGGCAATGTTGATAAAATTAAAGAGAGAATGAGACATAACTGAGGGAGCAAACTTTTGAATACTCCAGTGCAACTTTTTTTTTTTAAAGGTTACTCCGTCGCAGACTAATTTCCATGTGGAGACGACACATTATTGAAGAATTAAGTGCTGCGTGCTTTCCTTACAATTCCACTTAATTGCATTCATCTAGTGATGTCTGGTAGCTCCAGTAGGTAAATCGGTTCTTGATTAGATAGTTAATGAAAGCACAGCAGAGCCTGCAAATAACAAGAGCTATGAACTTTTTATAGAATGAATGAAAATACAAGAAGCACAGTTGAACAGCTTGATGACCACACTCAAAAAAATTAATGCACAGCCCCTGATCAGCTATAAGGCTGCATAAGGGACTTTTTAAAGTCAAAGCAGCATACATACAGAGCTACTCAAATACAAAACCAAAATTGCCGCAAAGACATTTATCGAGGTCACTCAGGCCAGCAATGGCAACAGCAGCCATGTAAAACATCAGCAGCAGATTATGACAAATGTAAAAGGAAGCCAGACACTTTGCTGTGGATGTCAGTGTTATCTGACATGTCTGGTGTGAGCTGCAGACCCAGATTTGAATGTCTAGACCAGAGGTACTCGAATACAAATCCTTCAGTGCCACTGACAGTGTTCCATGTGCAGCCGCCCATCCTGACTGACCGTGGTCTCTTTGAGAGGCATAGTTCATCAAACAGGAGATGAGGCATATGTCCATTGTCAGGTTCTTGAGCAAGTTCTGCACTGTCAAAAATAATGTTGAGTGAACTCAAAATTTCAAGGCAACAAACAATTCAACTAAATATGTTAAGCCTCGCTGTTGTGAAAATTGGCACTCCAGCAGTTAACAACAAAGAACTGTTGTCTGTTGTCATGGTTGCCAAAGCTCAAGATAAAAGTAAACGAATAAATAAATAAAAATCATCTAATTATTTTGCAGCAAAGAACTTGTTTGCTTTGTTATATTAAGCACTAACGTTGTTGCCATTAATGTGAATAAGGTATATTCAAAAGTTGTTACAATTTAAATTACTGTTTTACCGCAAAAAAAAAAAAGCCTAAAAAAACCTTCAAATTTTTCCTAGGCACAGACTGTGCAGATGCATGCTGTGTATATATTTTTGAGTAGTTCCTTCTCCAATGAGTCTCCCACTGAGAGGCATACAGCTAATTGGCTTTTTTTTCTTTTCACACTCCTGGCTCACTTTTGTCATTGCTGCTGATTGCTCGGGTGTTCAGTAACGTCCTGCCTTGGTGGCAGAGCAGAAGAGAAATTCACAAGACATCATAAATCTCTTCTGTCAGGTTTTGGACGTGCCGCAGTGCCCGTTCTTGCTTACAGCAGCCCTCCTGCCTGAGCGTAATTAAATGTAAATTAATTACATTATTGCTTGGGAAAACTCTTCACATAGTTTCTGATCTGCTGAATTGGTGCATGGAAGATGAATGTCAGCCTGCAGTAAAATAACCTCGACTAATCCCTGCATTTAGTCTTGGCTCTCCGAGCATATGAGCCTATCATGCAGGATGCGTCGTTGTTGCATCCCGAGACGCCTGAATGAAGCCATGCCATTGTTGACGGTTCCGCCTGTGCCTTTCTTGCTTTCCAAATGTGTGTTGTGGACGAGGTCTGCTAAGAATGCTGGCATACCGGGCGAAATTCATCTTCATGAAAGTTATTTGGTGCTTAAAAAGTCAATTTGCTAAGAAAATATACACCATCTGTGTTAGAGGTTGGCGGTGTATGCCTCCATCATGTTCATAAATGAACAGTACAGCAAGGGAATGGTCATTGAGGATACGTTTTGTATTCTTGGTCCCCATGCCTGTCTCGACACGGGGTATTTTTTGCTAATTAAGAAGAATGTTGTGTGATTAAAACTAAGATCAGAATGAACGTATAAATATTCATTCATTCATCCATTCATTCATTTTCCGAACCGCTTTATCCTCACTAGGATCGCGGGGGGTGCTGGAGCCTATCCCAGCTGTCTCCGGGCAATAGGCGGGGGACACCCTGAACCGGTTGCCAGCTAATAGCAGGGCACACAGAGAGGAACAACCATTCGCTCTCACACTCACACCTAGGGACAAATTGGAGTGTTCAATCAGCCTGCCATGCATGTTTTTGGAATGTGGGAGGAAACCGGAGTACCCAGAGAAAACCCACGCAGGCACAGGGAGAACATACAAACCGACACACAGGGAGGCCGGAGCTGGAATTGAACTTACCTCTGCACTGTGAAGTCCACGTGCTAACCACTCGACTACCGGGCCGCCCACGTATAAATACGAAAATTTTAATTATTTTCGCACCCGTCCATGAAGTTGATGAATAATTTAGATTATTTTTATTTTTCATCCATCCATTTTCCGATTCGCTTTATCCTCACGAGGTTCGCAGAGTGTGCTGGAGCCTATGAGTGTTTTGTGCACCTCTTGATGCAAAATGGGATAGATTAGATGTGTTGTCAGTTTTACAGCAGGTCGAGATCAGGACATGTATGGCTCACTTAGTTTCCTGAACCTACCTTTTGGGATGTGAAGTATACTCACTTTGGTAGCCTTTTAACTTGTAAGTTTTCCTTACAATAAACCTTCGTAAAATGATTAGAATTCACTCTGTGCCATTTAAGATTGAGACAGCATGTGCATAGTTTTGAATGCACTTTTCTTTTTTTGTTTCACCTCAACAAGCTAGTTTGCATATAGCATGACAGGCTCTGCTCGTCTATATACAGCCCATAACAACGATATGTCCTTGTGAATAGCACCATTTTGAGTACATCCATTCTTGTGTTATTGTGACCTTTAGATAGTGCTCTGCTCCATTCATTTCATAGCGGCATTCCATTACTGTCTATCCCAAAGAAACATTTCATTATGGAAAGGTGTTTTGCTTTGATAAGTGAAACAGTATGCATGCTGTGAATTAAACATGAGCATGTGTGATATAGTGAAATGTTGATGCCGGCACTTGGTTGCAAAATGCGCCTCAAAAAACAATGCTGATTTTTGGTAGACACTGTCCAGGAGATTCTCATTCCAAACTTTAAAAATATAATTATTATCGTTAGCCCGTCGACCTCACAGTGCGCAGGTTGTGGGTTCGATCCCGGCTCTGGCTTTCCTGTATGGAATTTGCATGTTCGACCCGGGCCTGTGTGAGTTTTCTCCGGGTACTCCGGCTTCCTCTCACATTCCAAAAACATGCATGGCAGGCTGATTGAACACTCCAAATTGTTCCTAGGTGTGAGTGTGGGCGCGGATGATTGTTTGCCTCCGTGTGCCCTGCGATTGGCTGGCAACCGGTTCTGGGTTCTCCCCCCCCCCCCCGACCCTTGTGAGGACAAAGCGACAAAATGGATGGATGGATAATTATTACCATTGTGTTTGCAGAGCCAGTCGCTATCCAATGTCACCAATCAAAACGATACATGCATTATAATCTTAGCAAACGTGTTCATACTCTTGTAGTATTGAATTATGGAGGTGTAGTTCCTCCACAATTGTAGAATCCCTTGCATCCTTCCCTCTAATATACACATAACTATCGGAGTTGGTACAGCAGGGGGCACATTGGATCATTTCAAAGCTCATTTAACAGCGGTACCTGCCCCCTCTTCAAAGCATAAATTGCCTGCCACGGAGGTGCAGAATGGCTCCAGACATTAACTTAATGAAAACAGGCTATTCTCTTTCTCATGCCCAGCAAGTGTGTTCCCACCGTAGGAGCTATGACCATCTGCTGTTCAGCTCCCTGCCAACTTAGGCATAGTCCTGTCAAAGCGGCCCCTGTGAGGAGAGGCGTCCAAAAGGTGCCTTAATCATGCAGATCAGAGGACAAGCGAGGACAGCATGGAAGCTTTTATTTTCTTAAGAATGGTTTCGCCTTGGTACTAACATGGCGCACAGCGGAGATGTTAATGTTGACCAAATCGGCTGAGTGTGCACTTACCGGAGTTGAGTCACAGCAGCCCCGCAGCTGGCTCTGGAGTTATTGGCAGCGGGAGAAGGTTGCTTTGTGTGAAGGTTAATATCATCTGGGTTAGGCTTGTGAAGTGATGGTGGGGTGACGAAGACCACCTGTTCAGTTCCCAAGGTGGTCTCTTCACAGTAAGAACAGACATTTGAAAATCAAATCCCGTGGTGCTATGTAGTCTACACACATATCAGGAAAAATACAATACAGTTGATTTGCTAAAGCTGTATCCAATTCATACCACACATTGTTTTCTGACTTTAATTTGCCTTTTGTACAGACTTGTCCGGTTCCTTGGTCTTTATCCAGAGGTTCTTCTACTCAAACGGCAGTTAAATGAGTTCCTGGGGCGCTCATTTGAGTAGAAGCACTTCTGTCTTTGTTAGATTTCTCCCCTCCTTTTTACGCGCTAGTATAACAAACTGAGATTCGTATAGTAAGATGTAAATTGGATGAGACGCTGCAATCTGTATTCAAGAGGAGAGGAATGGTTCAAAGTTGATAGAAATAAAGGATGACTCTATTGAGGTTTTTGTAGAAGATTTAGACCTAAGTGCACTCACCAAATGCGATATCACTCCACTAGGATTAGAGGAAATTGTTTTTTTTTTTGTTTTTTTGTTTTTTTTTTGGCTTTGCCCTGCTACCTAACAAATGAACAAGCTCCCTATTCTCTTTAATCTTCGACTAAGTGACATCCAGACATCAAAAACATCACTATAACATGCACAAATGCATGTTTTGTTCGATCAATTCAGTCATTGCTGCAACTGCAATGTGCGCAAGTCTAAAGGTGCTATCTCACAGAGCTTCGTAGGCTTGCGAATGTTTGCAAACATAGCGAATGAAGGAGACATTTTATTAACAAACGCTGACATTAAAAGCAGCATTTGCCACCATGTTTTGGCAGCTTAGTGAGATATCACCTTAACAAATAATTTCATCATAGTGCCCTCTGCTGACTCCTTGTCCCACTTGTGTGTGTGTGTGTATAGATATGTACAGTATATAAAATTCAATTTTAAGCATTTTTGTTTCAACTCACGTCCCCCTCGAATGAGAATACATTTATCTGCTGCGGGCCAGAAGTGAGCATTTCAGCCTTCTGATGTAAAGAAAATGCTTATCTGCTCAAACAACCAAAATATTATTGCCCATATGAACACCTATAGGCTGGTGCAGAGTGCGAGGGAAATGATAGTCAGAGCCCAAGGCTTGAATCTGATCATTTGTCATCTGAATACTATAGCTTAATTTCCACAGGGAGGAAACTCATTATGTCTGACTTTATCTCACCACTGACCTCCAAAACAGTCTCAGGGATGTTATTGGTTTCATCCCATGTTTTCCCATATTTTTCCTCTCACCGCACACTATATATGATCCTCAAACCAATAAGACACGACCAGCGAGGGCAGAGTTCAAGCCAAAGATAGGTGGCATGATGTTATGCTGAACCCGTGGAATGAGGGTCCCATTCACCTTTCATTCGCTACAGAAAAAGCACAATTACATTGATTTATTACAGGCTACATTACACGATATTTGCCCACGTGGCGGGTGGTGAAAGGAATCTGAGATTATATTGATTAAAAAAAAAAAAAAGACTAATGGCCTGTAAACACCTTTTGCGGTTTACCTTTTTTCCCCCCAAACGGATCACATTTCATTTCCTCACGTGTAAATCATTGGTTCATGTTACAATTTAGATGTTTCTACTTCGACATGTTGCTTTTGCTCTCCCTTTTGCTGCAGTTTAATTTTGTTGGAAAGCTACTGGGACCTCGGGGAAATTCCATGAAAAGGCTACAAGAGGAAACAGGAGTCAAGATGTCCATCCTCGGAAAAGGGTCCATGAGGGATAAAGCAAAGGTAATATAATATTAATATTATAATATTTTGTGTTGAAATATGGTCTTATGGGTTGTTTGGGATGTGAAATAAATATAAAGATTCATAGCAACTTGAAAATAACATCCAAGCACACGCAGAGATGAACAGCTTTCAGTTGTCAAACATAAGTAGGGGAGGATATGAATAATTTAAAAGCATATTGTGTAATTGTCATGTGTGAGTGCAACATAATGAAGCACTTTGCTATAGTCATTTGTCGTGCTGACATGTCATCCCCTGGAGCTAAACTTAGCCAGGGCGTGCGCGATTCAGTCTGCCATCATAACAGTGCCACTTCCATCAATGTCGTCCTGTAGAATTTTGTTTCTCTCAATACTGGTGACGTTTCTTTCACACAATCCGAAAAGCGCTGGAGCCTGATCACAGGATACATCAAGTTTCTTGTTGACATCATCATAATTTTTTTATTGGCTTTAATGACTTTGGATTGATCAGAAGTGATGTCAGTTTACATTCTTGTGAGGGCAAGTTAGTTATTTAAAAGAAATCAGGGGTTGTGGTTTTGATGTCAGTGCACTTCAGAAAATGCAAAGTCAATTCATTGATTAATTCCAATTCCTTGAAATGTTATTGACATTGGGATTGGAGAATCTCTCTCTGCTTTTTGTTCTGACTTTTTGTTTCATAACGCTGTTGATTATTGAGCTGTATTGCACTCAGTTTTCCTTCCTACGACTAATCGTTTAATTACACACAGTTGACAGAATTCTTAACAGGCGTGTGTGTTCATAATTTTTCCAATTTTATGTGTGTTCATAATTGTTCCAATAATCTTGAAGCAATGAAATGTGTGCTCATATTTCTGTATCAGACAAAGTTGGCTGGTCTTGTTACGTTTTCTGTCCTTCATTTTCAATTGACCATATATAGGTTTAGTGCTGCACTGTCGTCTGGTCTCTGTTCTGCTTTGTATTTATTTAATATGTACGTGGTAAGAGAATTCCGTAGTTGGGATTTAATTGCATCCCAGTGGGGTATACATTAGAATCATAAATGTCCAACCATTACGTCCACTGATGAATAGTACAGTAGAACCATGCATATTGGTGCTTTGTCATTTACATAGTCCAAAATTTTGGGGGGGGCCTGCTTTGCCACCATTTTGATGCTCAGAAACTATGTTAAAGTTAGTTGAGGAGTTTCATTTCTAAAATAGTGCTTTGCTGCCACTTATTTGTCATGATGTTGTTAAGGTTTGCATTCGGTTTCATGTTTTTTCTTATTTTCTTGTGGTTCATGACTTTTTCTGTCCGTTCGGTGTTTTTGGGAAATACATTCCGTGCACGCACTGCTTCACTCTGACCGTTGCTTAAATCTGCTGTTTGGTTTTCAGAGTGCACCAAAAACTGAGTGCCATTGCATGCACTAGGTGTTTTGACTTGGGGACACCATGCGCCTGTGAAGTCATGCAGTAGAGATGGAAGCAACTCGAGCATGGGCTGCTTATTGGTTGATTGGATGTCGATCCAGCCTGTTTTAGATGTCAGATTCAAGTGGTCAAGCTCATACGGACACTCTGAGAGGGTTGATAAACATCCTGAATTTGAATCAGGTGTGTTTGAAGCATTTAAAACCGTCTGGATAAGGGCTATCGCAACCCAGAATTAGAACATGGGTCGCATTAAGTAATAAAGAGGAGCCTCTCCGAACACGCACACTCTCAGAATAATGCACCGACATCAGAGTGAATTTCTGAATGTGTCCTTTGTTTCCCCCTGTGCTTGTCAACCAATCCCTCGTGTCTTCCAGTCAGCTCCCTCAGTTGTCAGGACACCTTTCTTGTCCAGGTTTCCTCCTTGTCATGTCATTTAGTTCCCTGCCTCCTTGCTGTCTTGGTTGGGTCATTTGTTCTTGCTCTGTATCGTAGTCACTGTCTACTGGTCTTCATGTCTTGTTGAGTTTGGTGTTATTGTTTTTTTTTTGTTACTTTGGCTCAGGTTTGTTTGGACTTAATTTAATTTACACTACACAGTTTGTCATAAACATCAGAATTCCCAGTGGGCTACACTGCGATTCGTTGTGTATGACCACGTATTTCTCCATCTTTCAAAATATTACAAAATATGCCCAAAATAGCAGAATATTAAATTTCACTTTGAGTTAAAATGTAAGCGATTTCAAGAACACCCAACCTCAGTCTTCTTCAAATGCAGAGTCTTGTCAGAGCCCTATCATTTTTTTTTTTTTTTTTTTACAATACCGTGTTCAAAGTTCTTTGTCAAACTTCGAAACGAAGACATCCGTTTTATCATAGTGGCCTTGGCAGAGAAGTCTTAGTTTGTCAAGGACATTTTTTTTTGAAGGATTCGACTACAAAAAAAAATGTAAGGGCTTTGTCAGGACTGATTGAAATGAAATTGTTAGGTCTTCAGTCCCTGAGGAGTTAGCCACAGGCCTTGAACAATCTTTGGTTCCAATTAATGGTACCTAACCTCCTGAGTTAATTGACCAGTAACGTGTTAAGTCAGTGAAGAGTCTTGCCGAGAATTTCGATTTATGACACTATGTAGCAAAGGAAAAGATTATATACCTGTGCCATGGTTCTGGTACCAAGGACAAGCAGAATCACTGTGTTTGTGTCTTTAATGTGCTCGTGTGTGTGTCTGTGTGTTGATGATATTGATTTTGTCGACACTCTGACATCCTTTTTGAGAGAATCTGACAAATAAACTTTTTTGTCGGAAAGGCTGGAATGAAGGCAAAGTCAGTGTGGTGTGCTTTTCGCAACCATCTCATTCAGCTGTGACCCACTTGGGTACATCAGCTCGGCAATGGGGTGACAGCTCATCTTGGAGGGCGCATCAATATTGCACTTTGTGTTCATGGATCAAGCAAATTAACACGGCGCTCAGTCAAAGAGAGACCACATTTCATTTCTTCAACTCGTAGTGAGAAATGTATTCCTGATTTACCAATCGCTGGCAGTGTCCATGTTGATGAGGCAATTGTTATATTATCAAACACAAATTAACCAATCTGATGTCACATATTCCCATCAAAAACCATACTGATCTAGAAAGGCAGAAATGGTCTTGAACCCTTTCATGCACCCTGTAACCTGTTAACATGATAAACTGTCCACTGTAGTAACTCCTGGCCCCGAAAGGGTTAAATTGTCCGTAGATGTGAATGTGAGTGTGAATGGTTGTTTGCCTATTTTTGCCCTGCGATTGGCTGTCAACCAGTTCAGGGCCTACTCTGTCTCTCAACCTAAATCAGCTGGAGTAGGTTTTTAGCTCACCAATGACCCGGGGGAGGATAAGCAGTACAGACGAAAAATGGTTGGACAGTAAACAAGTAACCATCCATTATGATGCATAGTAGTCCCCTTTTTTGGGGGGATGGGGGGGGGGGGCAGAGCAGTCCCTTACTACTGCAAGCTACAGCGTGATAAAAACAAACAAGAAAAAAAATTCTCTGTAAAATTTAAGTGTTTAAATATGATGTATTATTATTATTCATTATTATTACTATTATTATTATTATTAATGTATTGCAGTTGTTGTTATTATTATTATACCCGGTATTTTGCTTTTCAAACTTCTGTCCTGGCAATGTTGTCAAGACTTATCTCATTAAAGTTCATGCACAGGCATATAAAACTTAACATACTCTCGACGTAACTGAACTGCGCTGTATTTTCTTTTTTTTTTTCCACAGGAAGAAGAATTAAGGAACAGTGGAGAGGCCAAATATGCCCATCTGAGTCACGATCTTCATGTTTTAATTGAAGTCTTTGCTCCACCGGGCGAGGCGTATTCCCGTATGAGCCACGCTTTGGAGGAGATTAAAAAATTCCTTGTTCCAGTAAGTGAACCGTTGTGACATCATTGTTTCATAGCAGAACTTGATCTCTTGTGTAACTTCTCTTGCCAATGCCACTGCATTTGACTTGATTGTTTCAGGCAGGCTTACCGACATAAAGAATAAGTACAGTATTCAGAGTTGTTTGCTGCAAAGGAATTCATATTGGTCTGATGTGTTTTCATCTAAACACTACATGACTACATTATAATCTCACTGAGAAATAGAAACATTCTATTCAGCAATTTAAATGCAATATGGCGCAGCCGGCAGAACTTGGCAAAAACAAATGTGCACACTGTGTTATGTCTAAGCTGTTCATTTTCATTCAACTTTACAAATGTGACAAGCTGCACAAGTTTGTTTTATGGAGTTGATGCTGTTCCCCCTTCTTACAAGTGTATTTGCAACTGTGCCAGAAGGATAATTATACCGCATATGTACTAAGTAGTTAGATATCAAATATATTAAATGCACAAATGTAGAAAGTGGCCATTATTCAGAATGGGCCAAAGTGTATAGAAACCAAATTTGTCAAAGAACTCTCAAATACACTGTTACATTAGGATCCCAAAGAAATTCAAGCCTGCTGTATTGTTGCGACTTTCCGCTTGTCCCTTCAGGGGTCGCCACATGATTTGTTTGGCACAGTTTGTCCTTCCTGAAGCAGCAGTGTCTTGCATGAACGACAGCAGCCTGCACTACTACAATGCTAGTACAAATGTAACCATGGTGCACATTGTAGTATATAAAAATAATAATAATAAGTAGAGATGGGAGCAACTATAAAGGGGCCTGCAACTCTGGCCAAGTTGGAGTATTTGCACATTGGGGTACTGGTACAGAGGACAATAACCCTCTAAAATAAAAGTATATATTCCAGGCCTGATGAATGTTCAAAGTTTAGACCCTCAAAAGTAGCCAAAATGTTTCTTCGTAAACAGCACATCACCATGGCAACAGCATACCAAGCTTTCAAGATATTTTCATCGTAAACACTTTTAGATGAAACACCCAAAATTTTAAGACGATCGGGTAATTTCAATAGGATGACTTTGTTCCAATATGACCTGTATAAAAGTCAAAAAATTGCATCAAATTCCGAACTAAAAATCTAACTGACGGCTGTCCAGTAAGATTTAATACATCCATCCATCCGTTCATTTCCTGATCCATTTTATCCTCACAAGGGTCACGGGGCGTGCTGGAGCCGATCCCAGCTATCTTCAGGCAGTAGGCGGTGGACACCCTGAACTAGTTTCCAGCCAACCACAGGGCACACCGAGACAAACAACCATTTGTGCTCACACTCACACCTAGGGATAATTGAGAGTGTTCCATTAACCTGCCATGGATGTTTTGGGAGAAAACCGGAGTACCTGGGGAAAACCCACGCAGGCACGGGGAGAACATGCAAACTCCACACAGGAAGGCCAGAGCTGGAATCGAACCTACGACCCTGCACTGTGAAGTTGATGCGCTAATCACTGGTCCACCAAGATTTAATACATGGCTCAAAAATACTTTTTTGTTGGTCTCGGGCTGTGATATACTCCTGCCAATTTTCATAGATCTCAGTAAAACGTGCAATGAATATTTTTTACTATAATTTTTAATTTAAAAAATTTCGGCCACTCTATCATCATGTATGGTAACTTTGAGCGTCCCGCTTCCAGGATAGAGTCATAGATTCGTAACCAAACCAAAAGTAGGCGCAATATACAAATTGCAGTGATGTCACCAGGATGACAAAGATCACTTTATTCAGCTCTCCCATTGAGCAGCAGCAAAATAACAAAGTCAACCATTAAGCATGAGAATGTACGAAACAGTGTATCCAAATTGACAGCCTAGTGATGTCAAGTGAGCTGATCTAATTGACCAATTTAGCAATAGACATCGCAATCCTGCTGCAGTTGTGTGCGTGTAGATAAACAGTCACATGGTGCTTCAGAGAACATTTTTCAGCAGGAAGTAGTGCAGGGCGTCTGGCATTGTGGGGATTTTTGCAAATTTTCGCTCTGTGAAGATTTGTGTTCACTAGGCAGTATGTTTAAGAGTCTTTACCAGTGTCGATGCGATAATGAGATCAAGAAGAGTAATTGCGGCGCAGAAGGCAGCGATAGCTTGTCGATGGTGCCGACAAGTGTTCAGTCATTCTTCTGCAATTGTGGAGAGCATAACAAAGGCTACACTTTTGTTTTAAATGACTGTAGTGTTATGCTTCTCATGAATTACTACTGCCAAGCAGGTACACTTTTTGGTTCTCGGAATACAGGGAGTCAAATGACTTCTGTCATTTGTATAGTCTCGTAATATGCGAGGAGAGCGCTGACTGCTGTGTTTGGACAAGAAATGAAAGAGCACACCGAGGAGTGGCTAGGTTAAACATTTTACAAAAAAAGCTCCACATTGTCTTGGCCGAATGCGAATCGCATTGCCTGGCATGTTAACCCCTTCGAGATCCAACTTTAGCTCCGTGATGGGCGAAGTGCATCACGCATGGTCAAAATTAATCTGTGTGAGCAAACAGTCTGACCCAAAGCGCCTGGGCGCGGTTTATCTCTGTGTACTCACGCTAACGCCTCTGTCAACAGTCAACATTTACAAGGTCTGGCACGTTTCTAGCGCTTTGAATAAACTGCCAGCTTTCCAATTAAAAGACCTGCCAGTCTGAGTTCAAACCAACAGAATGCTGTCGGCCATATTAATTCATGAACAAGTGCGCGGCGTGTCAAATGTTTCCGATGTCTGGCATTAGGATTTTTTTTTTTTTGTTCACACGTGATGTTCATGTGTAAAATTTGAGTTAAAAAAAACTAAACCTAAAACATGTATGCCCTTGATTGCCGAAACATCTTGCACTCTTGTCTTCTGCTTGGCATTTAGTTTGTGCTGTTGTAGATCATTTACTCTCGTTGAACAATGTAAAAATATCTTCCTTCTTTGTCTGTGTGGCCTTCCCTGCCTTGCCTGCTGCTTAAATATCTTCATCAAGCATTTAGGGTCATGCTTGATTGATTTATTTTTAAAAAATAGCTTGACTTTGTATAACATTTAAATGTGGGCATACTCTTAATGATTTTGGAATTGTCCATGTTAAATTCTTAACTCAAATTGTACAAGTCCATCAACACCACTAAAGTGCTCGCGCTTTGTTGGGATATTTGCTGCTCTAATTAAGTCCTGTCGGCGTTGGTAGTGCCCGTTTAAAACTGACAAAACAAATCAAAATAGGACTCTGCGGATGCTCATGGAAGAAACAACACGAGCAAGCAGCGTGTTTACCTTCTCATTTGTGCCTTGATTTTATGTGTTTTCGCAGATGTACTGTATGCTTCTAAATTTGTTTCAACAAATCAGTTGAAACAACAACAGTGCCTAAAAAACAGGTAAAACGGGTAAAACAGTTCAAATTCACAAGTGATCTTCTGCAACAGTCTTCCTGACATGATTTGCGGTTGACCCAAAAAGTCAGCCGTATTTTTAATTTTGTATGCGATAGACGTTATTGATTGAGAAAGCAAACTCATGCAGTGAACTCCTCAGTATAATTTTATGGTGGCATCTTCTAACATTGCAATTAAATGTCAACTGCAGATGAATGCATCCACTGTATGAGTAATAATAATAAATAATCCTGTTAGATATACGCTACTGGGTATTTCACCACATGGAATTTGCTCTGCTTTGGACTATGTGCAAGTGAAAATTGAATGGCAAAAATTATTCATTATTCTGATGTTCTTTTTACCAGTGGATAATTATTCTGCAAGGGTTTTCCAAACATTTGAAAATTTGCATATGTGTATTTTTAAAGAATAATTTAAGTTGCGTTTCTTATTTTTGTTGATAATCTGTTCTTGGTTGAAACAAATTGTTGTCGGGCAAACATATCCTCTGAGCTATCCTGATGACTAAATGCAGCGTCGGTGGGCTTATACATGTGATCAAAAGAACTGCACAAAAGCAGGATATGAAGAGAAAAGGCAGCACATTTTTCATTTATGAGTTGCCATCTCATGTTGATGTTATCCCACGAAACATTGTGCAGTATTTCTGTCTATGAATTCAAATAAATGTGTCCGTAGCTGCATTCAAGAGCTCTACAGAATCTAAAATAGTTCAAAAGCAATGATGTTGGGTGAATGAATACTGTAACTTAATTTTAGTTGGTGTCATTTACTTCAATGCCACAGGAATAAATTTTGACATGCAGTGAATTGTGCGAATAATTGAATGCAACTAAAACCGTTCAAGGAATAGATATATATTGTTTTTTTATTGTTTTATTGCAATTATTACACCCACCATGCTGCAAATCAAAAATATGCATAGCCACTGTGACACCCACAGACGTGACTTTTACATCATCTGTCCAAGGAAGACTGCTTGCATGAGCAAATCAGTTTTTTCTCCTGCCATGTCAAGGCCTGTGTCTCTTTCACTCCAATTTTAAAAGGAATAGAAGGAGCTGTTTTCATTAATGACTAATCAAGTTGGTTGTGTTCACACCCACAACGGCGCAAAATGGACATTTTTGACTGCGGCAAGTTGCATGCATCTGTGGAAATACAAAATCTTGGTCTCGACCGCCTCCGCGCAGATTTAAGCCGTACCGCGCGTGAGCCTTGCAGCAGGCACGGAAATAGAGCCCGTTGTCTGACTTGACAGTCAAGTCATATTCCAAAATAGTTACAAAATTGATGTTTTTTTAAAAAATATGTATATTTTTTACTATGAATCAAAAATACTCAATTTAGGCTGTGCTAACTCTGTACATATAATATTAGCACCAACGACGTGAGAGGTACCCCAGCTGCTGCTTTAATCTTGACCATGAAAATGTTAGATATAAACTACTCTATCTTTTTATATTTAAAGTAAGGGGTACCGTCTACTTATTTTATATTTATTTTATTTCATTCATAGCGCTTCTATTTACCATTGGAGGGTTTTTACTTTTCTAGTTAAAAGTGTGAAAACATGTCAAAAATAATTAGTTATATAAATAAAACTGTTGCCGTCACATCTTTATTACCAGTAACACATTTAAGATGGGAGTGGGCCATTATTGTGACTTGACATGGTGTTTCTTTCTTGAAAATAATGTTATTTTTGTCAGAAATTACAAGGTCATTTCTTTTCCTACCACACTGCCTGTCTGTGTAATTATTATCATGTTTGGTAATGGGATGACTAAATTGGTTCTCACCCATCAAAAATGTAAAAGAAAGTTGAAACCTTCAATTAGATTTTCTTTTCCAACACAAATAGGAAGATGGTCTGGGATGGACGATTTCGTGGGAGATGAATGCAAAACAGATACTATTACTTTTTTATTCATTCCAATGAAAACACCCATCAAGACGATGTTAATTTGATGACAGCTGCTTCTGTTCAGAATGTCTGTGGGAGTCCGAGCTCAATTGCATGTTTAGTTTTTAAAATGTGAGGCATGCTGTTTTGCTTCCACAGGACTACAATGACGAGATCAGACAAGAGCAACTGCGAGAGCTTTCGCTATTAAATGGTTCCGATGAGTCCAACAGAGGCAGGAATGCACAAGGAAGGAGCATTCGGGCAACCACCACAGTATC
This sequence comes from Hippocampus zosterae, assembly GCF_025434085.1. NCBI lineage: Eukaryota > Metazoa > Chordata > Actinopteri > Syngnathiformes > Syngnathidae > Hippocampus > Hippocampus zosterae. The sequence continues at coordinate 10,993,392 of NC_067461.1, read as the reverse complement.
TAACAGGTAACTCATTCATTACACATACCGAAACAGGTTTATTAGGATGAGGTTATACAGTCAGGAAGGTGAAATAGTTTATGAGCAGAATAATGAAACTCATGTCTCATTATAGACATGCCAAACATTTGCACACATACCAGTGTGATATATTTCTTACATCTAATGGCACACATCCCGCTAACTGAATCATGTTGAGAAGTGAAGGTCCACCATGTGGTCAATAAACGCTAATAGTGGCCAAAAATGTCCACTCTGTCATTGTCCATCCTGTCAGCAAGCTCACATATTTGCTTGTTTGCTTGTAAATTGTCTGCTTGCAATAAATGTATACAGTATTTAAAAGAAAAGAGTGTGGAAGCGTGACCAGTATGCATTGTTTTGGTGCGGGGTTTGCATCAAGGATTTAGGAGGACGCACATGGAGGGAAGAAAGGCAGCGAAGCAAAAGTGCTCTCAAAAAATATTTCAACCAATGTAAAACGAGGAAATGAGGCACTTTGGAAGAAGCAAAAAACTGAATTAAGAAAAATCCAAAAAGCCCTGATGCCTAGGACCAACCTAAAAGTATGCCGGCCGTTCAAGATAGTTATCATATTTTCCCCAAATTGAGAGAAATATAAATGTTTTGTATTCAAAGGGTTATCAACTGTAACTCTGATTTAAGTCCTCCTTAAATTGCTGCAAGCCAACTCAGAGCGTGCTTAACACCCCAAACCTGCAGTTAGTATGAGTTGTGTGCAACACAGTGCTCATTGTCAACAAAACACCCATCTATGGTCTCATTAGACAACATAAAGTATTTTAAGAGGACAATAAACATCAACTAACCCTAATAAGTAAAAAGCATAAAATGTAAATCAAACCAACCCCTTAATTAGCTCAGCCACGCCCGTGGTTACTTGGATGGAATTTTTGCCTTTTTGCCACCCTTTATTACTTCTTTATTCATTAGAGCAAATTGTCCACAGTATCACAGATGGTGGTCTTTGTAAAACGGTACGGTCTGTGAAATTTTGGCAGAACATACAGACGTGCTGATTTCAACATTGTCACGGAATGCTCATAATAACAACAACAACAACAAAAAAGTCGGCACCACCAGCAGCACTTCCCGACTCAGATTTACTGTTTATGGCACACTGATAAGCAATTACCGTAAATCTCCATGAAAAATATGCACCGCCAATACCCCTTTGAGATGCTGTATTTCTGGCTCATATTAGGCTGTTACCGAGAGGAGGATACACCAGAGCAAAAAAAAAAATAAACCCCAAAAAGCGATTCCATCCCACCTGCATCATGTTCAAATGTAAGTTAAAGGATAACAGACTGCTAAATTCAATCCGGACCTGCGATCCACACAGTGGTTCCCTCGTGCTTATGCTGTACCGACACCCTTTTTACCAGTCAAATTTTCCAAACTTGAACTCACCAGAAAATATTGTACTCTATATGATAATTCAAATTATGGAAGTGTCTGTTCGTTTATACGTTCGTAATGTAAACATATGTTGGAAGGGCTCAAAATAAGTGGTTCCACTTCTCGAACAAACGCATAAAAACACAAAATTGCAAATGGGGCAATATTTATGCGCCGCAATGCAAACCTGACCAATGTTATGAAATCACTGCACGAACACTAACTCGTTACGCCCGTCATGCATCGAGATTGTTTTAAATATTTGAAGAAAAAAATCAACATAGTGGCCTCCGCTTCGTATCTGTGTGAGACTCAGGAGGCGGACAGTGCAACAGTTCTTTGTGTTTCCCTCATAACTAATTAGCTCATTCAGTAAGTCTGAAAAGACGTCAAAACGTCTTTGGGAGTGAATGAGTTACGGAAGCGTGCCCGTTTCGTGTGTGAGCCTGCCTTTGTGTCAAACTAAAGCATCTTAATGTGGCACGAGGTCCTCATCACGCCGAGGCCATGGGAGCTGGCCTGGCCAGCTGCATCCAGTCTGAGTATTTGCTGTCTTGAAGTAAATGCATCGTGACATTATTGTTTACGCACTTATAAATGGTGACATCTTCCCAGGGCTTGTCTGTGACGGCAGAACTTGTTTCAAAATATTTGTAGCTTCTTCTGTTCAAGCTGTGGCTTTAAGAAGTGTTTAAAAAAATGAGACTTCCATGCTTAATACATGTGAATGAACTCTCTCTTGATAAATCACGTGATGTTGACGTCAATCTGCACGCGTCACATTGCAGTAAAACAGATCTTGTGATCAACAAAATGGAGCATGTAAACAAGTGACCAGAAATCTTCAGTTGGAATCATTTCAATTGGAATTTTAAAAAAAACTAAAAACAATATTATCTCACAGCTTAAGGTAGCTGATAAATAGTTTCATGTTCTTTAGAAGTTGAATATTCAGTGAAAGTCTGAGGGTATTTTAACTCCCGATCACTGCGAAGCAAAACATTTGACCTCTTTGAAAACTTTGTTTTAGAGAACATGTGAGAGATTGCATGAAGTCACGTGATCCACAAGTTCAATTTCAAGGTCAAATCATACATCAAAAAGGTCAAGTTACGAACAAATGTATACATTTTCTAAAATGGTATCACAACCGAATCCTTGTTGAATTCTCTTTCCAACGACACCTGTTTTGTGAAGATTTTCCCAATCATTCCTGAATTAAGATTTTTGCTGAAAATGTCAGAATTCAGCAAGCCGCCGCTCCCAAGCACCTCCTCCGATTGACCCCAAATTTGACATTTCGTGTTGTACTATCACGATCAACAAGCACACAAGTTTAATTAAAATCAAAATCTTCTTGGTTAAGATTTTCCGTCTTTTTTGGCTGAATTGCCATTCACCTAAATATATACGGTAATGTTAACGTTTATCGATCATTCACATACAATCGCAATACACACATAAAATTGTACCTTCACACAATATATCTTTTGTTCATTCACATCAAGTCAATTATGTGCACATACAATACAAATGTTTGCGTGCCCATGCCCGTTCCCACACATTGTAAACATGTCTGTCCGTTTATAACTCAATGTACCGGTAATTGTCCATCAATTGGTTCACATGAAAATACTGTATCTGTCTGTCGATACAAACGGACACATAAGGTTGAGTTTATGCTGAATTTCAGGTTTCATCCAGGCCTGCTCGTCTGTGAGACGACCGCCGACTGGAGCTGCCTGGACACAAGCAGCAATAAAACTGATTTCACTGATTTCGCAGCAATTTACAGACTGCTCAGTCAACTTGCAGGGTAGATTCCCAAGGCAAATCACCACCAAGCTTTTCTGCTTGCTTGCATGCTTTGTGCAGGGCCCGCAGGAACACAGGAAGGAGCACAGTAACACCTCGGGGGACGGCTACCACGACGCACGGCAAACTTGCCGCATCTGTTTTAACGAGGGAAGCTCAAACCCCGAGAGCCAGGGGAGCAGCGGTTGCGGCAATTGGAGGGTACCGACCTCCACTGTTAGCCGCCACGCATGACTCATATGACGACTATGTGAGTCTAATCCTCTTTGCTCAAAGTTAAAAGTAGAGCTCATAGTAATTGCTGGTGAACGGTAAATCAGACTTGATTTAATCCGCCGTTAATGTGATGAGTCTTATGTTACATCTCGAGGTAGGGCAAATTGGAGCATCAATGGATTCCATTATTTGGAAAGATTGGAGCAAGGAGCCAACTTTTTTTCATTAAAAAGATGTATAATTACTTCCACTGAATTAACGTCCCCAGAAAATATCATGGTGGGTCATAGACGCAGGAAGAATGCATTACATTCTTGGTCTTTTAAACAGATGCTGTTTAAAAACAAAAACCCCTGCTGTGTTTATAAATACAGTCAAATCTCAGCTTTCGAATGTCTCTGTTCTCAACAAAATCGGTTTTCCACCAAAAACTTTTGAGTTTTTTTTATGCCTCGGATTACGACCGAAAATCGTTTCTCGTCCAAACTGAGCGCACTTGAATGCACCACTTGCGTCCTCTTGCCTTCCTTACACAAGGAATTGACGCTTCGTCGTGTAGCGTTCCATTGTGAGCAGATGTGTTCAATCAAGAATTTTTGTTTTAAAGCTTGGTTTCGGTTTTCGAACAAATCGGTTTTCAAACAGCCTTCTGGAACGGTCGAAAACTGAGGTATGACTGTAGTACGGAATGGTGAAACTGCCAATGTAGAGTAAACATTTTTGACTGGGCTATGTTATTGAATCGTACAGCAAAGTTGTTCGAAAAAAGTGGTGAAGTCGTTGGAATGCCCTGAAAAGTCGTTTGAACATATTTGGTAAGGCCATTTCAACATACTGGTAAAGCATAAGATAAATGCGAACACATCAAATTTTTGCCCATAATGCCCTCACGGGACTGGCTTGCCTATGCATAGTGTGCCATTATGGAAAAAGAATGCATTAAATTATTGGGGGGGGGGGGGGAATGTTCATGTTTTTAAAATTTTACTTATAATTTACCAAACATGTTCAAATGACTTTGCTTTCCATGAAACGCCATAGCACAGTCAAAAATGCTTACCCCACATTGGCAATTCCACACTTCTGTACAATTGCTAGCTCAGGCATTTATGGAGAGAATGGGGAGGCAAACAGTCCAGAGTGTATAATGCCTGTGTAACCATTGTTGGTTGGGATTTGGCCCCAGTTCAATCATGACACTTCATGAATGCAACAATCAAAGTAAGAACAAAAAAACATTCCCCATGAAAGTTTTTCCACTTGGTCAAAACAATTGTATTGTTTCTCCCACTATGTTGCGGTTCATCATTTGTGTCCATTTGACTTTGTGGATTTTCAAGTGATCCTTTTTTTTGTGGGTTGTTACTGTACACTTACTTACTGTAATGTCCTCCCATGGGGTGAAGGAGGGCGGCAGTCTCCAGGAGAACAGTAAAAGACATAAACGTAATGAGCATAATCATGCGGGAGCTGTTGCTGGCCATGAGCACAGACACATCAGTACATACATTATTTTCTTTACAGAAAAACCACTGAGGGTTTGCGAGTTGTTTGCGAAAGGAGAGACTGTGATCTCGTCAGGGTCGCTAACGTTTGCCAATCAGTCACCATAAATTTGCCAGATATGAGCCAGCCTCTACTTTTCTTGTCGCAGGGGAATTTTTAACATGTTCAATATTTCCTTGCGACAAACATTCACAAATGTTTGCGAACTTGAATGAACCCTGACGTGAATATACATTCGCTAACTTTCACCAGCAGAAGCAAATGTTTGCCCCTCTTGTGGATAGGAGCTTTCCAAATTTGGGTGATAAGGAAAAAAACTATCACCAAGAATTTGTTTATATGGTCTTTTTAGATTGCAGGTTTTCACTTGGGTCTTTGAATCTATCTCCTGTGATAAAGCGGTAGTTGAATCTGCCCCAGCTCATAACATGAACATCTTTCAAATACTCAACTGACTTGCACTGGTGGCTCCTCATGCTAAAGATTTATATACAATCACATCAACTTCAACGCGAGATTGTCTTGAGATTTTGTCAAGGTCGTTTTAGATTTCAAGGTGATCTCCAAGTTCCATCCAAACATAAAAAGGCTACCCCTTCACCAGTGGAGCCCATTTGAGGCTCCCCTGCGAAGCAGAGCCCCTGTGTGTGCTGGCATGTGAAGATTGGGCTGTCTGTACAAGGAGATGCACAAGCAAAGTCTCATTACCAAACCAAATTGAGTTCTGATGTGGAGCCTGCGTATTTCTGCAAAGTGAAAAAGCGCAACGTTTCTTCTCTTTGGAATTGGAGGTTAGAAAGGAGGTTGGGAGCACAGAGACTAGAGGATTACAGGAAGAAGATGAGTTTGTCCTGAACAGTTTCTTCTTTCATATCATACTTGGACGGGTGTTTCTCTTTTTTTTCCGCTACATTACACAGTTTCTTTTGAGCTTATTCTGAAGGCTGCAAGATCTTTTTTTTTTTAATCTAAGGGTTGTGTATTTCCCCCCCCCCAATGACTGAGTTTAGGGTCAGTATAATGCTTCTCTTTATGCCAAACCAAACATTCTATTTTGAGTGCGGTAATCAACAGTCGCTCAGCACGGGCGGGTTTGGCTCTGCAAAGATGCACCCTGTGTGGATATTGTGTCACTTTCTCCAGAGGCCGATGACTTATGTACGCTGTCAAAGTGTCAAGCTGTCTCCTAAAAGTGATACCATGTCCATGGCACCTATTGAGGGTGGTATTGAATTAAAACTTCAACAGAAAGTACAAAGAAGCTGGCAGTTATCATGTTTCTGTGCCTCTTCATAATTTATGAATTCAATATTCTTTCTACCACAAATATCACCTTGCTATAACCTTTCTGGCCACTACTGCATCTGCCAGATGGAAGCTACAAAGAAACCAGCTGTGAATAGGATTCCAAAAGGACATTTTCCACTACATTTCCATTGGAACTTCAGCAAAGGAGTTTGGGAAATATTGAATTGGAAAAGTCGGACAGTTCGTGAATTATTTAATTCATTGGTTTGAAGTGGACATTTTGAGGACTATAAGTTATGAACATGGTATTCGATTTTTTTCCCCTCTCATGTATTTATGTAGACTACTAATTCTACGCTGTTTTCTTCAAAAGTTTGATTTTATTGGTTGAATTATTGTTTTCTCCATGTACTCCGAGGCATTCCAAGATTACAATTTTTTTTGGTTAATTGAACACTCTTAACTGTCCAAATTTCATGTGAGTGGCTGTTTGCTGGAACTGGATGGAAATCATAAGGATAAGGATTATCATGCGATATATTTTTTGTTGTTATTTTTGAGTTGCCTTGTTATTGAGTTCATTCATGTAGTTCCGATCATAATTTCACTCTGATATCAGAGCAGGTGATTACTGATGTGTTTCAGTTGTTTTGGCAGACAAAAAAAAATACTTAATCAGAACAAAAACAACAAATTAGTCTATGATTAACAGTATTGTACAGTGTTTGTGTGCACAACGCTCACAACCATCATGGGCTCTGAGATTCATTTCCATTCCACAAAATGAGTCAAGAGGCAAAATTATGATTAGTGGACAGAAATACGTCATCATCATCGCCATCCTTTTTTTCCGCTTATCTGAGGTCAGGTCACGGGGGCAGCAGCTTTAGCAGTGAAGTCCAAACTTCCCTCTCACCATTCACTTCATCCAACTCATCTTGAGGGATCCTGAATCATTTGCAAGACAGCTGGCAGACATAGTCTCCCCAGCGTGTCCTGGGTGGTTCATAAAGAATGCCCACACTCCTCTACACCTTTCTCCGTGGGCAACTCCAGAATGGGAGAGTGTCCAACCCCTTTCGAGAGTGTGGATGTGACACACACAAGCTGTGTGTGGATGTGAGTTCAATTATTTCTAGTTGGAACCATTCTGCCTTACAACACCAGCTTGGGCTCTTTCCCTGCCAGAGAGCTGACATCCCATGTCCCTAAAATTAGCTTCTGTAGCTGAGGGTCGGACCGCCAAGCTGTCTGCCTTTGGCTACTGCCCAGCTCATAGAGCACCCAATCCCTTTGGCCCCTTCCACAGGTGGCGAGCCCATGAGAAGGTCCTCCTGCATGGGTGCAGACCCAGCCATCAGGCACTCGGCAATCAGGCACTCGGCAATCAGTCACACGACCAGGCCTGGCTCCAGAGGGGACCCAGGTGACCTGCATTCGGGCAAGGGAAAACTAGTTGCAAAATTTTCATTCATCATAAGGGGTCTTTTGAGCCGTGCTTTGTCTGGTCACTGACCTTGGACCTGTTTGCAAGGCCCGTGGGGTGTTCTGGAGCCCATCCCAGCTGTCTTCGGGCAGTAGGCAGGGGACACCCTGAACCGATTGCCAGCCAATCGCAGGCACATATGGACAAATAACCATTTGCACCCACACTTACATCAACGGGACAATTTTGAGTGTTCCATTAGCCTGCCAATGAATGTTTTTGGAAGGTGAGAGGAAACCGGATTACCCGGAAAAAAAACAAGCCGGCCCGGGGAGAACATGCAAACTCCACACAGGAAGGGATCGAACTCACGACCTTTGCACAGTGAGGTCAACGCGCTAAATACTGGACCACTGGGTCGCCCTAATAACTGATCATGTGAACGTTATTTTCCACTTTGTGTAGCGTGAGCGTGGTTGTCGCAAAAAACCTCTTAAGAGACTATTTGGGATTAATGAACCCCGTTTCACCGCCATGTAGTTAAATGACAGAGAGCATCATTCTCGCTCTTCAAAGAACACAATCAGGATCGAAGGGCATTAATGCAATGAGCGCAGTGGGGCTGGTGGTTGTTCTACACTGGCTATATGCCAGAATCAAGGGCAATGACAAAGTAGCAACCATTTTTACGACACGTTAATGCTTAAAAAGTGTCCTGGGCACGCTCAAAAGTTTTGATGGGCAACCAAAAGTCAGCATTTGCGTTCTGTGCTGTTGGTATTCAAGCTCAATATTCAAACAGTTTGATGTGAGCTGACATTTCCTACTTTTGTAGATCTGTCACTCGTCTGCGCTAAGCTGCAAAATTCCATTTTTGCTATGATATGAAAGTGCTTCCAATGCAGATCCCTTATCAGGTCCAAAGAGGACTGTTTTCCACAGATAACATATCTGCTTTTTCAGCGATCGGCGGATATTTCCACTGTTAAGATATATTATTAGGGTTCCAACCACCCCCCCCCCTCCCATCACGGTATGCTACAACAGTATGGGATATAATTTGGTGCTTTTTACTTTAAGTATGTGTTATCGAGTGTGGCAAAACAGCATGAAAGGAAAAAAAAATGTCTGATTCAAGGAAAGACACAATAGCACTTTCTGCAGATGGCCTTAGTACCAAAGTCTTGGGGGAAAAAAAATCTAAAAATTCATTAAGCAAGTGTTATTTCTTCTGAAGGACAAACACAAAATGTAATGTACACAGGATAAGAAACCTGCAGTGAAAGTTAAAAAAATATATTTTTTAAAGCACAGACACGTACTCTAGTGAAAGGTGAATAGTTTAAAAACACAAAGTACTTTAGGGTAAAAAAAAATAGGTGGTTTCAAGGAAGCTTGTGTTTATGTTGTTATAATATATAATCATACTTATATTCTACACCTATGATGTGGTGAGTGTGGAAATTGTTGGTCAAATTTGAAACGCATTGCTTGCTTCTGCAAAACCTGAGCCCTGCAACCATAACAGGGCTGGGGGGAAAAAACGCTAATGTGATTAAACACAGAGCTTTGGGAGGCTTGGAGGGGGGAAAAAAGAAACTCCATCGTCTGTGGAAGCGGCAAAAGACAGCCTTTTGAAATGAGAAAAATCCTCCCCGGTTTAGCTGTTCTCTGAAAGATGCTTCGGCGCAGGAGGGGAGCACTTTCTCAGGCCACTTCTGAGGACAAAAAGCTCATCTGCTTTGTTTAGAAGTCGACGTGTATCCCTTTTCTGTTTATCGAAAAATACGGATGACTCACTCTTCTGAGGCAATATTATTTAACTGAAATACAAAACTTAGACTTAGTGTAAATCACAGGTGAGAAAAGAAACAATTTGTTCAAATTTTGTCCGATTTTTTTTTTCCAACCCCCCACTTTTTAACATCTTTCACCCCAGCGACAACCAATGCAACTGAGAAAGTCATGTGGAAAATTGATTTCTGCTTATCAGTTTTGAGGTGATAATAAGGGCTTGATTTTGAGCAAACCATATGAATAAATAATGGGAATATGCCTGAACAAAAGGTGCATTTGCAAAGGTGGAAAGCGTGAAGAGCGACAACCATTCACTGAGACAAAAAATAAATATATATATAAATAAATAAAATACGGAGCAAATCTCATTTTCCTTCCCATCCTGCTTTGCGGTGGCATATTGAGAGGCAGCCCGGCGTGAAGATCCGTCACTGTCGGGGGAAATGCAGGTTGTCAACTGATAATGAAGCGCATGGCTACAGGCCTTCAGCTCCTTGCTGGTCTAATTATGCCCAATAAGAACCCTCCACCTTTGTGTTAACATTTGATTTATTCCTACCTGCTTGGATAAAAGGACCAGTGTTATTATTTTATTTCTTTTTTTTAACAAATGATGGTAAAACTTGAAGAACCATGCGTCATTAATTAAAGGACACAAGGGCACACTGTCGTTCCCGATCGTGTTTTTAAAGGCATTGTCTTGGAAACAGCGGAACCTTGAAAGTACAATTTGACATAAATCTACGGGGGTGAGGTTGGACAGCATTGTAGTTTGACTGATCCAGTCTGCCTCGCAGTTCCGAGGTTCCGGGTTTGATTCTTAGCTTCGGCCTTCTTGTGTGGAGCCCTGCAGCTGCTCCAGCCTCCTTCCACTTTTCAAAATCTGCACATGGAATTAATTGAAGAGAAATTCCTCTCACTTTTGTCTGCCACACTCTTTCTAGTTATAAATAGTAAGTCCTTGCAATGAATTCGGCTCCTCTGAAAGCTTTAAATATAATAAAATATATTTTCCCTTTGTTCCCAGATTTAAAAAAACAAAACATTGCTTTGTGTGGATTGAAAAAAAATACATGTCTTTTAGAAGCACACAAGGGGCTTGTCCTTAGAAGAAAAAAAATGACGGCGACCCCGTCAGAGAATGTATGTATTGTGTGTTTTCTGCAGCAAATTGAACTGGCATTTTTGTTTGGTATTCAGAGTTGTCAGTGGGTGTTTGTGCTCGCTCTCTTTCGAACTGCTTATCCGCTGCGCATTGAAATTGAAGCCTCAGAAGGTGTTAATTTAGCTCCAATTGAGAAACATTTTCTCCTGCAAACCTTAATCAATAATTGCAACACGGTGTGTATATTTCTTTTCGCATTATGGGCATCGCCTACAGTACTAAGCATGGATCGTTGTCGGTGAGAGTGCAAATAAATGAGCGGAGGAGTCAACTGTTTTGCTGACACGTCTTTCCCGCGCAGGGCTACGACGATGGCTATGGGGGCGAATACGACGATGACAGCTACGATGCCTACGACGATAACTTCAGCAATCAGTCGAAGAGGTGACGTTTACACGCAGTTCAATCATTCCGCATTTATTTTTGAAGTTTGCTGTTAACTCGCATGCATCTCTTTGGCACGGTATTTGGCATGTACACACAAAACATCTCCATGTCTCGTTTTATTCTTCTTAGCCAGCAAAGATTTTAAATGTAGTCATCGTTTAGTCATCTTAACTTCATGCATCGATTGGGCATGATGTACAACATGTCGTGACGACTTGATCATTTTGACATCTTTATCATTTAGCATCTCGGAATATTATGAATATGGGCAAGGAACAAATGACGACACCTATAACAACTATGGTAAGTGACTATGCTAGCATATTTTTTTCCTAACTGGTGAGGTTTGGTCACAACTGTTATGTTCAAATGACCCTGATTGCATTTGTGGCTTATATGTCACATTTTTTAAAAATGTAATTAGTATACAGTCTATGTAAGCTTATGAAGAGAACTATTTAAATGTGAATACATGATTGTTCAAAGGTTAGAGGGTCTTTACTTTTAAAAGATGTTTTTACCACATTCATACCTCGTTTGTATCTGTGATTAATGTGAAGTCATCTCTAAAAAAATACATTAATAAAACAGTCCTTTCAAACATAAGCACATTTCTAAATGAACTGAAACTTTTGAACTGTACGACATAAACGGTGAATCACGAAAGTAAGTACACAACTCACATTTTTGTCAATATTTGTTATCATTTATGTGTATTTTGCAATAAAAAGTGTTGCATTAAAGGGAGTTTGGGTAACGCGCTAAATTGACGTCCCTAATAAATATATCCAATCGGCTTCAGGATCAATCGTTTTTAGAATTTTAATCCATTCCGATCCTGTTATTGTCTTCAATAAATGCATTGGAAATGTTTGCAAGCCACCGCTGATTCCCTCTTGGCTCCAACTGCAGTCAGTGTGCCAAAAGAAAGTCGCGCCGGGAAATGACGGATGCACATTGTGAAGGTGTACTGTTTTGCCTCTCGGATGTGGGCCCTTGATGGCTCATTCCAGACAAAAAACAAATGAATCTGACCACAAATCTTTTCCAACAAAAAACACCTACTGACCTGCTTGTCACAGGTTGGTGGCACAGTCAGACGGTTGCCGCGGGTTTGCAAGCTTTTTGCACAGCCAAATTCGCACTGCAGTGTTGATGATGATGATGACCAAAAACCAAGAGGCCACTGATTTGATTTTCTGCTCCATAAACATTTTCCCATTTGGAAGCCTGCTCAATGTGCCATGCACAAGAGGTGGCCGCCTTTTTGTAATGTGACTTTGAGGGAGGATGGAGCTGCTGGCTGTCAAAGCACATCAATGCTCCAACAGAGGCCAAAGTCCTTGTAAAGTTAATTTTGTGGAGAATCTCTTTTCAGATTCACTGTGATTCAGTCACTGTGACAAAAGGTGATACCTGTGCACACTAACGCCGATGCTTTGACTGGTTTTCCAGAGGAGGAGTGGCCCATTTCCCGTCCCAGTCTCAAAGCTCCAGTTCTACAGTTGACAAGATGGGGATACAGAAAACATCCTTACAATCGATACTGAAGGTGCCCCACATGTGACCTGCAATTTATGTCAACTTATTAATACTCATGTCAAAACCTTCTTTTTTTTTGTCAGTTGCATGGAGATAAGAACTTGAAGCAGTGGCTTTTCAAAGATGCAAGATCTTGAGAAAAATAAAGACAAAAATACTTGAGGAATATCTCCGAAGCAAGTTCAGTTCCTAGCGTGAGTCTGGGGAGAACAGATCGCTGCACCAATTAAATGAGTAAAATCAGTGTGTGTGAAAGAGATCAGGTGCAATTATTATGAAAAAAAAAATCCCCAAAATGTTCTCTGATAGGTCGAGTTTTGCACGGTGTGCAGTTATGAATTCTGTTGGTGTCAGAACCCACTGTGATGATTCAAAAAAGCAGTTTGTAATTTGTGATTGACACTTGGGAAATTCTCTTCTCTAAAGCACATCAACTTGCATCATAATTTGAGGGGGGGGCTATCTACACAAATGTAAAAAATGAAAAATGACACTTTTTAAAAACTATTTATGGTGCTATTTTATTTCTATATTGCCGCGATTCCCAAACACCGCCAATGCAAACATACGGCGCAATAGTTTTCCCTTGGTGGTGAGCAAGTTTTTGACTCGCCAACAATTCCAAATGATCTAAATGCACCCTCAATCCTCATGAAAAATGAATCCGAAATGACTTCTGTTCACCACCTTTAGTGTGCAATTTTGTAATTGCAGGTTTGTGATCACTGTATTGTTTGGAAGTAATTGCATGTTTGAAAAAAAAAAAAAAACAATAGGAAGGAGAAAGTAAAGAAAGGAATAAAACCCAATTCCAAATGACCCCCGTGTTTCTCTCTCCATGATGATGTCGTGTTAAAAAGGACTAATTAGGTCTAACCACCTCTTTTTTTCATTCACAACCGGTTTTTTTCTCTCTGTGGTAGAAATCAATCAAGCAATGTACAGTCTGTACTTTCTAATTAGTGCTTTTATTCTGTGTGTCTGACCTCTTTGTACATAGACTATTTAATAAAAACAAATCTAAAGCCCTGCACCGTGTGAAAGACTCTGTGAATACAGTAGGTGGCTATGTATGTGTCTTTCATTTTTTCATTTGCTGACAAAATGCAACACCGTTAATGCGATTAAATATTTGCATTACTGACACCTACTCACTGCTTTAGGAGCCCACGAAGATCTTCTATTTATCATTTAAATCGATGCTTAAACATCCTTGAAACTTATAACATCCTTATGTAAGAATTTGTTTTGTTCCGCTGTAATCCATCTTGTGAAGTTTGACGTCAATAAACAGACTGATTGACATTGAGAATCATATGCTGTTAAAGAGGTAAGAAGTCCCCTTATATTGTGTTATCTTAACGATTAAATCAAACTGTGACTTAAGACCACAACTAACATACTTCTTGGAATTTCTGAGTGAAAAATTGCAACGTTGATCTACCTACTCTTCGATGTCTCTAACGTTTTTTTGTTTTTCTGTCATTGAATTTGAGATCTTGCGATGCATCTCTTAAACCTCATCGCTGCTGTCCAGATAAACTCTAAACAGGTAATTAAATACTGATGTAATATTCAAATCTAACAACCACTAACAAAAAAGTAAACCTTCCCAGAATAAACATCCTGCTGATTTAAAAGTTCCTCTAATTAGATGCTTATAATAGCTACATTTTTACAAATTACGCTAAACTGCACTAAAATGCTGTTCTAAATGCCACATGAATTCAGTTCAGAGCTGTCCTACATTCAATTCCAGGCTTTTCCTTTCGATTGGTTTACTTTTTTCACAGTGATAGAATGCAGCGACCTCTCACATGCATGAATGCCAGGATTTACCAAGTTATTATTTTTGATGCAAAATATACTGTAATTTGTTTGCTTTCTTTTAGGTATTAAAGCACCATCGGTGGTCAAGACGTATGCATCATAAAACAGGTGAGTGGATGCAATAAACCGACGCTATAAAAGAAAATAATAAAACTAACCCCTTGCGTGCGTACGATTGTGTAACATTGTGGTTATCCGCATTTATATAGATGGGGCATATCCATAAATTATTAGGTTTGGCTCATATATCCCTCCGCTGGTTAAATCAAATACCAATAAACAACTGTAACGTTTTCTGTTTAAAGTATTTTCATTCACCGTGTTCTGAAAATGTCAACAAAACACCCGCACAAAATGGTTGAACGCGCTTTAAAAGGTGCATGTCTCCTTTGTGTTTCATGCTGCAAGATGGAAATGTCGTATTTTTTCCAAATATCAGCTCATTTGAAACTTCCCACAGGGATTGCAAAGAGTTTTTTTTTTAATAACTCTGACCGCCCATTAGAAGACAATAGAACACGGGTCTACAATAAAGTACAGTAGCCTAGGCTCAAGCAGTGAAATCCATTTTGCAGAGCTGCGATTTGATTGGATGACCATGAATCAATCATAACTGATTCTTGACAATATTTGTGTCGTTGAAATGTTATGTAGCCCCGCAATTAGTTCACCATTCGTAATTCACCCGAATGGGCCGCTGCCTGAAAATCAACAGTCACTTTAATAAGCACAGCTGCTGTGATAAAACACTCAGCTGGACTTTTTTTTTTTAAATACCACTTGAATACAAGATCAGTATCAAATCCTTTTCCTGTATATGGATAATACTTTCGAATTTTAGTTGGCACTCCAGATAGGGTTATATGTAGAACATACTTTTACTTCACAGTCTACATTAAAAAGTGACATGTTCTATTTGTTTTCTTTTAAAACCATGTAGACTGCAGAAACTGCTGCAAGAGGACAGGTTCAGCGCTCATCACTGGTCAAGAATGCAGCGTGGTATGTATGCATATTTTACAGGAAGAGTGAACATGTTTTCATACAGTTCAATGTCACGTTGCGAGGTGGTGGTGGTGGACCCCAAAAAGCAGGCAAGAGGCAGGAGCAGGGTCTATTTGAAGAAGTGTATAGATAAAACACAGAAAACACACAAAAACACAAATCCAAAACATAGTCCTAATAACGAAACAAATCCAAAGTAGCAAACAAAACCCATGACTTAAGCAAAACACTATCAATAACAGAAAACATGACCAAAAACATGACAAACGTGGACGGCATGGCAGCAACAAACGGCAACAAACAAACATGACAGTAGATGAGTGCTCGGGCTGGGAGTCCTGTTTAAGCACCAATGACATAACGACCAACAGGTGTGCAGCTGCAGGGAGAGCCCTACAGTGCCACCTGTTTGTCCCAAACCGAAACATGACACTTAAATTCTGTATTGAAATGTCTTTTAATAAAAACATGCACACTGACTTCCCTAACTCCCCGTAAAGGGTGGTAGATTTTTTTTCAGTCGGATTAATATTTTTGGAATATGAGTTAACGAGCAAAATCCAAATGTTTTCATCCATATCGGGGGGCGGGGGCGCAACACAGTTGTCCAAGCCTCTGTTAACAACCAAACAAGGCTCAGCCTCAGAAAACAGGTGAGTCATGATTACCTGAGTCACTGCGATGTCAAAATCAGTCCGCAGAAAGTGGCAAAATGGCGCCCCCTTGAGATGTCTAAAAACATTGATTTTACTTCTTCATTCATACTCCACAAACGCAAAACAGTATTATTAATCAGAATGCAGTGATTAGACTAGGGAGGGGGGGGGGGGGCAATATAGCATATCACTGTAAAGAAATGCTTTGGGTTGACTTCGCCTTCAATGAAAAAGAATGACTATATATAGTTCAAAATTTGTGTGGTCAACACATATTGATGTTTCTCAACGTTACAACTTATAACTTATGTCTTTGTTGACCCCCTCAATCACTGAGATAAATCACACAAACAGCATGTGACCCAAAAAGAATGTACGTACATTTCTGTCTTCTTTTCACATTTTTTTTACACTTTTGCATATTCCATTTTTTTTTAAGTAAGAAATTTTAGCAACCTTCTGCATTATTTTTCCCACATGGCTGCAATGTATAACTTCAATTTTTACATCCTGATAAGTGTTAATGTGGTGTCTCAGTATACTCTACATATACTGTATGTCATTTTTTTATGCATGCATCCATTTGCAAAATTCCTTTACAAATCCATTTCACAACATGCTTGTCACTGCAGTTTTCTCGGGGTGCGAATGCAACTGATGAAACTCCTCTCCCATTCAGATTACATGCAGGATTTTCCAAAAGGATCCTTCTACTCACTGTGTATTTGTCTTGTTTTGCAGAAATACTTGAGTCTAAGGTGCTTAAAGACTTCTCAGCTGTCATCACATTTCTTTATCCTTCAGTCCACACAAAGAGCCACTCTGTGTTTATTTTCCATGACACAGCCCTCGGAGCAGAATGCGGCATGAAAGTGGACGCAGCCTTTTTGTTGACAGAAACACAAACATTTTTGGGGCTTGTGTTTGGATGAGAGGGCTGAGTTTGACTGACAGTAACTCGCTCTGTTAAGTAATGCATTAAAATTGTGGATTGCGGAGTATTGGTGGCGAACATGAATTCTGTGACGCCTTCAACAATCCAAAGACTATAAGGTAACATTTTTTTATTGTAAAAAGATGTGAATATAGTTAATTGACATGTTTCTGTAGTTAATTGACATGTTTCTAAGCAGTGTGAACCTTATTTTTTTTATGACTGTTTTGTTGTGTGCATGATTTCATTGCCTCATTATTACTGATACCCTTTTGAATGGGTGTTTACATAAAAAAAAGAGAAAGCAATAAACATTTAAATGGGGGATTGTTTAATTTTGCCCCCCATTTTTTATGCATGACAAAAAAATGGTCCCATGATTTGAGCTTTTCCAACAGAAACCCAGCTAAAGAATGTGGAATATATTTTTTTATTGAAATATAATCACACATTATGTGAACCCATTGGCTGAGAAACTGAACTCGTGAATTTTTTGAAATTAGCTAAAATTGTGGACAGAACTGCATACAGTTCTTTCCTCGGCATATTTATTATTTTTTGTAAGAAATGAGTCACATGGTATGGGTGAGGTTTTAAATTTTAATGCTAATTTAGCCACTAGTTTTTCTTTGTCATTCATCTGGAAGAAGGATCTTCGTGTTTAAATAAAATACCACTTCTGTCTTTTAAGTCACGCAATATACCGCTCAGCGTAATTTGATGTTTTGTTTTATAAGGCTTGACAGAAATGGTGTGAAATATTAATGTGAAGAAGAACACACCAAATGTTGCAAAATATTCATGTGCAAGCTTATGCAGCGGCATATTGATACCATCTTGCTGATGTGTTTAAATTGGCTGAGAAAGCAGGAGACGTTTTCACATGCTGCATGCTGTGACTTGGTTATTGGCTAGTAATGCATGCAGCGGCCCCGTTTGAACAATAAACGATGGCTCGTTGATTTTTGGTGATAATGTTTCATGGCATTTCCTCAAATAAACAGCAATTTTATCCTAACAACAGACAAAATGATTGTTTCAAATCGCGAGATGAGATAGTGAACGAGGGAGGTCGTTTTCTTTCCATCAGGATCTCAAGGACGAGTTGATTGTCTCTGGCTCTCTAGGCTGCCCCTCAATCAAGCGCATCAGACAAGATGTCAGATGTGTGATGACACATTGTAACTGCGGGATCCATCGAGGCATGCAGTGGATTGAGGGGAATTAGCAGCGCAAGAAAAAACATTCTGAATATTTTAGCTCCGAGGTTTACTGTAGGACATACAGTGCACAAACACTACACGATAATCACGTTTTTAAATTAGTTTTTTTAAACCACTTTAGGCAGGTGACCGGTTAACACATTCGCCTCACAGTGCAGAGGTGCATGCTCTGAGTTTCAGAATTGTCAGAGTGGAGCACAGCCCACTCGGAGGCTCCTGGTGGCTGGATTATTGGTTGTACAGCACACACACACACACAAATGATTTTCTTTCAAAAGCAAAAGGCAAACTATATAGTTCAAGAAAAAAAAACGGATTTGAAAATGGACTGATTGACTCTTCAAGTCATGGCTATCATGAATGTCAAGTCAATGTCAAGTGAAATCTTTCAGAAGTGTTTGACAAGCAAGTCGCGAGTCATAAAATCAGCGACTCCAGTCCCCCACCTCTGCAATTATGTACCATACGTTTGCCATTTTAATATTGTTAGTGTATAGTGATTGTTTCTTATTTACTAAAAATAGTCTTTGCCCAGTAGGCCATTTTAAATGGATCATATGTAGTATTTTTGGTGTCTTTTTCTGAGGCTGCAAAATATTAGAAACACTACCACAAATGACAACCGTATTTTACCAGATTTGCTTAAACGGCCGCACGACGAGGCAGAATCCAAAAGAATGTTTTAAAGTCACCTGAATGTAAAAAAAGCCACTTTGAGAGCAGAGTCAGATTCCCTGATGGGTTTCTGACGATTTTCATTTTGTTTGCTGTGACAGCAAGCTGGGATCTAAGCCAGCTGACAGAAGGTAACGGTGTTTAGATTGAGCTGCACATTTGTTTTAGGAAAATGTTCACCACAGCAGAGCGTCTGCCATCTCAAAGTGCATTTAGTATGAAAGCCCCCCCCCCCCCAAGCTCATTTGTTATTTTTGCAGCGATGATGAGCTTTGACATGTTGTGTTGTTGGTGCTCGGATAGACTAAACAGTAAGAGCACTGCGCCAACATTTTGCCACAAATAAAGCGTTGGCTGGTTTTCATGCAAATTTCCATTTCCCAGTTGAAGAATGTTGCAAATGTTGAAACAACACCACAATGCAATGCTGCAGAAATGTCCCACTGGAAAAAAAAATCAGCTGATTTCACATTTTAGGTCCCAGGTGTTACTTCTTTGCATAAAAAAACAACAACAAAAGGTTCTCGAACTGTCTTCAAACGAGGCCGCTCATACATAATGCAGATACAAATATCTTATTAACATTAACTATGTTTAGGTCTTTTGACCTTTACTTTGACCTTGAATTGTATTCATCTTGTGGACCATGCGACCTTGAGATAAACTTTCCTGAATTTCAATCCCAAACATCTATACATCCAATATCCAAACCGCTTATCCTCACGAGGGTCTTGGGCGTGCTGGAGCCTATCCCAGCAGTCTTTGGGCAGTAGGTGGAATACATTCTGAACTAGTTGCTAGCCAATCGCAGAATCCACAACATGTTATAATGCTCAACGTTTCCATCCTGCCAATCTTTAATATGCTACAAAAGGGTATAATATATGACACACACACACACACATATATATATAAACAATTTTTGTTACTTCTTCCATAAACATGTTTGGAATGGAGATAGAAGTTTACGTCTCTCTCTCTCTCTCTCTCTCTCTCTCTCTCTGCCTCTATTGAAAAATAGTACTGTATATTTAAAATCCCTGTTGAATTCCCCTTTCACTAATAATAATAGATTTCATTTTGAAAATAAGATAACGTAAAAGTTGGGTTCCATGCCCGTTTTTATCAAAATCCGAAAATTTCTTCCAAACCACTGGTGCGGTGTCGTTAAAATCTTGGATTTCAGGTTCTAAAACAGATGACCTCCTTTGGGTGAATTCAGCTGGAATGAGCCTACTGTAAAATGACTTCAAAACAAGAAATACGATAAACCACAATATAGCAGGGGGCTCTCTATGTACAGTGTGAATTCACAATGATAAAAAATATATATAATTCTAACTATATTTTTTTAGGCAGAGGCTGCAACGATTTTTTTTCTGTATCACAGTATTTTCTTTCATTTAATTTTCAAGCAAGCTAAAATTGATAAGACTTTTTGTCGTCTCATTATATCGTCATAGCCTGTTATATTTTCATGTCTTCGCTGAAGCACAGCACGCCAAAATGGAAAACACGTCTCTCATCACTTCTCTGCAGTTGTTTACCACGTTTTTCACTTACGTATGCTGCTTCCATCTCATTCACTGGCACCTCATTGATCATCTTCCTGGCCTCCTCACAATGCAAATTAAATCCCAGTCATTATTTCAGGTGAGGAGTTACAATCGTGCAAGTCCAATCAGCTTACACGAGGCGTATACAAGGCAGACAATGAATGCTTCAATGTTGTTTTTCATTTCTTTCATCTGCGCACCCCCTCCTGAGGTCAGAGCAATGACATGTCAGATAAACGCCTCAGACGACAGCAGCTGTGATGGCGGTGTCAAGTTCAGCATCACCAATGTCCCCAATGAGGTGTGTGGGGGGTAGGGGGGCTCTGGTTTAGCACAAATGTTTATTTCCTTTTCACATCTGAGTTGTTTGGATTCAACAGGGACAACAAAAGAAGCTAATCAAATTATTTGTATGCCTGTGGGCGCTTGCACTTGTACTAATAATAATACAGTCAGCAGATGATCAAGGTCATGTTAAAATGTTGAATCAATCCTCAGAGTATGACATTTTCTCAAACCAAAGCAAAGTGTCAATTTTGCCAGATGCCATCTTTTTCTCAAATGTAATGTAGCTTTTGGAACTTATTGCATTCAGGCAAGTAAGCTATCTTTACAAAGGCAGTAATGATCAGTTTTTGATCGATGATGAGAGTTAACCAATTACACTTTCTTATTACACTTTTGTACAATTGTATCAATGCTGTGGCCCTTGAGTGTTTCGGTATATTTCACTCCAGGGCTCCATTTCAATGGTAATGTAATTTAATGTTAAGGTACATCGTATGCATTTTTGATGTTTTAATATTTGTGTTTTTCCACCCTCGAGGTTCACAAAGTTATGTAAAGGAATGGTCCTGTGTTCCAGCCTCAAGATGCCAATGGGCACATGTCAAGGTTGTGCCAACACGTAGCTTCAAGAATTGTTTGACATGAACGTTGATTTATGGCACACACACTTAGCTTTAATATGACTTACATCAATATGATAAGATTCACATGGCCTTAAGTTTAATATAAAGCCTTGACAAAGCATACATCGACATTAGTGGTGCAAAACTGCATAAATTGTTGCCCTAAACTAGAATTGGATCTCAGGCTAGCGAGGAGTCACACTTGGTCTGACGCAGAGTTTTTAAAAAATATATATATATTTATTTTTGTTTTTGCTTTGTTCCTCCTGAATCGAAAATAACAAGACAAATTATTTCTCACGTCATTCAAATTTTTCTCAATTTAGAAAATTTGACGACAATGAGCACCTTAAACATTTTATTTGGTGTCCAGACTGGTCCACCAACAATTGGATATCACCTGGTAAAACAGGTATACATTTTGTTCGACGTTTAATGTTTTCAGTGCGGTAGTTTTAGTACGATACAGTATTGTCATCATAACCTTAACAAAATCCAAACAGCGAAACCATTCCACAGGCTGTAGCTAGTACGTGAGTGGTTATTTCTAGGCTGCTGCTTTGTTGCGGTGGCAAAGTGCCCTGCAGGGCTGCAGCAGTAAACTGTTGAAGTCAATTATGAGCTCAAGTTTACCTCATCTTATCGGAGTGGCAGCCCGCGGGGTTGCATTAGTGTTTCTTTTTGGGGAAGGAAAAAAGAAGCTCAAATATACAGTATGTATTTATATGGAGGGGTCTTAGCCAAGGATGATGTGGAATTTCATTCAAAATTAATCTGATTCTTTTATAGGTATTACTTATCTGATTCAATAAGCGTATGACCTGTCTTCGCCTGCAGCCTACAAAGAATGAGATGAAAATATTTGAGGCGGTATTCCAGCATGAACCACGATTATTTTTAAAAATTGAGTCATCATCACTCAGTGTGCACTTTTTAAACCTGTTTGGGTGTTAAAATCCCATGGCGTCAGTGCTTTTGCAGCTTGCACTGCAGCCACAAAATCTGCCCACGTGTGCAAGATACCTGCACTATCAAGCTACTAACAATCACAAGCAAAGGGAAAATTGCACTTCTATCGTGAGCTGCTGGTGGAGCTGTGAAGATGAAAAATGTATGTGAGCGTTGCCAAAAAAAACAAAAAAAAAACCTCACGAGGGAGTGAATCTACGGACCACAAGAGATTACCCAGTGTAGTTGTAGGAGGGACACGGGCTCCCTTTCCAACGCTGCCTCTCCAAGCTATCATTGCTGCAACCCTCCATTCTTTAATACATGTCCAGTGTCAGGTGGGATTTAATGGTGCAAATAAACTGTATGGCAGGGTGTTCATGCGATGATAAATTCAGTGTTTGGGAAAGTGTGACGCTCTGAAAACAATTTCATTTTTCTGCTCTGTACAAACTGAGCATTGCCTGAAGGGCCAGACTGAAGACATATTGGAGAAGGGTATGTTTTGGTGCCATGCTTTGTGGGGATTGACAATGATTGACTATAATCCTTATAATTGTTGCACTTCTTTACATTATATATTTTTTATTAGTAAAATTGGGATTTAAAAAAAATGTATGTATAAAAAATCTCTCTCTCTCTCTCTCTATAAAAAAAATTCCTCGTCTCACCCCCCTCGGGTGGTGTCCGTCCCTCATTCAGCTCGGGTCCTCTACCAGAGGCCAGGAAGCTTGAGGATTCTGCGCAGTATCCTTGCTGTTCCCAGCACTGCACATTTCTGGACTGAGATTTTCGATGTTGTTCCCGGGATCTGTTGCAACCACTCATTCAGTTTGGGGGTCACTGCCCCAAGTGCTCCGACCACCACAGGCACGACTGTCACCTTTACCTTCCAGGCTCTCTCCAGCTCCTCTCTGACCCCTTGGTATTTCTCGAGTTTCTCGTGTTCCTTCTTCCTGATGTTTCCATCATTTGGGACCGCTACATCCACTACAACGGCTTTCCTCTGCCCTCTATATATATGTGTGTGTGTGTGTGTGTGTGTGTGTGTATGTATATATATATATATATATATATATATATATATATATATATATATATATATATATACTATATATATATATATATTATTTATTTTTTTTTTAATGTATATCATGACTTTCATCTTTTTCCAGCAAGTAGGACCAGCAGTGTTTGGGTATTGGGAATACTGACCAGGAATCTGGTTGGGTATAATGGTTTAAAAATGATGTCATAATTTGTTATAAATAATACACATGAAAAACACACTATTATTATTTTATGCTATTGGAAAAAAGACACTTTTTATATGTAGTGGCACACCAAAATTGAATGAGTTCTTCTTGAGCCCATGTGCCACCTCTCCCTTAACGACAGTATCTGAAGAACTAACAAACCAATCACAACTGTCTTTGTGATTACTAGACTACAATAAGAACCAACAAAGTGAGACAAACTGCCATTTTTACACCCTCCTATCTTACTCGAATTTGGAAGGAAGCACTCCTTTTGGATTATATTTAACCTGGAAATACGGAGAAAGGAATACTTTCTTTCTGCATCCATCAATCTCCAGGTAGCAATCTGGTGGACAACTTTGAGTTACAGCTCATCCATCTATCAACGTCAAAAGGGAAATCCAGGGAATTGTTTTCAACATCGGTTTCCCCTCAGGCTATCACAGATTCTTATTTCCTGTCTGCTTCGGCCACTAACTCTTATGTCAATTCATGACGCATCAGCAAGTTCTTGTGCTCTGTCTACCCGACAACCCCTGCAGGGAGTCAGCACATGCATTCGGCTGCTTGAGTGTCTGAGCCATTACTGTATGCCGACCCCTGGCACATACACACACACGCCCCTCCTTTGTCAAGTAGGCTTGCTTTCAACTTGTCCACTGTGGGAAGTGAGAAGACTTTTGAACAACTCCAACCTTCTTCCACTTTCCATTCGATAGTAGATTAATAGATATCTTTTTTAAAGATTTTTCCAAAAGTGTATTTCAATCCACACACATGTTAAATAGAATCCATATCCGTAACCAGCCACAAATGTGTTACATGAATCTACAAATGTAAACGTGTAACATAATTGTATGTGGGAGGGGGGGCATAATTGTGTGTGTGGGGGGGGGGGGGGGGGCGGAGATTCGAGAATCTCACCTACAACAAGTAACTGCTGGGCAGATTTGCTGAGTAGATATAGATATGCTGCCAGCTATTAATTTCAATTATCAAGGCAGCTGGAGAACTACGGATGAGAACGAAAGCAATTTGTTCTGTACAGTATTATACTGATAGAAAAATCTAGAATATAAAAGGTTCGATTTTTAGCTATACATGACAAGAAACTGGAACGTATATATTGTGTAACACAACCTTTCACAACGATAAATTGAGTTAATGCGAAATCTTGCAGGCCAAACTTTTTTTGTTTTGTTTTTGCAACGAAGACGCTGTCACGTGACCAAGTGGCGCAAATCCTCTTGGTTCATTCAGCATCTTTGGTTCAAGGCAAATACGAATGACGTTGACATTCCTGCTAGGTGTGATTTAAACATCCATCCAGACGAAAATGACTTTGAGTTGCCCCTGAGGATCGTGTGTTTATTTTGTTGCCGAAAGAAACAACTGGACATCAACAAAAGAATTATATACATTTTAGCAAGATGTCGTGCGTGAATTTGTTTATGTTGTTGTTGTTGGTAATGAGCCACATGACACTGGCTGCAACTAAGAACGATTCTATCGACCACTGCTATGGGGCGCGATTTCACAGTGCGTTACTGGAAAAATTCAACTTTGGTGGCGTGTTCATTGTACTCTATGGGCACTTTTTCTGCTTCGCGGTGAGTTTTTGCAAACCATCCAACTCCCTCGTCATTTGAAGCTAGCTCGTCTATTTTTCTTCTTTGTTCTTGTTTTAAGACTTCATCTTGTTGTGGTGATTGTTTTAGGGGGATTCTTAGCGAGACATATGTGAACTCTCTCTCTCTCTCTCTCTCTCTCTCTCTCTCTCTCTCTCTCTCTCTTTCAATAAATATTCTATCTCTGATCAAATATAACTCCGCGCAGATATTTAAATGCCTACCAATTACCATTTAATTGTGTTGTACTTGCAGCTTATTTTGTGTGTGTTCTGCTTTCGCGTAATGACCGGTGGCTGGGGAAATGTCCCTCAAGAAGATCCGTAAGTGTCATACTGCCATGTACCGCTCTTGTTGTATGTTTGAATTTATTATTTTCGTTGCACACGAAATACAACATTCAACAAACTCTTGGGTCAGTATCACGATTAAGTGCCTTTATAGTGTCCTCATCAGAGTCACTAAGTCACCATGAAAGTGGAGCAGAATAATTAATATCTGACGTTTTATTCTAAGTGGCCAAAACATTTGCACATACCTACCGATACAGTGCAGTGATGTCTCCTAAAATGTGTTTACTTCATTTTATATCAGTTATTTCTATAATGTGTGTAAAACGTGGGTAAAGAAAACTAGTTAGGTGTTTTACACGATTTTAATGTTCAAAACACGTTGTATGATTAAAAACAGTCGTTTTGTTTACCTTTTGTATTTCCATAATGCAATATTTTGCATGTCCCGGAAATTGCCTACCATCTTGTCATTATGGTGTAACTGTCACTTTTGGAAACCCTTAAATGTTTTCAGTAACATTTTGTGTTTTATTGGTGATAAAACAACGACAAGTTGTTCATACAGTATGAGCCAAAACTTTATACCTTGTCATTGTTCACCTTATAAACAAGCTCACGTACATCATTTGGCTATTCTCTTGTACAGTATATTATTTGCTCGCAGTTAATTTATTTGAGGGTTAGGGAGTGGGGATGGGCACTTGATCAGTTCTGAAAGTTACTGAAAATTATGACGGCTTTGTTTTTCTTCCCATATTCTTTTGGTGGCAAATATAGAAATTCTGTATCTAAGTAGATATATACTAAAAAAATTTTTTTTAAGTACTGATTTCACTCCTTTACTCTAGTAAAGGTTTTTTAAAATGTACAACATTTAGGAATCGTCAAAACAAACATACGAGCACACGTGTGACATTATGCCAATTCAATGTGCTTGTACATACAGCGCGCTGTCTAACGTGGATGACACGATTGATGATGACAGTGACTCATCCTCATCTTCCAGTTCACCTACCCCTCAACCACACATGGGTTTTAAAGATGCAGTAAGTTGGTTGAAACGAGACAAATGAGGAGACATTGATGCGAGTTACCCCTCAAAAGAATGTTTTTGACATTTCTGTTCTCTCCTCTCAAAGCGATTAATGTCCTGGGTTAATGACATGGTCCAAATCAGGTGAGCGATTGTCAATATTTGGAAAAAATAATAATAAATTAGTGAGTCATACAATTTAAACTGGTTCCCCAGAATGGGATGTTGATTCTATTACTGTGATCTCACTGCAGTGAAAACGAGATAAGGAGGAGGTCTGAGGAGGATGTGATTAATTATTTGTCCTTCCAGCGTCACATCATTGGCCTGTTAATAATTGTGACTATTTTGTCTATGGGTGTCATCTTTCCCTTGAATTATGCTGGCAAACGTTTTGGTAAGTTTGTGGGAAATCCTTTAACAATTGTCTGAATACTTGTTTATGCTGATTACTGTGGAACTAAAGTCAAGGCCATAGTTTCAATGACAGAGCACTCGAACCCTGGCACCAATGCCATTGTATCCTGAGTTTCATATCAGTGCAAGGCTCACTCTGCGCATTGGCAATTAGGCAGACCGCTCCGTGCCAACCTGGGCGTTCCGGCACAGGGAGGGGGTGTGGAGAGGTGCCCGGCGCAATGACAATCTTGTGTCAGTCGATCGAAACTTACACCTGCTCAGACCACATCTAAATACTGACGCAGCTGATCAAACACAATTTTGAATTTGATCAGGGCACAGGCAGACAGTCTGACATTCATGGACCTGTAATCAGACACATGGGACAATTTAAACGGAATGAAAATCAGCAACTTGAGTGCGGATCCGCCAGTTTCCGCTCACCTGCAAAATTACCAACATCGGGTCTAATTTGCCTCCGCACGGAGATAAGCCACTCGCCATGCCAGATTCACACTGGTCATGAAAATTGAGCCCAGTCTGTTTTGTGATGCTTGTTGACTGAGGTTTTTACATTGTAAATTAAAGTGGTTTCATTTGTTCCAACTCAACCCAACTTTAAAATCAAGTTCAAAGTTTAAAATCAAGTTCAAAATCGTAAGAAAACAACAGTTTAATTAGACTAAAATCAAGTAAAAGTGTTTTCCTATGGAAGACATTTGACAGAAGAGGTTACAGAAACAAAGAAAAGGAAGTTTACAGAGCATCACCGGTCACCTGGTTGTGATTTTTTAGGCATTGCTGTAATTAATGAGGCATTTGGGTTACCGTATTTAATTTATTGTTTTGCTCACATCACACTGAGCTGTCAGTTAAACGTACGTACTGCATTCTGAGCTGATTGCGGTTTTTATTGTTACTCAATAAAGCCAATGCAAAAGCAAAATACAATTAATGCTAACTGAGCCATCACCTTTTAGGCATATTTTTCCAGAACATTTGGGTTGAACTTCAAATGAGACCACATTTACGTTCCACAAATTCATTTGGGTCTATTAACATGCTTGAAAATCTCCAATGCCATGTTGATGCTATTATTCTTGTTTTGCTTCCGCAGAAAAGGACACTCAGTTTGGAAAATTCACAATTGCAAATATGGATAAGTAAGTTATTTTTCATTTCATTGGGATGCGCTACATTCCTCTGTGATTATATCCCTGTCCCGTTTTCGCTCACCTAGTGAAACTGGTTTGTGGGTGCACAACCTCTTTGCTATCCTCTACCTCTTCCTGACTGTGTACAGCATGAGAAAGCACACGCACAAGATGCATGACAGACAGGACGACATGGTGGGTGGCTCGGTCAAAGAGAGTTGTTAGAAAAGCACCCTCCACTCTTTTTGTCCACCAGTGACTCACCGTGGCGACCCCTGATAGGACCAAAGCTTGCAATACCAACCACTTAAAAGCTTCACATTCCCATAGGCGAATTGTACGTTGTTGGTGATTGGAATCCCCACAGATGCAGAGGCAGTGGAGATAAAGCATCACTTTGAGTAAGGACCGTTGAGGATTTTTTTTGGATACTTCATTTTACAGGTAATGCGTATTTGATGAAAGCCCTGGTGGTAATTTCAGCCTTTAGCTTTTATTACAGTAAGAAGTTTTTTTCATGAAACTCCCCTTGTTTTTTTTTTTTCCGTCAGGCTTTTCAAATCCCAATCCAAAGCTCTTTAAATTGTGCAGATGGAAATACTGTATTCCAGCCTTTACTTTTCAACAAAGCCAGGAGATGATTTTATTATATTTTAGTTTTCAAATATAATTTTGCATTTCTTCCTGGAAAATTATGAATTAACTACTATCCCTCTGGAGTTTTTAAATTGGGTGGCCATTTGTTACAGTCATTCTGTTTCTTTCAAAATGCATTTCCTCATGAGGAGCGACTCGTGCATCACGTAGGGTGAGATACTGGAAGAAAATTGCTAACTAGTGCCGTAATTAGTGGAATCTGCCATGTTTGATGACAAGCACAAGAGTGGTGTTGATGATGGAGTTTTTCAATGTTTTCCCCTTTTATCGCTTTACTCTTTAATAGGGAGGCATATGAATACTGTACTGTGGAGGATGTACGGATCTGTTACGACTTCTCCAAGCTGTTGGAGCTGTTTCATAAACGGTAACAAATAACTTCTTCTGACTGGTTGAACATCTTTGTCCTGATTTTGCCTGAGTAGCGCCTCGACTCGGATGATGTTTTGTGCGCAGGAAGAGGGCAGAGTGCCAAAAAAACTTCTACCTCGATCAACGGGCTCAGGGGAACACCACCATGATGACCGCAAACTTTTGTCAATATTTATGGTGTTTCAAACATTACAAAGAGGTGAGAACGGACATGTCTTAATTTCTACACCAAACCAAATTTGAACTACTGGGCCTGTTATATGTTCTCTGCTAGAGCTGATGTTGGTCAATAGCTGATACAATGTGTTGAAAAGTTAGAGCAGCAGGAAGTATGCTTTGATTGTATTTTCCTTAAAACAAACAGGGAAAACTGGCTGAAAAAGGCCACACCAACAGGGAAACTCTTAAGTTGTCCAGAGATAGATAACCATCGTAATTACTCACCGAATGGAGAAAACAGTTACGTGTTTACAGACTACAGGCGTACTCAATAGTGTGTAAAAAGGTAGAGAGTTATACCCCGAAGGACCTGTAAAAAAAACAAATGAAAATGGCTTTGAATATCAGTCGACATTTGTGACTTGATCAGGCAACTCTGCTGAGCGGAGTGATACTGAGAAAAATACCTTCGATGAACTTATTTGACTTATTGTCCCTACCAGCAAGAGGCGGTCGAGTATTACACCAAGCTGGAAGAATCGTTATTGAAGATCTTCATGGAAGAGAGGGAGAAAGTACAGAAGAAACATTTAAAAATGATCTTTGTCACTTTTCAGAATGAGGCCGTGGCTGAAAGGCAAGTCCTGTTTCATAAGCCGTACCGTACCACTAGACGCTCTAAGGGTGCTGGTGTGACTGATAGATTTGCGTTATGCGGACACGTGGCTCGTTTCAGAATTTTTAGGGACTTCAATGTTTGCATTTGTCACGGCTGTCACGTTGAGCGAGAGCCCAGGTGTTCTTCCAGGAGTGCCAAGCTGAAAACAGACAATTGGACGGTCAGCTATGCCCCTGATCCACACAACGTCCACTGGTAGGATGACTTCGAGGAAGCAAAAAAAAAAAAAAAAAAAAACATGACTTGTGGTTTAGCTTCATCGTCCCGCCGTGTCTGAACCGCTCTGTTCCACAGGGAGCACCTTGCAGTGGGTGGAATCTCATGGTGGCTACGCTTTTATGCCATCAACCTTTTGCTCATCATACTCCTCTTTTTCTTTACCACTCCATCCATCATTATGGCCACTTTGGATGAATTCAATTTTACCAAAGCAGTGGAAGACCTAAACGTGAGTGAACAGGTTGAGAACTGGTCTTGGATAATGAGCTTTTTGCAAGCAACACCGTTAATGGTTATGGAAAATATTGTTTAGCCTTTTCCAGTTATTTGAAATAGGACAGCCTTGTATTGATAGCCTCGACAAAACAGCTGTTTATGAACTTTTTTTTTCTAAATACAACACAAGCTCATGAACATTTTTGTGTTGCACTGTGCACATTGCCATCCAAACTCACCTGTTTTAAGCTACCATAGGGTTTCCAAGCTACGTTGAACTCGTATAAGCTTAGGTTAGTGACTATTCTCAGGAAGTTTAGTCACAACACAGTATGCAGTCTTCACTTCACTCTGGATTACTGCTCTCAGTGACCATCATATCTCTCTCCAAATATTTTGGATTGGCCATCATAAAGCCTGTAATGTGCAGCCAAGGCAGCCGATAAAACTTGGCTCGGTAACACCACTTTGAACACTATGTGTCAGACGCAGATGAACCAAAAATGCCTTTTTTACATAGCGTATGTAAACTCTATAAACATCTAATACTCGGCTGATTCCTCGAGGCAATGAACGCCTCCTATTTTGTGCAGTGGTAAGTCGTTCAGCCTGTTCTGCTTTTTTCCCAGAATCCAGTCATCACACAGTTTTTACCTACCTTCCTACTGTGGTTGTTCTCCACCTTGCTTCCTACTGTTGTCTATTATTCATCTCTTTTTGAATCCCACTGGACCCGGTGAGGTTCCACACTGCTGAATTTAGCATGTTCTGAGGATGCGCGACTTGATGTGATACAAGATTACTAATTTTTCCACAGGTCAACAGAAAATCAAGTTACAATGCACAAGTGCTATATTTTCCAAACCTTGATGTTCCTGGTTCTGCCCTCCCTCGGTATTGCCAAGTAAGCATGTATTTATTTCTTTTTCATTTGCAAACAGTGAATGGAAATTCTATGCATGAATACATTGTATTACTTGTCTTATGCAATAAACCCTTTCTTGCAGTATGGAATATTTTTTCGAATGGCTTTTTGGTTCTACGTTCTTGTCCAATGGGACACAGAGATTTGCGTAAGTAGCAAATGCATTCTGCATCCTGTAATCATATCCATTTTATTTTCTAACATCTCAAACAAATACGTGTTCTAGCAGGGGTGCTCAGTTCCAATGGTGCTTTTATTTACAATTACAGGTCTAAACATCATTTGCCTTGAAGCTTTGTCGGCGTTCACCACATAAAAATCCTGCCCAAAAAAGTGTGCCGTAGACATTTAAGTATATATTGTGATGCAGTAATAAATAACATACCGGTAAACTAAAGTTTAGATTATAACGATAATGCAAACCAATCCAATGATCTAACACTTCATATTTCTTGAGAAATTATGTCCCCACCGTCCTAGACAACAACAGACTGATTTCCAATCTTAAATTCCTGCATGCAATTCTTCAGGAAGCAGTTGCCTATCTATCTAGTTGACAACCTACAAACTAAAAATCTATTTGAGGAGTATCAGACTGGATTTAGAATAAACTACAGTAAAAAGATGGCCCTGGTGAAAGTAATGACTTTCTAACTGCCTTGAATAAAGGCGGCACCTCGACTTATGTGATTGGAACTCAGTGCAGCTTTTGACACATGACCACCAAAATCCTTGTTAAGAGTATGCCATCGGTATTAATGACGTTCTGCCTGAAACAAGTTGAAATCATACCTGTCAGGTAGCCTACAATTTCTAAATACAAACAAAGAATGACCTTTAGACTTGAATTCCTTGTGTGTTCTACATACTTGGCCAATAAAGATGATTCTGATTCTGAATATGGTGTCCCGCAGGCATCAGTACTTGAACCTTTATTCTTGAGTCTTTACATGTGTCAAAGTAGATATTATTAAGGAACACGTCAATTCCCACTGCTATGCCGAAGACACACAACTCTATCCAAGAAACCTGAGGAAAGTAAATCAATGTATCAATCTTCAGGCCTTAAATAAACCAAAAGCTGGATGACTGATAATACCCTACTTCTGAATGAAAAACCAAAATGATTGTCCTTTGCCTCCATCACTTCAGAGCCAAAGTCAATAGAGTTATAATGGCTTTAGACTCCCCTCTCCTGGACCATGATTTAGTATTCAATAGTCACATCCAAAAAGTGTCAAGGACCACATTCTTCCACTTGCGTGAATAAAATAAAAACATCTAATCTAATCTCATAGTTAGCCTCTTTACAATGGCTTCGCATAAAATTTGGAATTGCATTTAAAATCTTGCTGACCTATAAAAATGATCAAGCACCACCATCCATTAAATAACTCCTGGTGCCTTACGAACCTACTCGAGCGCTACGCCACATAACACAAATTCACCTGCGGTCCCCAGAATCTGCAAAAATAGAATGGGAGGTATAACATTTAGTTATCAGGCACCCGTTCTATGGAATCTGCTACCTGAGTCGACCCGGAAACTCTCTCGTTATTGAAGAGCAACCTTAAATCATTCCTGTTTTATAAAGCATATGGTCAGGGATGAGCTATAGCCTTATTCATTTTTTGTGGCTTAATGCCTCACGTGTCAGACACTGATGGACTGATTGGATGAGCGGACGGTTAGCTACATTACCATCTTTCTCACGCTCGCTTGTGCTCTTACTTTATCTCTCTGTCTTTCCTTTTCTCTACTCTCGAACCCAACCATAACATCATGTATAATTTCTTCCAGGTGCGTGTTCCTTCCCGACACAGGCTCCTTCTTTGTTAAATGTGTCATT
Organism: Hippocampus zosterae; assembly: GCF_025434085.1. Lineage (NCBI taxonomy): Eukaryota > Metazoa > Chordata > Actinopteri > Syngnathiformes > Syngnathidae > Hippocampus > Hippocampus zosterae. The sequence goes on along the minus strand of NC_067461.1, from coordinate 10,960,288 downwards.
GCATCTGCACTCACTGGTAATGCTATGGAACTGCTGAGGATCCCGGCTTTGGTGGTGTATGCCGTTCGCATTTGCATGGCTTGTTCAGAGGCCAGGCGGAGGAACATCAGGATGGTTAGTGTGACATTCTGATGTAAATATGTGCTTTTATTTTAGCGGCAGTAGTTCATGATTTACCTCTTGACAAAAGCCTGAAAAGCACTGGCTTGGAGGATAGAGGTTTTAACTTTATGGTCACTTCTTGCGTTTTGTTGGCCCGTGGGCATAGTTGACATGGGGCAAAATGTTTCCCTGCTGGCCACCGCCCATTCCCACACACTTTTATACCTATAAAATAGTTAAATTCCTTTTCAATGTGTCCTAACATGAACACTGTGGGTCCACACGCAAAAATCATGGCGGAGCTGATCGAATTGGCTTGCAAAAGGCAAAATTTGCAAATATATTTCCAAACATGACAAATGTGTTGATTAAAACTATTAAGACTATTATATTTTATGACAAATAAATCATTTTTATAGTTACCGGCCACTGAGTTTCCATGTGGAGCGTCTTACGCCTGGATGATGTGTATCTTCACCATGGTTATGACCTATAGCATCACCTGCCCAGTCATAGTCCCTTTTGGTAAGATTCGATTTTTCTATGCCTTTGATGCACGATTATAATCTGGTAAAATGATGTTGAAACATACAGGAGCAGTTGAACTACTACTGGTTCTTGAATTAAGTCTACAATCGATGCTCTGTCCCAATTCATTGCTCAATGTGTGAGCCAAACAGCTACTTTTTTTTCCTTCGAAGAAAAAATTGGGGTCACTTGGTGGTTGGCATCAGCAGCCACTTTCACACTGGCCATCAACGCTGTCTTTCATTTCACTGCCCCCCCCCCCGCCACCCACACACACGCATACATACTTATTGTACCTGTATATGCACTGCACCCTTTTCTCATGCGAGGACCATGGCCTCCGATGTGGAGGTACTGAATGCTAAGCCCTTTTTTTCTCTGTGCAGGCCTGGTATACATGATAATAAAACAACAAGTGGACCGGTATAACATTTACTACATTTATCGGCCAACCAAGCTAGACATGAGTATCCACTCTGGAGCTGTCAATCAAGCTATGGTTGGGCCCATTCTGGGAATGTTGTGGCAGTTTTTCTTCTTTATGAAGCGTTCTGGTATGACATTCACGATTGTGTGTTTTTGTTTTAATCTTTTGTGCAATTCAAGCCATTGATGCATGAACTTTCTATCCCCAGGTATTTTTGCTTCTTCCACCCTATTCACAGGGACCATGCTGCTCATCACGTTCATAGTCTTTATTGCACGCGCCTGCTTTGGACGTTTGAAAAAGTTCACTCCTCACAACTATCAGGTAACAAGCTTTGTCTCTTTGGTGAATGTGAGTTTGGTTGTGTGACTTATGTCTATTTCAACTTTTAAGCTAAAATCCCTTGTTGTGGTCATAGGTTGACATCCATCATGAACATGCAAGGGCCGAAAACCCAGAAGGTGAAGATCAGAGCACAAACCTATATTCCCTCTTTCAGTTGAAATAGATTTCTCCACGGTGCCGTGCGGGCGGCGGTTAAAGTCTACAGATTAAATGTATGTCGTTATGTTTGTTGTCAAAATGGGGCGAAGCACCTTAAGAGATGATTGAGCACTGAGGAAAATGGATTTGAATTTGGAAAGTCTACCGAACGCAATGCGTCCATTTTCCATATCTTGTGTTCTCAATAGGGTTGTGAATAAGCAGAAGCTTATCCCAGCTGAAATTGAGGCGAGAGGCAGGGTACACCCTGAACTGTCCGCCAGTCAATAAAACATGCAGCATTAGAAATATATGTATTATAATAATATAATATCTATTAGTGTTAGCAAGATAAGGACTGCTTAGTCAACTGCTCTTAACCGAGCCCAGAAAGCCGGCTTTCGGACTCACCAATACTCTTTCTTGCATTTATCTTGCATTAAGAATTGAATATAAATAAACAATTGTTTGGGCATTGTTTGGTTTGGTGTTTGAAATGATACAAATAAATCTGTCTAATCATTTTGTAATGTACCCGAGTGTATTGCTAGACCATAAAAACAAAAGTTATGTATCACGGTATAACATGATAAATAAAATAAATGTAATGTTTCAACCTGACACTGTAAATATGTTACAAATTGTCTTTCAGCATGAAACGAAGCAAATCGTTCAGCTCACTGGCAGAGCGAGTCTTACCTGTCTTTTTCAGTCTTAAATCTTTTTACACACTGCCTTATTTAATTTTTACAATATGATGTAACGGCAGTGTTTTCAGTGTGATCACTTAACCACGTTAGAATGTGAAACTTACCGTGTGAAAACTACTGTGGTGTTCCGTCAGGGCCAGCAAGGCCTTCTCTGCTGGACTAAACATTCTCAGAAAAGTAAATTTAATAATTTCATAAATATGTCAACAATATTATTCTCTGTATTATTTACGTCATATTATTTCCACTTAGTCGAGTGGCTTTCAATGTTATTTTAAATAACATTGAAAGCCACTCGATAAATAACTTATTTGGAGTTTTAACCAATCATATTTCAGATAGCTTGTGTTGCTAGGTAAACTAAACTTGCTCGGGACCTTCAGATTAAACAGAGCAGTCCCCTATACACTGCCAATGAACGGGCACAGTCAGCTTGCAATAGCCAATCAGATCACGAGTCTGCGTACCAGGGGCAGCGAGTAGGGTTACGTCGACACTGGACGTGGGCGTTCGATGATTGGATTAGCGCCTGCTAGAGGGAGCTGTTGCTGCATTTGCCACCAAAATGGCCGAAGGAGAAGACGTTGATCTGGTTGCAGGATGACTTTCCACACTATTTTCAAGACGGACCTTCCACTGGATTTACCAATTTAAGTTGTTTTACCAAGTCAGCAAGGAAACATCAGAGCACGGCTGGGCACTTACAAGCTACGGTGCGTTTAAAACGTTTGGGGACACTCGCGTAGATCTGCACCTCAGTGAACAGGCACTACATTGGTGAGTAAATGAATTTTATTTTACTTATTTTATTTCGTTTGCATTAATGGTCACGAAATAAAATGACAAAAGATACAAAAATGTATCAAATGAGCTCACCTGCAATTTACAATGGTGCATTGTAGTCAGCTTTGTGCACTGAAATTCGTTCAATCTCAGCTACTCAACATTTTCAGTTGTTTGCTGTTGTATACCCTATTCTCAAAATGCAAATGATCTGTTAATTTTATTTTCAAAGAATAGTTTGTTTTGTTATTGTGTGGTTGGTGTCTTGTATGAAACTGCGACATTGTGCAATTTATTGGACAGACTTGTTTATGATCACACAGTGTAATCTGGGTGGCATTTTATTAACTATTTTAATTTTTGACTATCTGTAAATTTAGTTTCCTGTTCTTAATTGTGAATGCATACTTGATGGTTTCAAATGCTCCTGAAATTAAGTGCTGCCTTACGAGCCTATATTGTGTTAATGTATGTGACGTCACTGAAGGCCGAAGGTTGAAATGCACGACCTGCCACTGGAAAACTATCATGTTAAACATAATTACCGTAAATCAGTATGTATTGTATTGTATTGTATCACATTAAAATGAGAAGACAATGACATTTTAAAGTGATGTCTTCTAGACATCACTTTAAAACATGATAATTCTTTACGTTATATTCTTCTGATGAGGCAGGAATACCCTTTCGTAGTTTACCTAATTTGATGTGTGACAAAATACTAAAAAGTACACATTGTGTTGGTGTACCTAATGTTGTGGCCACTGTATGTGTACCCCCTCTGGATGGTTTTGCTTCAGGTGTGCCATGAAATAGCACACCAGAGCTGCCCGTGTAATTTATGGGGAATTGGCTTGGGGGGAAAAAGGACATTGCTCTGACAAAAGCCTATGATGCACATTGGCCACAGAATACTGTACAAGACCTTCAAACAAATTGAGATGGCTGCCAAAGAAATGGTGCTCATCTTTTATGGTTTAATATGGTTAAGCGTTAAGCTTCAAAATGAGACATTCAACGCAAAAAGATTCGGATCCCTAAGGTCATGTAAAATGAGTGCAAGATAATGGAAGCATCTTTTTTATGCAAGCCAGTTTCAGGATTCTGAACAATATATTTCGAGAGCAGTGATTCCAAGCCATTGTGCTGCAGAAGGTACAATTAACCACTATTACCCAGTAATCATAATTATCGTTGTAGCATGTTTGTTTAGTTTGCCATGAGATTTGTGAAATATGTGCCCTGGTTCAACAAAGTTTGAGGGAGAGGGCGGTAAACAGCTTCGATTATTAGAGTACATGCAATAACATTCAGTATGTTAGCTTCTAAAAGAAGCTCAGGACAGTTGGGATGACCTTTCTTTTCCAAACCGAGAAGATACCAATGACCAGAAAGAGTGCAAGGTCATGGCAATATTTTTAGTGTTGAGGCGTTTTGTAACTTGAATAAACTAATCCATTCTGAGAAGATAAACTCCATTCAAGTAGCAGATTTTTCTAGCCAGTGTCACGCGCTACCAAAACACATGCGATGTTCTTTTGCTGACATCACTGTTATCTACTTGACTAAATCCTCTAAGCCAAGCACCGTGCTTGCCTTAAACCCAACTGAAGCTACATGTGCTGCGCTGGCGTTTGTGTACTCAACTGTGGTGGAAGCAGCAGTGAATTCTATAACAGAGGCCAGCAGCAACTCGTCGATTTAGAATTTTCACCACCACCAGGAGTTATTCAATTTCCGAACTGCTTTATCATCACTAGGGTCACCAGGGGTGCTGGAGCCTATCCCAGCTGTCTCCGAGCAATAGGCGGGGGACACCCTACACCGGTTGCCAGCCAATCGCAGGGCACACAGAAACAAACAACCATTCGCGCTCACACTCACACTTCGGAACAATTTGGATTTAGAGTGTTCAATCAGCCTGCCATGCATGTTTTTGGAATGTGGGAGGAAACCGGAGGACCCGCAGAAAAATCCACGCAGGCCCGGGGAGAACATGCAAACTCCACACAGGAAGGCCGGAGCTGAAATTGATACCTCTGCACTGTGAAGTTGACGTACTCACCAGTCGACTACCGGGCCGCCAGGAGTTATTCAATTAATTCCAAAATAAATCTTTCAACTACAGAAGGCTTCACTGAACTATTCAAGGTGCCATTCTTTGGGGTAATGTATTTCCATCCATATAATCAATGGCTAACTATAGTCTGAGCCTTTAATTGGATCGCATATTATGAAGGCTTTTTTTTTTTTTTAAAATGCTGACAAGAACAAAACCGCGCTTTCTGGAAAAAGTGAGATAAGGCTGCATTGCCAAATACTTAGGCAGGACAAAAGGTTGACTTTTAGATAGCCTCAATTTTTCACACCTTATTACTGTAGAAAGGGGATAAAAATTTGCAAGCAGACCACGCATGCTAGGAGTATATTTTGCACTGTGAAAGCAATATTCCCAGGGTAGACAGCATAATACAACAGTTAATTGTTTATTTCCACCCAACCAGCTGCCACCATTCCTCCACGCTCTTGCCGGCAAATACAAAGATATTACTGAGGCAGGTGGGAAACGTTCTAGTGAGTATCACCAGAACCAGAACTCACGCCAAAGCACCATCAAGTCAACTTGGAGAAAGGATAATGCAGTGTCAACATATTGAAAAGATGTTGAATGAGGAAGGCAATACGACTTCAGAGTGAAAGTGAATGCCCTGTCAAAAAAAAAACCCCTCAGTCCTATGTAGAAAAACAAGACTTATTTACTACATGCGGGAAAAGCAAAAAAAATAAAAAATAAAATCAGACTTCTTCAAAGTATGAGTGCAGATCTTCTGACATGTAGGCCGAATCCTGCGATGCATTTGTGTTGGCTGGAGCTGCTGCTTTCTCTCGAGGTGCAGGGGAGTTTTTAAATGCAGAGTTTCCCTGTGACCTCTGCGGGGTGTCCACCATCTCGCGTTTGGCATCTTTGCCACCCCCTAAAATCTTCTGGCTCTCCACAAAGTACTGGTTGGGGTGATTGAGGGAGAAATTTGCATCCTCGACCTGGCATTAAAAAAATTAAGCAAAAAGTAGGCATTAATTATTGTTGGCTGGAAATTAAAGTTTTAATGGTAATGTGCCATTCGTACAATGGAAGAAGGCACGCCTGTCAGTGTATCAGGATTTTGTTCAATTAAACAAGACCCATATTTCACACCTGTTAAGTCAATTTGAAAGGAAATTGTAACACTGACATCATTTTTTGTGACATTTTTGTTTGGTGATTGTGGTGTCGAATTGCACTCCGCCATACTGAGAGTCTTTTCAAATATTTTGTTAACCCCATTTACCCTAATGTGGAATAACACTCACTTTAGCATCGGCACAGAAACAACATGGGTCAATTCAGCCACACCTCTCTAAAATGTAGCTGGCAAGTTTTTCAAAAGAGGTCAAGTCTTCTTCCTGTATTCATGGTTACCCCCAGCTTCACAAAAAGTCCACTTACATTGTGAGTCAGCTCAAAGTACTTTTGGCAAGCCAGTTGATAGTGCATCCCTTTGACCAGGTCCAATATCTGCAGGGAAAAGTAGAAGGACAACATTGGAATAAAGTTAACTTGAACTATTTTATTCCTGCCCAAAATGAAACACATTAAACACTATGGGAAGGACGGAATGCCTCAGAGTGGTTACGATGGTGGCTAAAAGGACCAGAAGGGACAATGTTGGCCGGAGGACACACCTGACTGATCCCACTGGGAGACACCTTGTAGAACTGAAGCTTCTGCCTCAGCAGCTCCGAGTCACTGTGACGAAACGGACAGCCTACAAATACAAAATAAACACCAGCCCTTAAAAAAAAGCCATGGAGCACAACAAAGCAAAAATTATGAATAAATCGTGCTTACAAAGCACCCGCTCTAATCTGGACAAAAGTATTGGGACACCTGGCTTTGTTATTCCCTCAAGTGTAGGATCTCTCAAATCTCGATTTTGAAAGTGTGCATGTGTGTATCTTTCTTACGTGGACTTTGCCCTTTCCATCGAATCGCTGTAAACTCACCATGATGGTCGCCTTGGCTAGGCGGGTTTGACAAAATCACTTTCATGCAGCTATAGGGGGTGTAGTCCGTCCTCTTGCCTTCTTTGCCAAACATGTGGCGGATGCTGTAAGCGTACGCTTTATCAAACTAAGAAACAGAGGAAAAGGAGGGTAGTGTTAGACAGACTGTTGACACTTTGTTTTCCCTCAGTGAAACATGGAGCTATTAGAGGGAACCTGTGGTGGAAGTAAAGTTAGTTGAATTATGGCTAACACGGCCATCTCTGCCTCTCCACGCATTTGGCTTGAGCAAGGATTTAGATGTGAACTGGCAAAGAACATGCGGGGGGGGGGGGGGGGTGTCACTCACAGGCCGCACAACGGATCGCTTTCGAACCCAACATGATGGCGTTCAGACATTAAGAGTGAATCAAGGTTGCCCGCTTCTAAAACTCAAACAGTAAAACACCAAGCGCACTCCTACCTTTGCACACACGATAACACATTTGTGCTGCAATAAAACCCCTGAACTTGCCAATGTAACAATCTCGCATGGCAATTTAAAACACATCAAATCTTCTCCAAGTACAATAAATCTCATATTAATTATTGAAAGCCTCTCAGGATTCGCGGGGTAATCTCCGGCCTTGAGGCACCCCGCCTCTTTTATTGAGACGAACACTGACGTTTCGCTCCCACTTAAGTGTGTTTAATGGATATTAGGTGCAATCATGAAGACATCATAACACCCTAAAACATCGAGTTAAGCATAATGTGAAAAGTAGCCTTTTCCAGATCTTTGAATTGCATTTTGCCTTTTCCATGCTCTCCTTAAATCTTCTCCATCAAGTCATCCTTTTTTTTTAAAGTACAGTGCACAATTCTATGCCACTTCAGAAGCCACTGACCATCAACCTTTTCCATAAAATTGAATGAAAAAAAAAAGCATAAGAAATTATCTAAATGGTTCAACCATAAAGCCGTTATTTACTGTATAGTACGGCTGTGTCTTGAGTAACACTTGAACATATCTGGCAAGTGCAACAAATCCGTACAAACTCCAAATGGCAGAAGCGTCCTAAGATCACATAACTCTTTCAAAATATTGTACTGAATAGCCACAGTTCCCTGATGCCATCACAAAACCCCTGGCAAAAAGGAAACCAAGTGCTTAACACATTTATTGTACCACCAGGCAAGGTAAGGTTACTAACAAAAAAGTACCTATAATTGTTTTTTTTTCCCCCATTAATGCACCAACATGTAGAAGCTCTTGAACTGAAATGATCTTTTTAATGAGAAATGTGTAAAACTTTTTATTTGATGACATTCCCAGGCATTCTTACAACAATAAAAAAAAAAGAAATTGCATTAAAGCCTACTCTGCTCCTCATGTGATCAACATTCTCATTTCCTGCACTGTGGGCTTCGTCCTCGCTAAGAACGATTACCATGAGTGAGTGCTTTGTACTTTTAAAGCAAACTTTAAAAAACTGTATAGGGGGAAAATAAAATTTGGGCACCTAAGACATGTTTGGGGAAATGTTCGATTTTTGCCGTCTCAACGCAAGTCATTTGCAACATATGCTGTTCTAACTCAAAAACATATCATTAATGAATTGAAGCCAATGTGACACAGGAGAAAAAAATGAGTTTCAACCCCCTCTTGCCTTAAAGTTTGCCATTAAATCTCCAACTGCGATGCTGGTAATCCCGGATGTACCCTAATATAGCTGACCTCCAAACTGGCAGCATTAAGAACGTCTAAGAGGCAAGGAGGAAATAAAAACATGAGTACAAAAGCCGTATTTAAAGAGCAGAGCTGGAGCTCGCGCGCATCTTGGCTCGTGAGCTCTTGATCATCCCAGCCATGAGGACACGTTCACAAAAACCCGCGGCGCCTGAGACAGAAAAAAATAGGACACCGTCAAAGGGATTATGTGCGAGTGCGCGTGCGTGTGTGCGTGCATACAGTACACTTGGCGTGGCTTCTTAGGCACAGCCCATAGTCACTGATCTCCCTCGAGGTCCAATCTGTCTTAGATGTAATTTCATTAAAATACTCCCATTTATAATCTGCACCACAGGCATTTCCACACTCAGAAAGAAAGGTACGAGAGTTAGATATTGCTAACAAGTTGCAGTTGTGCACTTTAAAAGTTGAATTTCCGAATACGGGCGGGGCAAGCGACTGACTCAGTCGCTGAAATGTCCGTAACATCTTGTGAAGAAATACGTAACGACAAAAGCATTTTACTCCAGACCCAATATGGAAGTCCTGTTCCACAAGAGGAGGAATGCCATGCTTGATTTGTTTTGTTCAAATACCAGCAAATTATGGAGGCAAAACTGAAATATTCATTGATAATATTGTTTAATTATCATTAACTATGTTAAATCAATGGCTACTTTTCGGTTCAAATTAAACTCAAATTCAGATGTAAAAGCACAAATGTTGCAGGTACACTACATGGATAAAAGTATTGGGACACACCTCTTGGCAAAACATTTCACGATTGCAAACTCGCGAACCGAGTAACTGCAGTGGTACCTCGACTGACAAACGTCTCTTCGTATGAAATTTTCAAGTTACAAAACGCCTTAACAGTAAAATATTGCCTCTAGCTCCGAAAGAAATTTCAAGATACGAAAGGTTAAAATACAGTATGGGCTAACGCAACATATTTAGAGCTGCTCTGCCATTGGCATCCGAGCCCAGAGATATTGCCAAGCATCTTCCTGGCATCCCATTGGCTAAGGGGGACCGCTACCGTATGTGTCTGTGTGTGTAGACAGATAAATAGATAGATATGTGTGTGTGCAGCGTTGTCATCATTCACCCCTCGGGCCGTGAGATAGTTTTACTTAAATGTGAATCACCCAGAAAAAGTGTTCGGGCAATTGTTTGCTATGCTGGTTTTTGCCTTGACCATTTTCGATTGTTAAAAGCCGACAAAAGCAAACGTCCAAGGATCTGTTCTTTACGAAACGCCGGTCAAAAACCACTTCTGAGTGAGAACATGAACTACAGGGGGCAAAAAACCGATGAGGACGCAGTTAAAAGTTAAATGACCAATTGAATTCTTTACTCTTTGTTTTTTATATCATGCAAAACTCTCATTTATTTTGCAATAATCTAATTGTAACACAGATTTGTATGCATTTTTATGCTTCAGAAAACATTTATGTCTGAATTTGGGGGTGGGGGGGCGGATTCAGGCATTTACATGGAAAATGCGTCTCTACGACAACATTTTCTAGTTACGAAATTTCTTCCAGAACCAATTAATTTCGTAAGTATAGGTACCACTGCATTCATTTTTGCTTTTAACTCTCCACTATTACTGGAGTGTTTTTTTTAAATCAGTGATACTGTCAATATTTTTTTTTAAAAACATATTTCTTTTTAAAGATGAAAGGACCTGACATAATAAGATTATTGTGGTCCTATAAATGGAAGAAAATCAGTTTTAAAGGCTGCTTGTGTGCTAAACAAGCCGGTTATTAAAAAAAAGCCCTCACAGGTCATAAAGTATAAGGGAGCAGTTATGGGAGAGTGTGATGCATATTTTACAAGTGCTGTTGGAAAGAGACCTTGGAGGAAACGCTGCCTTTAAAATGAATGTTGCTGTCGAGTTGTGTAAATCAATTAGGTCAATTATAGTAGCAGATGTAGCAGCTTTACCCGGCGTCTATAGTTCGCACAGCTCAAGGTTCCAGATGTGGTGCGCCACACGCGGCACACTGACACCCCGCCATTAAATTGTGATCCAAGACAAAGCACAGCGGGTACGGATTTCATCTAATTTTTTTCTGATATCCCATCGCCTCTGCCTCAGGTCCCCCCTTTCGGCGTTGTTGGCTCCCATTGCTTGCCATGTGCCTTTCGCATACTAATGTGGCGGCTTTGAAGCAGCCCGCCAACGAAGACCAACCTCTGACACAACGCATACAACGTGGGCCAGTGCCGTCCTGTAGGTGTGGAAAAACAGCCCTGGGAATTCACAGTTGAGCTAAGACGGCTATAAATGTAATGCACTCATGTAGTCACACGACCAGATGGCGGAAGACACGAGGGACGGCAGAAGAAAGCTGATGAGCAAGTTGTGAATTATTCTGCTGGCTTGCTTTTGGAACGAGAAACAGTCGGGCACAGCGGCATGAATCCAACAATAATTAGCGTTATTTAGTTAGTGCAAAAAAAACAAATACAAAGAACAACTACAATTGACAATCTTTGATGTGAATTCAGAGATGAGCTATGGACCCACAAGGGGATTGGTTTTCCCAAAGGCATTACATTAGAGTGCAATACAGGTGCAAGCTGCAAACAACATTAGAGGAGCAGACCCCATTTTTTACAAAATGAATGAAGAATGAGGTATATTTTCATGCATCGCAGACTAAACCGAAAACACTGCATCTTGTTTAAAGGCAAAGATTTTTTGTTGTTGTTGTTGTATTTAGCTCACGGCTCTTCTGCAGTTGTGAAGTGTAATTTACATTTAAGCCATCGAGGTAAATGGAAACAATAGCAGTAAAAGAGCAGTGGGTAACCAGCAAACACTTTGCCAGAAGTTAAAGCAAAGTCAATGAAGGTTGATGTAAACACGAACAAACATCAACAAAATGTCTTAACACTGAGAGGATGGACAACACACAGAGAATATAATTTGAACATAAAATATGATCTAAAAACGTTGTAGATGGAAAGAACCCCACATTTAAAAAAATAATCATATTTTTAAACAAAATACTGAAATGCAAAAAGTGCTTCACCAAAGCCTTCTTCGTGGGCTATTTTCAGTTGATATGCCGCCTTTCGCATTCCTGCAGTTACATCATGAGATCTTTGGTTTTCTCAACAACAATCACTAGGCTGGAGTTCCTTCATTTTGTGACATTTGGCTTTTGGATTTGACTGTGAAAAAGCTGAGAGGCTCGACTTTCCCTGTCTTTACGTGAGTATTTCTCTCAAATAATTTCTCCCAAAGAATCATGATTTAATCTTTGGAAGACCACACTCTCTTGCGTGATATCGACCACTTACCTCTGGACTGTGCGAGCGAGTCTAAAACAATTAAAAGATAACGCATCAGTAACTCTTTGGAATAGGGAGGACATTTATGCAAACGGCCTTTGTGCAGGGCCCTTTTCAGAAATGTTGAAACTTTAAGTGCAACAATGTGAAGGTATTTTTCTGTTGCTATCCTGTGATATTGAGCAATCAAAAATAAATGTAGACAAACATAAAGCTTGGCAACCTGAGTACCTAATGACCAAAGATGACCTCAGCAAAACATTCAAATTAAGCAGCACTGTGTGCCGGTGCAGTTGAAACCGGTCAGAGCGCCCATTATCATAGTGCCTCATTCATTACTGATACAGACTTTGAATGGGGAGAATAAACAACTCCCAAAAAAAACGTTAACAAAGCCTTCACCTTGTCTGCGTCCACTTTGCCTCTGGTAAATTCCGACCTCCAGAACTGCAGCGCCTGTTCCAGGGAGAGGCCGATGCCCTTGAGGAAGAGACCGTACTGCATGCGGCCGCCGTGGCGGAGATGATGGTTCTCTCTTAAGGACTGATGGAGGTGTCTCATGCACAGAGGGAAGGATTTGCCTGACAACTGTAGATGGACAAGAAGAACTTGTTGCCAGCATCATTTTGACAACACGAGCAAACCGAGAGTCCAAGGAACTTACTGAATCGATTTGTTCCAAGGAGATTTTACCAACATTCTTCTGGATGCTGTAGTCCTGTCCCACATAGCAGTGGCTAATAAAGGAAACACAATGTTTATATATGTGTAGTGTCTTCATCCTGTAACATTTAAGCCTTTCAGAAAAATCATGATGTCTGTTTCGTTACTTTTTTCTTTTCTTGCATGTTATGTTTTGTTTTTCGGTATGAAATTTCAACGTGTGTGGCCCCGGGCCACTGTTAATGGAGACCCCAGTTTCAAGAACAATTTGAATTGCTTGATTTAGCAGAGACTAGAAAGGATATCCTTTATGAAGTGGTCTGGAGATATACTAAGCTCAACATGGTGTGAACTGCATGAGTGGCCACACTGACCTCGCTGGAAACGTCAAAAAGGACTGCAACTGTAAAAGGCAGTGAATGTTATCGGTAGATTTTGGCTCTCTCGGGTCGCAGCACTTTTCATTATATTGTGCACCGCCACCACAGATTTGGGGACTGCCCACTAATCGCAACAAGCTGCCCACTAATTCTCATCACTATGATGTGGCTAATGTGTGACTAATGTGCTTCCCCTTTCTCCCAAAAATGACACCTCGCTATTCTCTGAGCTGCCTACTTTGGGATTAATTTTCCAATGGTGTTCACCTTTCCAGTGGGTGTTTTTTTTATTTTAATCAGTATGTACAGACAAATGCTCCTTAGTATGTTCGACTGATAAATCAAACCGATTATCAAATGAACAATTGGACTGCTTGTTAATGAATTGAATCAACTGCAAGGGAGGACTTAATGAAGATTACACAATTGCTTTGAGAAAAATGAAGGGACACGGTCATACTTTATTTGTTTATACTGTGCGATTTATGGAACTTTTGTTGTGTTTATCATGCACATAGTTAACTGGGCTCTCTGTTTGCGTGTGTGTGTGTGTGCGTGCGTGCGTGTAACATTTGGACCGCAAATGCCAATTGGTGTCAAAAGTCTATTCCGTAAGCAGGTCTTCCAGAGAGAAACAAAGCAGCTAAAAGTTATAATTCCCGTCGCTTACCTGAGGTGGGTAAGGAGCGGCTTGAGCCGTTCATCAGAATGCACCGCCGGTAGCGAACGCGCCGTCAACTGCGGGAGGGATTGGCATTGTTTGAGTAATGGTAAACAGGGTGGGTCGAAGGATGAGAAGAGCCGAACATGGCAGGTTGAGAGTAAAAATTAAGTACCGTGGAGAGAATTAATCAGGACACAACAGAATGGATTTGTCGTGCGGCTGATTTTTTTTTTCCCAGTTGAACAAAATGTCCAAAACAATCTTGATTTTGCTGTGCTCGGCTTTTAATTAATTGGCATCCTCACCCCCTAAATTTGCTTAAAAACACCTTTCGATTTATGGATTGTTTTCCTTGTAAACAGTTACAATTTAATGAATGTGTCTTCTCATCAACTGCAGTCAGTCTTACACAACTACGTAATGCTTCTTATACCACAAAATCCACATCATCATTTTGTTGCTGTAAATTGGTGATTTCTCCATTGTGAGAAAAAAGAAGGTTTTCTTATCTTAAAATACAAGATGTAACCAACAGCAGGCATCACATGGGAGAAACATCCTTTTACACGAGGTACGTTAAAACAGCCACCTTGTGTCCCAAGTGGACGACATGAGCCGTTTACACTTAATGGTGCACTCACATTGGTTTCTCATTTGCTTTCCAATTTGAAAAAAACGGCGGCCAGTCCCTTGACAGACATGCGCGGCTCAGTTTAACAAACAACAGTGACTGGATGCGCCCTGTAATGTTTAGTCTTCACTGGGGACAAACCAGGGTTGATTCGCCATTCAACACTTTGTTAAGGTCCTGAATTGTGAAAGTACGGTGTTAAACAGTTTTTGCCCCCCCCCCCCCCCCCCGCCCACCCCCACCCCCCACTCCTCCATTATATGAGAACTTTTTACGGTTAGAACAAATGACTATTCTGCTGCAGACTGAGGGGAACATCGAGGTTTATTCTCAGGGATTGACAGACAAAGTGGCATCTCTTTTTCAGGTCGTAGTCACGCAATTTGATCGACGGTTGACGATTGAGCGGACCATTTGAGAGCCGAGGCAAGTTGAGCTTGATTTTTCACTATTTACACAATCTAATGTCATATATGAAGAGAACGTATTCATTCTATAAACCAACAGCGAGGCTTAAAAGTTGAAACACATGCTTTCTGCTCATTAAGTCTTTCCAGCAGAATAACTAACACCCCCTGCTACGTACCTATATATCTATTCAGAACAATGAAGCAGCGTTGCTTTTGTTTGCCCCCTTGTTGCAAACTCTCCTTATACACAACTGGACCTGAGTTGTCCTGTCACATACAGCATTTTGAAGTAAATGCCCGCGGCTCTCCACAAATATCGTATTGCACTATGTTGCATGAGCCTGAGGGTGTTCAATGCAGTGCATATCGACATTGGACTTTTCACGCCAGAGTGTGTGTGTGTGTGTGTGTGTGTGTGTGTGTGTGTGTGTACGCGCGCGCGTGTGCGTGCGTGCTGGGGGGGAGTATGCACCATCTACCCCGCAGACATCTTGTGTCATACGTGCACATGTCCTTCCCTCACTTGAACCCTGTGTTTCTTCACCAGCAATCATGGCACTGAGGCAAACAAACAGAGATGCAGAAAAACCCATACATGCACAGGAATTGTAAACACAAAACAGTCAGTGGGAATATGGCCAGAATACAGGTGGACGATAAGAGACAATAACGCAAGGGTACACTGTGATGCCCTGCAAGCTGTTGATAACCTGTGGCAGGCTTGTTAACATTGTCAATGATATAATTATGTTAACATCAGCCTATACAGTGTGGAAGCAACTGCCGCTTGTTAATAAATGTTGTCGCCTGTTCTGTCTCCACTTCACATCGGGCAAAGGAAAATAACCAATTGGAGACAGAATACGTGACTGGTGTGGTGTCAATCAGTTCTCATGCACTCGCAGGCACATTCATCAGCGGCCGTGAGCAAGCAGACCAATGCGGCGTCGCGTTGTCCCGCTAATTTGGTTTCAACAAGAGCTAAAAAGTAGGAAGTGGACAGATTCAGAGACAAAGCAAGGGTGAACCGGGGAGTTGTTGAACACCCCTGCACTTCTATCTCTTATTTGTGGAAAATGTTTCTACATGAAACGGGTCTCTTGTATAGAAAAGGTTTGGGACCACTGATCTACAGCGTAGGAGAACATCAAAGCTGATGCCTTTCCAACACCGGGGAGCTTAAGACACTTACCGCGAGAGCTTTAGACAACCTTGTGCGAAAATCGTTGAGCACAATGGTGACGACGTCCTGGTGAGGGATGTACACGTAGCCCGCTTTGAGGTAGACTTTCCTTGTTCGTACTAGATCCAAAGCATCTTGGAAAGGAACCTTGACAACAAAAAAATCGAGCAACTGTGTTTTAAAACATTAATCTTGTTTTAAAGACTCAATTCATCTCAACATGTGAACATAGGTGTCAAAGCAATAATCCCTTTGTAGCATTCACAGCTTAAAATTGTGTTTGTACCCAAGGATTTACTCAGAGTCAGGAAACATTTCATACTCAAACAAACACTAAATAAAAAATAAATAAACAGGCAAGTCTTAATTTTTATAAATGCAAACAAACATACTTATTCTTTCTTTTTTCTAAATGAATGAATGAATAAATAAAAAGAAACATACTTATTATTTTTCATTTATAGAAATGTCTTCTTATTCATTTCACTATCATGCCTCTGACTAAAGTTAAGGAAACAGAACAAAACGAAGAGCTAAGTCTAATTTACTGCCCTGAAGTAACATCAAAAAAGGTTTGACAAGTTATACAGAACTCTGAAAAATACAAACCAACAACTAGGATCTCTTTGAGGTCAGGAGTGCTACAACACTAAAGAGTGAGTGAGTTGAGGAACTCACTTTGTAGAAATCTTGATCCTCCACTGTGCTTCCACTAATGCCGTAGCTGGAATCGATGAGTTTATCTTGCAGCACTCGCTTCTCTTCAATAGAAATCTGAAATAAATGTAGTCGGTGATGACCACTTTAAAGTACAGTATATTAGATGTCCCGTGTCATTTGCATGTTGTTTCCATGCAGTTTTCTGCAGGTTCTCCGGCATTGGTTTCAGACTAAATTGCCCATTGGAGTGAATGTGAGTGCTAATGGTTGTTTGCCTAAATGTGGCCTGCGATTGGCTGACGACCAAACCAGGTTGAAGTGAGCTGCATTAGCCTCCAGTTGACCCGAGATCCTGAATAAAATAAGCGGTACAAAATTGGATGGAGTTCAAATAGACAAGTTCTGAGGCCCAAAAAGATGAATTCAAAAGCATAAATATGACTTGCACCAGTAAGCATGCTTGGAATTGTTAAATGTTTAATTCATTGGATTTCCAGTCTTCAGCTCCATGTTACTGAAACCCTGACTTATATTGCATATGTGTCAATGTGTCAGGTGCTCTTATGTGCACCTGACACATATGCAATATGTGTCAGGTGCACATAAGAGCGATATTGCGCGAATAGTTCATCATAGCTAATTATGTATAACGAGAAATGTAACAAACTCCTTGGAAATCAGTTGTGTGTCTTACGGTAGTCTAACAGCGCCCTCTAGTGAAAACGGGTAGAAGCGCAGTTTTGGGTGATTTGCTGCTGCTTTTGTTTTTCCTATTTTAAAAATTATTAACCCTAAAGGGAAATATAGTTTTCACTGCATATGTAAAGGATAAGTCCATCCATCCATGTTGTAATCCGCTTATCCTCACAAGTGTTGCGGGTGTGCTGGAGCCTATCCCAGCTGTCTTCGGGCAGTTGACAGGGGACACCCTGACCTGTTTGCCAGCCAATCGCAGGGCACACTGACACGAACAACCATTCACGCTCACACTCACACTTCGGAACAATTTGGATTTAGAGTGTTCAATCAGCCTGCCGTGCATGTTTTTGGAATGTGGGAGGAAACCGGAGTACCCAGAGAAAACCTACGCAGGCACGGGGAGGACATGCAAACTCCACACATGAAGGCCGAATCCGGAATCAAACCCCATACCTCTGCACTGTGAGGCGGATGTGCTAACTAGTCAACCTAAATATGTTCAATGGATGTAGATTAGTCTAAACGGGGCATTCTGATTAAGATTTGGTTTGTGGAATAAATTCAGCAGCAAAATCCACCCAAACTGTATTTATGAATGACAACAAGCAACATGATGTCTAGTACAAACTATAATTATATATTATAAATGGTTAGCGAAAAC
Organism: Hippocampus zosterae; assembly: GCF_025434085.1. Taxonomy (NCBI): domain Eukaryota; kingdom Metazoa; phylum Chordata; class Actinopteri; order Syngnathiformes; family Syngnathidae; genus Hippocampus; species Hippocampus zosterae. Next base: position 10,942,240 of record NC_067461.1, on the reverse strand, counting down.
AAATAAATAAATCATACCGCATCATATTCCAGATTATTTTTGTGAAGAAACTCCAGTTTCAGTTTGGGATGTAGGTCATTAAAGCGGTAGCGCAATAGATCCACTTCCTGCTGTATGAACCACCTTCGGAGATCCTCCCTGCAAAACATCCCATGTGAATACGAACTTTGATTGCCGTTTAATTGAGGGACATCGTGCACTTGGAAACATCAATTACGTCTGACAATAGGCGAGTCTCAAAATGAAGTGGGAGATGTGGTCCTTTCTTCGTTTCTCATATTCACTTGGCCCACACTGAGGTTTTCTGTCATCCTGTTGTAAAAACAGAGCAATCATATTGGCCCATAACCATTTTATGATTTGGGTTATTGATGTTGATTAACACAACTGTCAAAAGTCCTACTCACAGCGTCTACTCTGTAAGGAAAATTCAAGTTTTTAAACTCAAGATCCAACTTCTTGATGTACGGCTCAGACAATTTCACATAGCTCACGCCCAAATTCTCAACTGTCTTCAACACTACAGGGACATCAAAAGATGAGAGACACACAACATCATTAGATGGCAGGTGAGAAGTAAAATGCAAATTTCAATGTCTTTTGCCGTGTGTTTACATTTCAATCTCTCCACCGCGAATGTTTCAAATTCTGTGAGAGAGATGTTCTCGAGTGGTGGTTGTCCATAGAACTGCAGAGGAAGTCCATAGAGCTCCATCTGAGGAGTCGTGGCAAATTTCCTCCTTCTGCTGGAAAACTCCATAATGTCTACAAGCAAGTGAGGGAGGGTGCATGTTGAGATGTACCACAGGAGAACAGGCAAATATAAATTGATCCCAAAAGTAGTATCCCCGGTAATATTTATTGCAAACACACACTGCAACATAACCAACTATTAAGGGGATGTCAGGCACTATTGGTAAAAGCAGCTATCAACGAGTCTATCGTTTCGTGCTCATTTCATATACCGGGTTTATCTTAACGTGGTATAAGGCAATATTAATTTTACCCCTTAACACATACTGCTGATTATGTTACAAACGCAACATAAGCGTGAATACCGTTGGAATAGCATGCGCACAACAACAGCTCGACTTAGAGGCGTTGTGCCATATACCAGTGAACTAGCTAACAAAATGATAGATGATTTAAATGTAGTTATTTACCGAGTAAGTAATGGAAGGGCTTGTGTCTGGACAAAGGCTTCTTCCTGGTTCAATCCCGCCAAATAGGACTGAGTGTTTCAGTAACGCGGGGAACTGGTGACGAAATGCCCAAACCAGGAAGTGTAGCCGGCTACGCCCCGCCCCGTCGTGATTTATGAGGGCTCGTTTTGTTGTTCTTCTTGTCCCGTTTCCCATCTCTTCAGATGAAATACAAAACGTTTTTGTATCGCTTAAACATGTTATTTCGTGACTGGTTTATCCGCCACAAATATTAAGTCTTAACACATTGAAAACAAAAAGAATAAAATGATGCTCGTGGCAATTTACTTTTTTCGGAAATATGAACACTTACAATCGAAAATCCATATATTTTTCCAACAATTGCGAAATATTGTTTTTAATAATAATTATGATGATGACGACGATTATGATGCTGAACACATACAGTGATGGGATGATCAAGGCAAACATAATAATAATAATTTAAAAAAACAATCGCTGAAAACAGCAACTCCCACATCCTTCTGCTTTTCCTGAATTACAATACCATCTTCCCACAGACCATGGTGTAAAAGCTGAAAATTCTTGGGCTGAGTACATCACTGGAGAACTGGGGCATGGTCCACCCTCAGCACTGATTACCCCCAGGGCGTCTGTTTTGGAAGCAACACTACTACATCTTGGTTATCTGCTGGTTTAATAGAAATGTGCGCATTTTTTACATTGTGTAAACCATTTTGCAGTTTGTATGTGATGATGATGAGCCAATGTGAGCCGCTGAAATGACCTATTTGTACATCTGTGACTTAAAACTACAACTGCTCCCATGAGCCTCTAAAGCTGACGTAATAGCACTCAGGCTCTGCTGCCTAGCAACAAGCATTAGCGAGTTAGCAACGCAACCTAGCCACGCTCGTGCCCTACGTAGCTAGCTCACCACAGCCAGAGCTTGCGGGTGGGTGGTGATGAAGAATTATCATCCACTCGAATGGCACTATTATTAATCTTACATCGACGCTGAGCAGGCTGCATTTACTGTTTGGAGGATTCGTTTATTGTGCATTTAGTAGTTATTCGCAACACTATTAGGAGGGGCGTAGTGTTTTTTCTTTTTCTCTGCTAAAAAGGACCGAGGCGGCCAAGTCATTTTGGCGTAAAGAGTCACTTTCTCCTCAAGACAGTTCATCTGATGTTGTTCAACACACGAACGTTATTCCAGGTAAGCAGTTCGTGTTATTCTGGTTAGGTTTGCTTGACTTGTCAGCCCGTTGGCCAGCATGACCACGCAAGCAGCTGCTGGCCACTTTAGAGGAGCTCCTTTTAGAATGGAAGAGGTGAAGCCACAGGCGTGTGAGCGCACAACGACAGACAAGAACCGAGTGTGGACGCAGCTCATGTCCATTTAACGATTTAATCCTGTCGGCTTTGGCATTAATGGTGCGTGATATAATTATAGTGTTCAGAGGTGTGGTGGTGAAGCTGAACAGATGCCATATTCTACCAATTACCTAATGTATTTTATATAGCAATGTGAAAATCATCATCTGAGGAAATATTCATGGCAGTCATTTTTTAAATAGTTTTTTTAAAGATACTACTGTTTTTATGCAGTATCTCACTCACTGGTCACGGCACACGAGATTCGATACAAAAGCTGTTATTGGGGAAAAAACGTGCCTTCGCAAAGCTCATCATGTCTTGCGACGCATCATACTGCAAAACTAAGCGATTGTTTCCAAACCCTTATTAAGTCAGTTAAGGCACGTTTTGCGTTATAAAATATTAAGTAATGTCCACGAGGTCTCGTGCATTCATGTCTAAACTACTGCCCGGGGGGCATTTGCGGCCCGCCCATCGGGATGTGGGCAGTGTTAAGCAACTTGCGGATCTCTTCTGCGCATGCGTGAGAATCCAAGTGGAAAAAGGCTACCAAACAAGCGGTTTTGTGTCACAAGTACAGTACATAGGTCTATCCATGTCTAATTGTATGCCTTAAAGATTGCAGGGATTGTTTAAAAAGCTTTAAGCCTCATGCGACAGAACAGCAGGTGCACTTTGTGCCATGTTTTAAGGTTCTAATGGAAGAAAGAGGCTTGAATCTTGGTGTAAAACAACACAATTACAAAGCATGGTAAACCGCCGTTTATTCGTCACCATTCAGGTTCACATTTATTTTGTCAATATCTTGAAACCAATAGGTAACACACCGAGATGAGTATGGTAAGCAAGCTACCTGACTGCGAAAAAAAACGGATGAGAGACACGACAGACAGAAATAAATTTTCTGGTTACTGCCACTTATTAAATCGAGTAAATTACCACATTTCTCTATGATTGTGGCAATTCACATTGGCTATTGATTTATCTTACACTCTCCCCACTCAACTCTCATCATGTGAGCAAAATAACAGATCTATTCAATTTATGTTTTGCTGGCTGTGATGGACTGAGAAAATTACCACCAATGTCCAATTGTGTCATCCTCATGTCCCGGCGTTACACGCACGTCCCCATCGCTGCGCACATTGACCAAAACCTTGGTAAAAATGTAATTAATTTTAACTGTAGTTTCCCAGCTGAGGACAGTCCATGTAAGGACTACTAAACAACACTAGATTACTACCATTAAGAAAACTTTCCAGCAATTGAAATGGTCCAAATCTCAGCAGTTCAGCACCACTGCACATTACACCTTTATTTTGCCTATTGAAAGTGGAATTCTGACAGGCTGTTGGGACCCCCTGGCCATGCTGTCAGTTTTCACTGGGAACGTCTTTCCCAAGATGTTGTTTAGAGTAACACCAACACCCGCACGCCTGTCACAAACCAAGTTGCCATGCTGAGTCTGCAGCCCACAGTGTTGATGGCAGAATAAACACTTCAGACAGCTTCTACAAACAAGCCCACTGTAAAATTTAGAGCCATTGAAAGCAGGCTCACATTGGACACCCTCTAAACTCTGTTACATTTTATGCTTTCAGGGGTTTTATGTGTATGTGTCACATTGGTGAATAAGTGCTCCATCGACGTCAAAGTGACACGAGCAGCTGCGACGGCGCAACCATGCTGGAGGAGGACATGGAAGTGGCCATCAAGGTGGTCGTGGTGGGCAACGGTGCCGTGGGAAAGTCCAGCATGATCCAGCGCTACTGCAAGGGTGTCTTCACCAAGGATTATAAAAAGACCATTGGAGTGGACTTCCTCGAAAGGCAGATCACGTGGGTGACAAGAGACCCTGATATACGCTGGTGTCATGGTGACTCATTTCATTCTCTGTCCCGCTGGTTTTAGTGTTAACGACGAAGATGTTCGCCTTATGTTGTGGGATACCGCTGGGCAGGAGGAGTTTGACGCCATCACTAAGGCGTACTATCGCGGTAAGGAACCACAGTTCAGAGCAGGTTATTCAATGCATGTTTAAAAGCAAAACTGTTGCCATACTGACGTACATTCATTGGCCACATTAGGCAAATTTGTTTGAACGAGCTCTGTCAGTTTACAAAAATAATGCCATTGATGGTATTCAGGTCAAACAATGTTAATTCTGCTTGTAATTTGCAGTAGGGCTGGGGAATTATGGAAAAAATAAGGAGAGTTTTGATTGATATTGAAATCACGAGCTCAACTACTCAACATTGCTACTACAATCATGGCCTCATGTCCATTCATACCTGCACATTGAAGACTTCATTATTGAAAGACTTCATTCTTTAAGATGCTATTCTTTTTGTAAAGTACAAAATGACGTGAATACCAATATCTTGTGAATAAGCGGTTCAAAAAACGGATGGATGGAAATCATTCCTATTGCCTTGTCATTTTGCTGCATTGCATCTTTGCAGACATTTAAACTGTCAATAAGCCTCACTCTTATCTCTCACTCTTTATTGTATTCATTTTATTTTGTCATTCTATTTTTTATTTTCACATGTTTTGGAACTTACTGGGTTAACATGGGACCTCTGATAGTGTATTCGTGACATCTCATTAGGTAAAGTGAGCAACAATTTAAAAAAATCCTTAAATGCTTGAAAACTCAATTTTAAACATAATCTGAAAGAGTAGTCAGAAAAATAAATTAGTAATAAAATAAAATACAAACATAATAGCTATTTAAAAAACTAAATAAAAATACATACCTGAGGTTCCTGCTGTGTGCGCATTGGCCTCATGGAGGCAGTGCAGTGTTGTGCATGCGTGGAGTGTGCCCTTAGAATGAGATGAGAAGAGTAGAAGAAGAAAGTTCCAATTCAGCTCCATTAATCAATAACATGACTTATTTTTTCGTAGATTGGGAAGAACATGTGCCTTTGAGCATTGTTATATTACCTCTATGTGTGTGTGTCAATATTCGTTAGTTGAAGAAATATCACTCCCCGAGCTTATCTTTTTTTTTAATTTTTATTTTTAGATTGGACAGGTTCCCTAATGAAATGACCGTTGGGTGTTAAATTGAGTCCGCGAAGAGAAGCTCCTGTGACACTGTTCTGACAATATTCAAGCGTTGGGATTAAATTATGTATGGCACTTGGCGGTGTGTTTAACTTTGCAGGTGCCCAAGCGTGCGTGCTGGTGTTCTCTACCACAGACAGAAATTCTTATCTGGGCATTGACAATTGGAAGGAAAAGATTGAAGCAGAGGTGGGAGATATTCCCACAGTCCTTGTGCAGAATAAAATTGACCTCCTGGAAGAAACTGTTATTAAAAAGTAAGTTGTTTCTCATGTTCGTTCGTCAATAGTAACGCACCTGCATTTGAACATGAGATAATGTTCAGTTGATTTGTAATTCAGTGTATTCCTTATTTGTGTTGCAGTGAGGAAGCCGAGGGCTTGGCCAAGAGGCTTAAATTGAGATTTTACCGAGCTTCGGTAAAAGAAGATTTAAATGTCACAGAGGGTAAGTTGTTGAAAAATGGTCTAACCATGTTGACTTTGAAATTAACACATTGGGCACATTGAAAATACATAATCATGCACAATCTAGTCAGATACAATACAAGGGCCGTATCCCAAAACTGTGTACTGTGCAGAAATAAGTTCAGACTGACACTCTCAGGAAAATATGAATTTTCAGTTTGTCATATACCGGTACTCCCGCCTTGCTTTCCGGCTCCCGCTACAGTTGTGAGGGGTAACTTTCAAAGCCCTTGGGTGAATACATATTGTCAGTAGTGCGTTCTGACAAACGCATGATGAGAAGGTAGGATCAGAAAGACAAGCCAAATTCCATCTTTTAATTCAGTAGAACGCTCATAATGGAACCCACTCTGTGATACTTTTTACATTAAATATATTGCAATGTAAGGAGTGATTTATTTATTCCAGCCTCAAATTGTCACCATCATAAACGTTGTATTAATTGTCAGGGAAATGTTGTAAGTACCTGTATTGGTTTAACATTCGTAACTGTTTTGCAAGTACATTAGTAAAAACATGTCAAATAATAATATTCATTTTAACATGTTGTGCATAAAATGTTTTTGTGCATTGACAATTTGTTTTGCAGTGTTTAAATACTTAGCTGAGAAATATCTTCAACAACTCAAACAGCAAACAGCAGAGGAGACAGAGGCGGTACACTCAACAAGCAATAAAATTGGTAAGAAGCTTTACTATGAGGGTGTGTGTGCTTTTTATTCTTTCTTTTTTTTTGCCGTACATGAGGTCATTCACATGTTATTTTTCCACGCAGGAGTTTTTAATACCACAAGTAGTAATGTGAGCAACCAGAGCTCCAGCAACGGCAGAGAAGTCATCACACTGCGACCAAACAAACAAAGGACCAAGAAGAGTAAAAAAACATTCGGCAGCTGCAGCCTCCTCTAGACGAACAGCGTTTTTTTTGTTTTGTTTTGTCATTTTGTGCTGACCAGTCACAGAAACCAAAGTGCAAAGACTGGTAGTCACTCCGTTATACCAATCTCATGTTTTATTTCCATATAAAATTTTTCCGCCCAAATTGATGGATGAATTTCATCTGTGAAATCTTGCACAGGGCGGCCCGGTAGTCCAGTGGTTAGCACGTCGGCTTCACAGTGCAGAGGTACCGGGTTCGATTCCTGCTCCGGCCTCCCTGTGTGGAGTTTGCATGTTCTCCCTGGGCCTGCGTGGGTTTTCTCCGGGTGCTCCGGTTTCCTCCCACATTCCAAAAACATGCGTGGCAGGCTGATTAAACACTCTAAATTGTCCCTAGGTGTGAGTGTTAGCGTGGATGGTTGTTCGTCTCTGTGTGCCCTGTGATTGGCTGGCAACCAATTCAGCCCGAAGACAGCTGGGATAGGCTCCAGCACCCCCCGCGACCCTAGTGAGAATCAAGCGGTCCGGAAGATGAATGAATGAATGAATGAATGAAATCTTGCACAATGTTTTTTTTTGGGGGGGGGGGTTGTGCAGAACAACAATCATCATTTTATTTTCATACAATGCAGATCTCATTGCAGGCCAAAAAGGATATCCACTTGTCCAGACTTTTGAGATGCGAAAGATTTGACAGATTGATTTCATAATTTTCACCAGGAGGTAGATAAGCCATTTACTTGATACGAGATGCCTGGTGTGATACATGATTGTCTGCTGTAATTTCAAGGAACATTTTCCCAATGATATCATACATTGCCTTCAATAGAATAATTTCCAAATAGTCCTTATTTCACTGCGCTTGCTCCTACGGATTTCAGCTACACATCTTTGTATGAATTACAGAGGACAAGCTGAGTGTTGTATCCCTCTCACTAGTTTACGGTTTAGTTTATCTGTAATAAATTCAGCGGCTGGTTAAATGTATTTTTATACCAATCATAAAAGTGTTGAGTGATATCTTGAAGTGTTAACGGCTTCCTGTTGCCAATTATTCTTAACAAAGCAGATGTTTGAATGTAACCTTCAAATAATCTATTGTGCTAACGTATAACCAAAAATGAATATCATGTGTGTACTGTACTGTCCACTCATCAATTTGTTAATGAAATGTGATCTTTTTGGAATTTAACAGGAGGCAGACACTCTTGAGTTCCTTAAATCCCACTCAGCTGTAGGGTGTGGTTGTTTTTAAATTGCTGGTATTTACGTCATCTTTACTTGGTAGAATTTGAAGTTACTCATTACATTGTGAATCATCACTGTTGTCCATCTTACGAAGCAGATGTCAAGGACATCATTTCAAGGTTTTATGGAATACAGTATATTGTTTGGGTGTTGAACATCAAGATGCACAGTTAAAAATTCGGGGGGGGGGGGGGGGAATGAAATAAGGACTGTAAGTTTGCTTTTAATATGCTCGGGTGTGCTCGAATATTCAACAAACATTCAAATCATCGGCTATTAAAAATGTTTCATAATCTGCGCTAGGACATGTGAAACTGTTGATTTTTTTAATCCCTCGCGCTGCTCTGAAAAGCACAAAGTAACACAACCTGTTGTAAAAAAAGTCTCCTGTTAAATATTGTAATGTGAAATCATCCCTCAACTTCTTTCCTAATTGTATTTAGATGAATATATCATTCATTGGCAAATTACACATGCATGTGTATTGTTTTTGTTCTTTTGGAACTGATTCTCGCATGTATGGTGGTGTCCCAACATTCAAATATTTGTAATGGTGTACATTTTGGACACTGTTTTTGAAAGCAAAGAAAAATGGTCAATGTAGTTATGTTGCATGCAAAAGCCTCTTGTGACAGATCAGTGAATGTTCCATTTTGGTTGCAAAGCCACAATGCCTTAACCATGTTTACATCACATTGACCTCAAGGAAGCATTTTTTTCAGTCCCCTCAAGATGGCCTGCCTGCACATCACATTTGTACTTAATCAATGCTTAAAAGTTTTTAATGGAATGGACGTCATGCACTTTATTATGAAAATGACAAAATTTGACTAACTACGAACCGGGAATTAAAATTAATCACTTATGTGCTGTCACTCAGGTGTTGTATGAATTTCTGTTTGCTTTCTTTTTTTTTTTTTTTTTACATTTTCACATAAAAAAACATGTTTGGTTTATCTCTTTGACAGAAATTGATCATTGTTGCATTTTTTGTTCGAACAAATGTAACCTGAAATGTGCCAGATTGCTGTGATCCAGCTATCATGGTGTAGTAGGGTTAAGTGACATAAATGAAACTTTACTTTGTTCACAGGCTCGCTTTTGTTTTAATGTCGGTCATCAAAACGTAATTATGCATGATAGGTCATCTCTCATACGAATGTTGATGTCTCATACGAATCTCTTCATCCTGATGTTACAAATTCAGTGGTGTTTCGTCAGGGCCAGCAAGGCCTTCTCTGCTGGGGTAAACATTGTTTATTTTATTTTTATTCTCAGAAAAGTAAATTTATTAAATTTACTTCTGAGAATAACATAAATTTAATTGATTTTATTTTCATATATATGTCAACAAAATTATTCTCTGTATTCTTTACGTCATATGATTTCCACTTAGTCGAGTGGCTTTCAATGTTGAAAGCCACTCGATAAATAACTTATTTATTATGGTAGAGTTTTTGACCAATCATATTTCAGATAGCTTGTGTTGCTAGGTAAACTAAACAAACTTGCTCGGGGCTTTAAAATTAAACAGCAGGCCCCTGTGCGCTGTAAATGAACGTTGCACAGTCAGCTTGCAATAGCCAATCAGATCACGAGTCTGCGTACCAGGGCCAGCTAGAAGGGCTTACGTCGACACTGGACGTGCGCGTTCGGTGATTGGATTAGCGCCTGCTAGAGGGAGCTGTTGCTGCATTTGGACCCAAAATGGCCGAAGAAGAAGACGCTGATCTGGTTGCAGGACGACTTTCCAAACTATTTTCAAGACGGACCTTCCACTGGATTTACCAATATAAGTTGTTTTACCAAGGCAGCAAGGAAACATCAGACCACGGCAAGGCACTTACAAGCTATGGTGCGTTTAAAAACGTCTGGGGACACTCGCGTAGATCTTCAGCTCAGTGAACCGGCACTACATTGGTGAGTAAATGAATTTTATTTTACTTCTTTCTTGTTATTTTATTTCGTTAGTATTAATGGTCACGAAATAAAATGACAAAGATACAAAAATGTATCAAATAAATCAGCTCACCTGCAATTTATAGTGGCGCATTGTGGACTTCGTGCACTAAAATTATTTCAATCTCAGCTGCTCAACATTTTCAGTTATTTGCTGTTGTATAGCCTATTCTCAAACTGCAAATGATCTGTTAATTTTGTTTTCAAAGAATAATTTGTTTTGTTATTGTGTGGTTGGTGTCTTATATGAAACGACATTGCACAATTTATTGTACAGACTTGTTTATGATCACACAGCGTAATTTGGGTGGCATTTTATTTAGTATTTTTAAAATATTTTTATTTTTGACAATATCTGTACATTTAGTTTCCTGCTCTTAATTGTGAATGCATAATTGATGGTTTTAAATGCTCCTGAAATCAAGTGCTGCCTGACGACCCTATATAGTGTTAATGTATGTGACGTCACTGAACGCCGAAGGTTGAAATGCATGGCCCGCCACTGTACAAATTCAGTCTCGTTTTACTAGTGTACAATGGCTTTTTCCCACACCTTTGTACTCTTCAGACCCCTTTTTAAATGTGTATATTTTTGCAAACATCAATAGAGATCTGAAATTTATTTGAAAAACAAACATTTCATGCTGGTGTGGTGGTGGTTTTGGCCCGCGGGTACACAACATATGCAGGTATCCATTATCAGAGTTTGGTTAAGACAGTGAAGGACATTTTAGGTTTTGGTGACAATTCCTTATTGACTGCCATTAGCTTTTGGCTCCTCTAATTTCTGATGATCCATGATCTTTATATTCTTCTCAGCATTTCCAACGTTCCTCAGCAGCATCTCCAGCCTTCTCTTAATTTTCTTCTGGTCCTCCAGAGCGCAGCTGATCACAATAGCTTGAAACTTCTGGTCAATGGGCACCTCCGGCGCCTCCGTCACGCAGGCCGAGTGCAGGGCAAGGAGTCGCTGCCTAGATTCGGTCATGTCGACCAGCAGCTTCTGAACAATTTCGTCAATAATGGACGTGGCCTTGTGCAAGGCCTCCTCTTGCTGGCTGTTCCTGATGGTGCCCACGTTGATCTCCACCGACAAGGTGCGGCCCATTAGTCGCTCTGCTGTCAAAGTCAACTCTTCTTTCTCTCCTGAAAAATAATGTTGTAGATTTGACAGGAAAGGGTGGAATCATTGTCTTAGTCCCCGTTATTTGTGTGACGACGAGAGCCTTGTTTTGAGAAATTCATTAGCAAATTTCATTCTTGGCGCCTACAAATTCCACGTAGGTAGACCTGGAGGGCACAATACTACGATTATCTGATTGTTTTTTTTTCCCCCTGGGCAACACCCACACCGAGGTCCAGAATAACCTAATTTGTACACAATGTGAAAATGAACAAACACAAACTCACATCTGAAGGATAGCAATCAAAGTGTTCAAAAAGAGAAAGTCGGGAGTGAGCTCACCGGCGCTGATGTTATGCATTTCTTGACTGTTCTGTAAGGATTGAATCATCTCCAGGATGCATTCCCTTTCCTGTTCTATGGCCGAGGCCGTTTCGCGAAGTGCCTCCACCCTGTGACGCGCACACATTTGCAAAAAGATGAATCAGCACCACAAGAAATCGCATACTTTTACACGCGAACAATAATTAACATGCAGCAAAATTGTCGTTTTTGCTTCAAATCGTGCCCACGCGTGTCCGAGGCACCGTCCGTAGCCCACTTGTTACCTTATCTCCAGTTGATCCAAATTCGACAAAAGTTGTCCCGCCCGGTCTGCCATGGACATTGTCCTCTTAAACTTGCCGCCTGTTACATCGTTGAGTTTAGCTTGTATTTTGGCCTGGGACATGGCGGTGGGTTACCGAATGTGCAAAATAATCGAAATATTTTTTCTTTCAAATTGGTCTGTTGTGCAAGGAGCACTCAGAGTACGGTGGTATCCGTCCGACCAGCAAGTTGTGTCCAGCTGACTGCCCGAGGGAACATTGCCAAATATGGGCAGGGACTTCCTCCGTTTTACCTCGCCGAAGTTTCTCGAAGAGTTCCGAATAGACGATTACTAAACTCACTGAAAGGTTTTACTGCAGTAGTTTATTTTGCAGTTATGTTTTTTACGACTACTAATAATATGAATAAACGAACGCCACCACTATTAATAATAGATAATGAAATGAATACAATCGCACTAACAATAAATCAGGGATGGGCTATCAAGCAGAACCACAGATGAACATTTCCAACCTAAATTCGCTCCATTAAATTGTATTAATTTTACCTAGTCTTTGCTCTTCATAGCATATTTCCCTTGACTGCGCCGTTGCCAATACGTACATGTCAGTGAATGTTAGATTTTTTTTTCATTACAGAAGATAGTGTTTGAGTGTGAAATAGATTAAAGAGAGGACAGGCACAGTAGGGGCCACGGACATCTGTGATACTGACATCTGCTTAACTCGCTGAAGCTTCAAGAAATAATCCTAATAAGACTGTTGATGTGAGGCAGCTGTAATTACACAACACTCTAAACTTGAATATGCTGGTGTATCACATTAGTTTTTTATTTCCGTTCAATGAAGGCATTGAGCGGTTTCATTCACAGTGAGACAATAGTTTATTCTTACTACTGCTTGTGGACGATTGCTGTAAAGAGGAATCACTCCTTGGGATGCAGGTTTTCTTGAGGGTGCGTGTAATGCTTTGGATTTTGGATGCTGTAATGGAAACAGCTGTGAAACAGAGCGTGGCTATGTATGTTCTCTTTGGTTGTTGTTCTCTGTTGCCATTAACAGTAGTGTGTGTTAACGCCGTCAAAAGGCATAAACAAAAAAAGGCTTTTTCAAATCAGAAGTGACTGTGATGTACTGTATTGTTTCTAGGGTAATATAGGAACCCGTAAGAGCACGGAATGTCATTGATTTGACATCTCAGCAAAATAACTCGTGCAAAAAGCTTCTCCTCAGAAGTCCAGAAGGCTTCTTTGAAGAGCCTCGTTGAGATCTGTAAAACAATTTAAAAGCCGGCAGCATCAGTACTGTATTAATATTTAACAACAAACATGTCTAACATCGTGTGGGATTCCATACCAGATTTCAATAACGTACCTGCTGATTCTCGGTCTTCCGCGCTTAAGGCCAGTGCTTCTTTCACCTTTTCATCAGATTTATCTGTGGCGGCAAACAATACATTAAACACCATCTTATTGCCATCCATTTTCTGTACCGTTTATCCTCACATGGGTCTGCTTTTCTTTCATTTGTATTCACAAGTAGGAAAGACGCAATAATTATTTAAATGGCTTACATGTATAATTGACAACCAGGCAAAAAAATGCATTTTCCTTTTGTTAAGATCAAAAGATTCTTAGTGGTCTTTAAGGTTATCCTGAGCAATGGGTTGGGGGGGGGGGGGGTGGAGGAGTGATCCCTCTCAACCTGCTCGGAAAACAGTTGGGAGAGACAATTGTATTGAAGATGTTGAACCGATTCAATATTTATGCTTGCATATTCTATGTGTGTGATCAACACAGATTTTGGCTACTAAGAATACTTTTAATCACAATTTAAGCATTGTGAAGATGGCGATGTGTGGAGCACAGGTAGGAAACATCATATTGGAATGCAGTATGAGTGTATTACCTAATGAGCCGGAGCCATGCAGGGTTTGATGCTCACTTTGATCAACTTCCATTTCCATCTGCTCCGTTTTAAACACGACACTTCCTAGTGTGTCTGCAGGGGTGGGGGGTCGGGACAGATAATTTTTACTTCATTTTAAATTAACCATGTGCAAGGGATAAGTCAAGCTGACTGTTAAGAATAAATATATTGATTAATCGAGCTATGAGGCAAAGGAGGGCACTACTTGGCTGCTACCAGCAGAAGTGCTGTTGATTCAGTCTCAACTACTTTATAGTCTAAAGAACATCATTTAAACTACAGCCATACCACGGCACGACTCAATATTTCGGCCACATACAACAGTAGCTGAGAAAAAGCAGCTCAGAACATCGAGAGCTTTTTCCCCCCATCTCATTAAAAATAATATTTAGCTCAAATGAAATGATCCCATCCATTTGCAAATTGCAGCATTTGTGAATTCACCATGGAGAATTTCTTTTGGAACCAATGTTTTATCGGTGCCTCAAAAGTTTTACTTTATGGTGTTTTTGTGCATTCCAAAGTCATGAAGGTTTTGTCATAAAAGTAAATAAAAATGTTAAAGAAGTGAGGTGATGTACCATTTCGCTGTTCTGTGACCTCAACATCATTCAGTGTTTGGGGTTGTTTCGTGATGTCTTTCCCACAGGCCCTGGAGCTCACGCATGGCTGCAACGCACAGTGCTGGGAATGATGGTGATTATGGAACTTCGGCACATCTCCGAAGCGTTGCTTGCAAGTTTGGCATTCTAGTTCAAAGGTCTTGTCTAAGTTCAATGCAGCGTGCGTGGTGTTGACGTGCGTCTTGATCTGTGCATAGGAGGACACGCAAAGAGCGCAAGGAGCACACACGTATTGACATAGACCTTCAGATGATAGTGTCTTCATGCACTGAGTGTAGGCAACTTTCATTTCATCTCTGTTCTTCTCAGAGTTCATGCAGGGACATGACTCTGCAGATGTAATCCGCACAGAGGGCTGAACAAGATTGGTGTTGCCTATAGAGTAGTAGTCGTTACTGTGCAGGCTTTTGTAGTGGTGCAGGAACTCTCCTTCAGACTCAAACTGCATGCTGTCGCAGAGACCGCAGAAGTAGGTGCTCTTCATTCGCCCATCGTGCTCGTTGGCACAATGCCGCCGCACCGTGGACTCTTTGAAGAACTTCTGTGGACAGTGGCCACACTTGTACCTTTGAAAGCTGTGACTGCTCAGGTCGCCGCAGTGTTTCCGGACGGCAGCCTCCGAGTCAAAGATGTCCTCGCACATTCTGCACATCCAAGTCAACGCCGTAGTTGCCGCCGCTGGCTTGGGCCGAATCGTGGACTTGGATGTGCACGGGTCCATTTTGCTGTTACTGCTGGTCGACGGTTGGGCATCCTCAGGCACATCCTGCTCAATGAAGGACGTGTGCCCGGCGTGTGTGTCCAACACGTGTGACATGATATCCTCGAGGCGAGGGATTTCCACTTTGCACTTGCGGCAGTAGAAAAAGAAGTTGGATAGATGTCCACCCCCGTGAATACGGCTCATGTGCAAGTCGGGGATGGAAGATTCTGCCATGCGTTTGCCGCACACACCGCATTGGTAACAGATTTGGTTCGCATCTAAGAGGTGATTAAGGGCCGAGGTTTCCTCCGTGAACTTCATTCCACACTCGCAGAACCATGCGGTTGCGCGGCCTCTCTTTTTTCGTTTGGCAGGTGTGTTTTCAAACTCGCGCTTAGTCTTGCTGCTTTGATGAATTAGTGCTCGAAACTTGCCCGAGATACTTTCGTCGTCAATATTACCCCTGGACCTGTTTTGTTTTTCATGAAACCAGTTGTACTGAAGAAGAGCTTGCTCAATGGTCTTGTTGACCGCCACCTCATGTTGGGTGTCTTCTTTGTGACGTTCCACTTCTGTTTGGCTCAGGAAGATTAAAGAGCACCGAGGGCACTGGCCTCGCACTTGCAGTTGTTTCATTATCTGCACCACTGTCGCATCAGCCTTTGCCACTGCACTGCCATGTCTGCAGTTCACACTAAGGAAAGAACAGCATAGAAAAATAAGATCCGAAATGATCAAATGTACCAAGTGGCCTCAAAATGTAACAACCAAAAATGATTTTTTTTTTCTGAAATATCGTCACAGGATGGACAGTGTGGAGTTCGACACACTGGCTTTGCATTCAAATTTGTTTCTGCCACTTACATGTGGAGCAACAGGTTTTGATACTGATGCATTTTAAGGGTATGGGGAGATTAAAAAACAATAAGAATTAAAAAAAAAACTTACTTAAAGTGAGCTAGAGCTGCCTGATGAGAAGTCAGCACTTTTTGACACAAAGAGCATCGGACGGTGAATGGGGTTTCCTTGCACAAGGCAATGAGGCGATCCTTAGCGAGCCACGGAACCGGAACTGGTACCACATCTCTTTTGGTGTCTTTAAGAAATAGAAGTTAAATAAAAAACAAATTATCTCAGTGGCAAGACAGCTCATCAGCAACCTGATTGACAGATTATATAATCAGCTACTTCAAGGGCAGGAGCTGCTTTATCATGTACGTGCAGAGGTTCCGGTACAGACATATGACGTAATCTCACCGCTCATAGTGAGGGACTCAGTGAAGTGATTTTTTGCTGCCATGTGCCGAAGACATTCGTCCCGCTGGTTGAAAAGGAGGTAGCAGGTGGGACAGGCAAAGCCCACGATGGATTGGGAGCTCTGTGACATGCAGTGACCGTCGGGATGAGATGACAACGCCTAAGAAATGAAAACATTGCCTTCAGTCATGGAGTTCAAAGTCAATGGGGTATTTCACGGGTTATTATGGAGGAGGAACCTTAGATAGAAGATGGGTCTGCCACTCTTCTTTGGTCTGAAAATGACGACAACAGGCCACACAGGCGAATAGCTTTCTGGGTCTTCCCTTAAGACTGATGGTTGGATCGCAAGGCGAGTGGTCAAACCTACAAATAAAATAAATCAATAATATGTCGATCAAACTATCCACATTTGCACATAAATGTAGATAAAAAATGAACAGTATCAAAATAACCTTTTCAGATGTCCGTCAAGGAGAGCCACATGATCAAAAACACGACAACAGTTAATTACAGGACATGCGTGTTTAGTCGAAGTGTTCATAGGGAAAGCAGCTCTGCGTCGTCTTTCAGAACCAGAATTGACCACTCCAGGCTGCAGGTCTGAAAAAAGAGGCAGATTCTTGACAATTTGTCACAAGGTAAATCAATTTTAAACTATGGCCAGAAAAAAAATCTGTAAACTGTGCATGTTTAATAAGGAGAGGTTTGTGGTTACTTCATAGTGTGTATTTTTTTTCAGATGCATAACATACCTGGCATTTTTAGCCACATCTCCACACAGTGCTTTGCCTCTAGATTTCTTCCATGTCGTGCAAGTTCCTGCTGTGCATGAATTTTTTGTTGTATTTGTTTCTCCTGAGTAGAAGCGAAACAACAGAACATTGTGACATATCACGTAAGTATATAGGAAGCTATATGCGGAAACAAAAATATTGATTTTATTTGTTCAAACAGTTTGAGGTCTCATGATGTTGAGTTTCCCAAAGTATGTTAAATGAACTGTAGATTATTTGTGTCCTGATTTTTTATGCTACCAACTATTCTACTGAACCTACTGAGGTGCTAAATAAATCATGGATACAGGAGCTCAGAAAATTCTAATATAACCAACTCATCAAATTTAATAGATTTTTCCCCTACCTTGAATGCTCTCGATTTATCCTCTCTTTCCTGCTGCTCCAGAGCCACCCGTTTTCCCAGTGTATCCAGAATAGATTCAGCATGTCCCTTTCGACGGTTGATTTCATCTTCGATCTTCAGGAGCGTAAAGGAATCAATCAAAATGGATATGTTTCCCACCTAATTGTGATACATACTTAGTTTGGCCGCTCACCATTCTTGATGAGGACGAACATCCCTCTTCGTCACTATCGCTCAGCAAATCAACACATTCCAGCACTGGCCTGAGTTGGCCTTCCTGTGGAAAGAACAAGAACAGCATTCAATCGCCACATTCTAAGATGCTAAATTAATGCAAATATTCCTGACATAAATTTTGAAACAACCCGTCTTTATCAGACAATTTCGTGATCCTTATAGATCTGTAAGATATTTATTATATAATTGTACTTAGATATGGTTTTGTACACTTGACATGATGTGGAACTTACAGATACAAACTCCACGTCTTCAAACTCATCGTCGTCTTCTTTATTTGGAGACGACATGTATCTGGAGAAAAGAGACACCATATACATAAGTGGGACAGGGAACTAGCAATTCTAGCACAAAGATCATCAGACTTCAAATATAGCACATTTGGTGACTAAATCCGCCTTGTTTCAGCTTCAAAACTGGATACACATGAACATGCATGAAGCGCTCCAGAGAATGCAGCTGACAAGTGGCGTAAACTCAACACCCTCTCGAGACCGAAAAGGCGTTTGCTAACCTTCTGCAACTTTATGGATCCTGTCCCCCCAGTACTTTTATTACTGGAGTTTTGTTTTTGCAGAGATACTAAAGGCCACCAAAGGCAGCAAAGAGCTAATGTGTGAATTCAGAGTACTTATTTGATCGCAGAAGACCAAAAAAAAAAAAAAAACTAATAATTTAATGTCAGTTTTTTCTGTTGTGCAAGCACTGCATTGACGCAAATCGCATTTCTTAGTTTAACTTTCTTGACGCCATTGTGAAGCTTTATAAATACCATAGGGGACTGTCTTCTTATTGACGCAAACAAAATGCTGGAATCGATCGAAATGTGGAGCCGGGAGCTCACTTTTACGATTGGAAACCCATAGTTTAAGTCTGTGGGAAATGACATAAACCACCAAACTACAACGTTACTACCTTTTCGCTTGTACTCCGGCTTTTATGACTTATCTCCCGCCGTTCCGTTTTGTTGGTTTGCCGTAAAGCATGCCCAATTGCGCTATTTACGTCATCGTGACTCAAAGCAGGAGCACTCATTCTTAATTCGGGTCGTCCCACGCGGGCGGCATTGGTGTCTGTTTAGAGCAGTGGTCCTCAACTAGAAATGCTGTCGGTCCACTTTTTTTTTAATAAGACCAAGGTCCCATGCACGGCGGTGATGGGGAGCAGGGCTATATGCCCATTTAGTATGGTCAAGCCAAGCTTATACAAATCAACACTCCTCACAACCAACCAATAATGGGGTGCATGAAAATAACAATTATTCACTTTGCCAGTACACAGCAAATAATGAGAGCTATTGTGTTGGGGCACAGGAACTCTTTTATTTTGTTAAGTTGTGCCTGCTTAATAATAGAAATAGCCCTTTTAGGGAAATAAGACATTTTTACTTTAACTTTGTTAAACAGTAGTTATCTTTTTTCCCTTAATTTAACAAAACAAAACAAAATACTAATTTTACCAAAATAAAAAATAAAAAATTGCCCCTTTATGTTTTTACCTTAACGTGAGACCTGTTGTGGATATTTCATTTTGATGATAATGTGTTGATTGACAAATGGATATCATGAAGAGCTTGCCGCAGCTGTGCCACTCGCAGAATGCCCTCCAGTGGAAAGATGAATCAATGCAAGTATATGCACATGTTTTGTATGAAAGGCAGTTTGGCCGAAAATAAACCATTAAGTTTCAATTAAAAAAGAGAAAAACAAAACATATGCAAAGTACAAAAATATGAGATGCTACCGTACCAATATTTACGAGTCATGTACCCCTGTGTGATTGTGATTTATTATGTACAGTAATTTGTGACCGCTCTCTGTGTTTAAGTGCTCCAGAGAAAGCTGAGAGTCACATCATTAAGATTTTGCTTTGTATTTTTGTTCAATGTATATAGTACTCAGTTTAGTACATTTAATGTTTTTTGTTGTTGTTGTTGCTATATTTTACATTCACATAATTTCATTCTTTGAAATATTTGACTTTGACTGCAGGAACCAAGGGCAGCACAGTGACTTGGGCCTTCATGTGTGGCATTCGCATGTTCCCTCGATGCAATCCCTTAATGATTCCCTCTCATGTTCCAAAAACATGTGTATTAGGTTAATATACGGTATATGTGAATGTAAGTTGTTTAAATGCTAGCCAACAAGTGCCCTGCTATTGCACGATGTACCTTGCCTCTCGCGCCAAAGTAAGATTGAATTGGCTCCAGCTCACCTAAGAACCAAATGAGGACAAGCACTCGAGAAAATGGAACAGAACCGGCTCGAGGCACAAGCAAATTACGCAGCTGCTTGGGGACTCCTATGTGGACCAAAGTTTAAGTATTTTCTAAACACGTTACAAAAACATGTTGGCAGGAACCCCCATGTCATATTTGGGTACAGGTTCCATAAAGCTTTTTCTGGCCCTCGATGGATGGATGTAGGATGCTAACAGGCATGGGCGACTGAGCCTGTGGGTCACACGCAGTAGGTACTATATGAGAAGTTCACCATGGTGGCATGCAATTCTAACGACATGATACCTCTGATGAACTGTTTTAGAAAAAAATCATAATAAACGTGTTCCACCACACCTAGCTCCAAAATTACATCATCCTTGTTGCATCAGTCTGGCATAAGAGTGTTTGTTTGCCCCTGAAAGGGTGTGGAATAATACCTCCATCCTGATCAAAACCCCTGGGTTTAAAAAAATATAAGGATGTGCTTGTATTTTACAATAGACCTGGTGGAAAAGATGTCAACATGATTATGTAAAGCTCTCCCTGCCATAGAGAGATCTAAAAGCTTGATCCTTTTTGGGCATCTCTGCAGCAGATTACTGCAAGAGCTTGGATGAATGTGCTGACTCTCTTCCTGCACGTTGTCAGAAATGAATTAATAAGTGAGACTTGCTGCTGACTCACTCCCAACGTAACAGTACGGTAGCCTGGCTGCGGATATCGTTTGCGCTCCGCGAGTGGCCCAGTAAGCGTGATGATGATTGGCGAGCCCCCGTGCGTCTGCTGTGTTTTGGGCTTGGGGGAGGTAAAGGAGGCGGCGGCGGCAGAGGAGGAGGAGGTGTGAGTCAAGCGGCTCTCGGCTACCTCATCTCAGCTTGATGATGATCGCTGCCGTGTTTCTGGTCCTCCTCAGGCCGCTCTCCGTTCAGTGCGCGCTTTTGTTGCTGTTTCTGTTACTCGGGACCGTTGCCACTATCGTGTTTTTTTGTAGCTGGCAACGCTACGTCGCTCGCGGGAAGCAGCCCATCAAATCAGCGCTCTCGGGGCGCTCCAAGTGTCGCGGTGAGTGTTGGAATATTGTTCATGTCCTCATGGCTCATGTTGTCATGGCTTCTCCATATAACAAGAATTTATTTGAAAGCGCCGAGCACCCGCTGAGGTGTTCATGTGCGCAAAGATGCTGTCAAAAATGGCCCTTTCACATGAGACCTGTTTATCTGCCTTTGTACGCTGCCTCTTGGATTTACTGCAAGGCTAACTTGTCTTGTGTTCCGTAGTGGGCCTCCGAACGCATCATTTTCGATCAGAGGTAGGATGAACTTTTGTCTTTATAAGTTTAGTACGTCATTCTCGTCATAGTCACCAACAGCATCATCAGTCATGATAATTTTTTGAAATTGTTACTTTACGCAGACTGTTAGTATTTTTTAAATTGTTTTTATTACTACTAATTAAGACATGTCACCCGTTGTGGCTAAAACATTTGGCTTTACTTTAATGAAAGACCGCATTGCTATTTATGGACCATCAAGTGCGCAGTGCGCATGTGTCATCAATAATGTGGGCGATTTGGCAGATACATTTCAAGCAGGTTTAACATTCACTTGTTTTTGCAACAATATGCAGAGTACTATTTGATATTTTGTCTAACTAATAAATAATAAGTACATAATTTGTTTACAATTACAGTACAACATTTGTTGTCGTAATTATCGAAGGTATGCTCGGTTTTTTTTGTTTCCGGTTATGGGACTTTGTTTTCAAAATAAAACGTATACCTCGAACTCGGTGAAACGTTTGGAATACTGTACTACACACGCCTAAAAATAACATTTAGGAAAAAAAACGTCATTAGAACTGGGGTGAAGTGAATTCAGTTGTAGTACAGATGTAAAAAATATATTTTAGGGATTCCTGGTCCTGAACAATTTTTTTTTATAATAAAACTATTACTGACCCTTGTTTCTTTTATTTTGTAAACAATGGAGTGAATATAGCTACTGATGAGTACGTAAGCAAAGTGTGCATACACTTCAATCTAATGGAATTGTCTTTGTTTGGACTTACTCATTTCTGCTTCTTCAACTACTGTATATGCAAACTAAATGCACCATTGCTAAAGTAACCCAATTGTGATTGTAAATGTCTGCTCTTGTTTCCCAGGGCTTCAGACACAGTCCACGCCACTCCAGGAGAAGCTCACATGCTCGAGTGACGGAGGAAAAGTCCAATTTGGTGGAGGTCCCAGGCAATGAGTTGGATTCTTCATCAATTCTCAGGAAACGCAAAGTGAAGAAGCGAGTCCTGCCGGAGTTTTATCAGTCTGTGCAAGTCACTCCGACACGCAAAACTGTAGGTACTTAAGGTGAATGGTCAAAGCTAATAGTGGAAAACAAAAATCTCCAAACAACTTTTAAAATGCTTCTGTTACATAAGAAAATTAGACAAATATAAACTATTTTAAAACATTTTCTACTTTTATGTGATTTATATACTTCTACAAGAATTTTTTTCTCAATTGGCAAAGTTAAAAAAAAAAAAAACTATGATCATATGGTTGGATAAGTACGCACGTTTTTATGATGGAATATGAAGGATTTGCCTGTGTTATGCTATTTCGAACTCTTCATAGTTCCCTACATTGTGCCTCGAATATGGCCCCGATTCAAAAAAAAAAAAAAAAAAAAACACCCAAAGCATGATGCTGCCACTGTATTTATGTTCTTTAGGATTTCGGCAGGCTAACATACCATTTCGAATTATGGCCAAAAAGTTCCACTTTAATTTCAGAGGACCATAACACTTTCCAAGACATGAGAAAAGCCTTCCACCATATTCCACACATACTTGTATAAAGAAAATGGGGGATTGTTGATAAGAACAGCCAGTTCTTGCCGGAAAAAGCTGCAGATCCTTTAATGCATCTGTTGGTGTCTTGGTAGCCTCCCAGACCAATGTCCTTTTTTTTGTTTTTTTCATAAATTTTGTATGGATGCTCAAGAAGCACCTTAGTCATGCCATTGTTGTGCCACATTTTGTTCACTTGATGATGTCTTTATTTTCTTTCGTGGTTTATTAAGGACATGGCGTTTAAAAAAATTAACACCATTTATCTTTATCTTTAATCAATAAGCTGCTGTGGAAGCTGTCTTTGGACTATGGCTTGTGCTGTAATGTGATTACAAAAATGTCAGGAAAAGGCTACAAAAGCAGCTAAACTTTATTTGGGGGTAAATCAGAGTAAACTCTAAGAGGCAGGTGTGTGCTGACTCTTTACAATACAATACAATACAATACAATACAATACAATACATGCTGATTTATATAGCGCTTTCACAACAGCGGCAGCTGTAACAAAGCGCTTTACAAAACAGTTAACATATAGTAAAATAATAAACACTACACATAACAAAACACGGACAGTCATGCAGTTCTAACCACTTTTCCATCACACGCTTTGTTGTTTGAAGCAGTTTGAGATGAAAGAGGAGAGAATCAAAGTGTCCTTTAACCAGTGGATCAGAGACGTCATGCTCAAAATGTGCACACATCGGCTACAAGCTAAAGTTTCAAAGTCAACAAGAAGCTGTAGCATCCATTGACGAAAAAAGAGATTGGTTCACTTCTCCTGTCCCATGGAAATCCATTTCAATTCCAAGCGGCGACTCACGGTTCCAAATACGCATCGGCGCTCTTCGCCAACGCTCCTCTCTCATCCTCAACTTCAGCGGCCATCCATCCAGCTGCACCAACGCCAACTGTCCAACAGCGCTGACATAGCCACTGAACAAATCGGGGTTGTGAAAAATGCTGACCATTACTGGCGCAAAAACCACAAGCGCCCCAGGTCTGTCCAGCACCGACAGTCAATGGCGCCGACATTCCTCCCAATCAAAATCTGTGCTGGTACAGGCGTGCTGCCGAGAAAGCCCAACCACCAAGCACAGATACTGCTCCTTTGATGAATGTCGTGGCCAAAAAGCGCTGAAAACAGTCCATATCAGGTCCACACAATGAAACAACAAACAACATGTGACGAAACAAAAGACAAAAACAGCAAAAAAGAACAAAAAAGCAAGGCTCTTGAAGAGCACTTGCCAAAGGCTGCCTACTCGGGCGCCATCTTGGGAAAAAAAAACTTTAATGAAAGTTTGAATGTCATTGGTTGATTCGGAACACGGCCACATCACCTATTCTGACAGGAAGTGCACACTTTTGCAAGTACATCATCATAGTTGTTTGCTTCCTCTCTCTAAATGGCTTCAGAGAATGTGTTTTTGTTTCCATTGGAGTCCTACACATATTTAGTGGAATGGTGAAAATGTGTTGAAATGATTGATCTTGGTCTCATTTTAATATCCCTGATACCTGGCATTTGAGCAGATGTGTGTTAACTTTTTTCTCCCCGCTGTTTGTATGAAATGGTCACACAGTAGAGTTTAAATCTAAATATACAGTTTAACTGTTTTTTTCTGTTGGTTGTGTGACTGAAAATAGGGTGTGTCCTTTTGGTAGCTGATGGTCAGGCAATGTTGTCGGCTGCATTAGCATAATTGCCTTTGTCGTTTTCAATATTTTTGGAAGACAGGAAAAAGGACAATGTTTAGAACACCTTGGTATTTTTCATTTAATCTTTTTCCTTGTGCTTACTTATTCACCTATCTGGTTGAAGATTTTGTTATAATATCGATAAAAATATATGTACAGTACCTGTAATATATAATAATGTGGCGGACAACTTGAAAAGTGCACTTCCATATCTGGTAGATTGTATCCAATTTCGCAAAACATTTGTCATCCATAATATAAAACTGCAAAGCTAGAACTCCATAAAAAAAGTGTCATATCAACAGTTGAGAGAATTTGCGTTAAATCTGAGAGAGTGGCCAGCTGTTTGGAGCAGTTACAATTCTCCTGGTGAACACCTACTTCTAATATGCGCATACCGTGTAGTTTTGTTCTTGAGAAAGATGTCACACACACAAATAATATGAAATGTTCCATGCAAGATATAAAGTATCATATGCAGGCATTCTCTTTCTCCAAGTGATGTCTCCAGCCAGTGTGATAGAAATTGCATGGCTCAGATGTTTACACCAAGTGAGAAATGATCTCATCGATCTCTGCGGCTGTGCAGCAACTTCCCGCCTCCATTAGTCGTGCGACAGAAATGCGGATAGCGTATGAAACCCATTAAGATGACCTGAGACATTTGTTTTCTATTACAGTGAAATCCAAATCCACAATACTATCGGCAAAAGTATTGGGTCACCTGGCTTGGCATGACTGAAATAATACATAATTCAGTTGCAGTAATAACAACATCCACTCTTCTATATTCATTGATCCAGAAGAAAAATGGTGTGGTCAGGGTGGCGTCTCAATTTGTCTGATGGGTTTTGGTTCTATTATTTCTCACCATCAATCCTATTGAAATTAGAAGGAACTAGGGTGCCTCACCCAAACCTTATTAATTAATGAGTAGATTAACAAGTGTTTCAATACTTTCTTTTATACAATATGGCTCAAATTCATGATTCAAATTATGTTTTTCGAACATTATTGTGTCGGTAAGAAGGCAGGTTTTCACTGGTGCCTAAAAAAATAAAATAAAATAAAAATACAACCACTACTGCCATACTGTTGTGCAGTCAGTAGCTTTAAAGTGTAGCGAAGGAGCACAGATAAATGTTCTTGAGGGTGCTTACAACAACTTCAAAGGTTCTATTTATAGGTGATCAATTTTGGTCTGCATTCAGCACACATGTGTGGATACTTAGAAATGTGCTGTCAAAACATGCGTACAGATCTATGAACTTTTTAAAAATGCAAATGCTTCTGTGCTTTGTATTTGACCTTTCTTGTCAAGTTTTGTGTTCTAAAACCTAACTGAGAGCTATGCTCAGGGATGCAGCATTTTATTAGAGAGTTTGAGGTATTGCGCTGAGAATGGTGTACCTCTTGTAAGACGGGGGATAAGCCTTGAATTAAAAAAAAAACATGGGATGGGCTCTAATCTGTCAGCTATTCTTATCCCTGTCCAGATTGCTTCTTATATAAAGGAGAGAATCATTAAGGCTGACCCAGGATGCAGACTTTTCCCCATGGTGCTAGAATTTTTTGTATCATAATCTCATCCTTTTGTGAAAGGAATTATGAACACACTGAAAAGGATGATAAAAATGCCAAGCGATATCATGATGAAAAGTGAACAAAATATTGTTTCTATTATTAACAGTTTGACTGAGCTCAGAACAGTCCCTTCTTGAAGTTGATTTCTTAAATTAGAATTCCTTCTTGAATCCCTGTAAATGTGAGATTTACACCCCCCTCCCCCCGCCCCATATTCAACTCAAGTCTTAAAATGACCTGGCCAGTCTTGTTTACTGTGCTCTATTCATCACACATCAAAGTAATATTTCTCTATTTCTGATTTTTTTGTGCTCCCATAAATCAAAGCTACTTCATGGCATACTAACACACAGATTGCACCACATTTCTCTGCTCACACTCACTCGGCTGAGAGAAACGGCTTTCTTCTTTTATTTTTTTGTCCTTGGTGAGTTGTGCCTTTGTAAAACAATATATTACTGCACTTTAGTGCGCTTTGACAATAGCGTTCTTGCTGACATCTGTTTCATAATTTACAGTATTTTAACATTGAGTGGGTTGCATATTTGTGAATTCAACCAAGATGGGCATTTTAAATCCCACGTCCACTATAATCTAAGACATGTTTAACAGTTGTGTAAATTGAAAGATTTTGAAAAATCATCCGATTGTGATTTGTTTACCCTCAATATTGCAATTGTAATTTAATATGAAATGGTTCTTTTTCCATCGTCCTCTCCCCATGTATTTTTTTAACAGATTAGTAGATTAATGATAGGTAAATGCTTTGGTCTATTGGGTTAGTTTTACAGTAATGTAAAAGCAAATGAACCATGAATCATTTGAAAGGTAGTTCATTCATCTACTTCAATTATAGCTATTTTACTCAATACTTTGACGTGCAGACACTTTCACGGAATTATTCAGTTAAATCAGATGACAAAAATAATGCAAACAAATTTGTGGCTTTATCACTGTTCATGTTTTTTCATGAAACAGTGACATATGGACTGCACTTTTTGTGTCTTTGTAAGTGTGAGGTGTTTTTTTGTGTCTATATACTGTACCTGTATATAGCGGTAATTTTTTTTTCTTGTGAGTGTCAGGTGTTTTTTTTTTTGGTCGATGTGGGAGGTTATTCATCGAGTACGTAATTTTTGGCCTATTTGGGACCTGATTGGCAATTGCGGCACACATTCATTAATGCTTTCTAACTGCGTCCAAATCCCCCTCAATAGTGTCACCTTATGTTTTATACATTAAAGCCTATCAGCGGGAGCCCCCTGGTGCTCTTGTCCTCCCAGCTTGTTCTGCGTTTGTATCCTGCTTGCACCTTTGTGGGTCGCTGTTGGCTCGCAGCCTCTTTTCTGGCTGGCTGGCGCGCATGACGGTGTGGAACACATGCACTGCCTGCCCTCCTGTCACAGTCTGCCTGCCAGCCTCGACAGCACGCTGCTCGCCATCACGACAATCTCATCGGCTCCTTTTTGGAGCTCTGACATCACTTTGCTTCATTCGCGCAATGAGCTCAAATCGTGACCCATCCGGTGCATCCCCACAAGGGCGTGGCACTGCGTGGACGCACGGAATGTGGGATTGAACGCCGGAAGAAGAAGACAACAATACGCAAATAGGATCAGGTTTTTTTTGTTTGTTGCTTTTTATGATGTATAGCGTGGTAAGTCTTGATGTTGACCTGGCGGGGGAGCAATACAGTATTGACTGCGTGTTACCGTTAATTAGCGCGATCATTTGTTGTGAAAATGCTCTTATTTTAAACACTTTGACCCCAATGAGACACATTTGACCACCCACGCCACACACGCATTTGCCCTTTAATTTCATAGTGACTGTGATTCAAAATAACGATTTGTTTCATTGTTGTCTCCTTTCGCCTCAGAGCTCCTGTTCGGGGAACCCTTCCCTCCACTGCTCCATGTCTTCCTCTGCGGATTTATCCGAGGAGGAAGAATACAGTGTCAAATCTGGATCGGCATCGCCGGCGCCTGGCGACACTTTGCCATGGAACCTGCCCAGACACGAGAGGTCCAAGAGGAAGATCCAGGGAGGCTCCGTTCTGGATCCGGCCGAGAGAGCGGTGCTCAGAATCGCAGGTGAGGAGCCACTTATGTTTTGCGGTGTGACTGAGGGGGAGGGTTCAATTACACCGGGCGCACGCTTGGCGTTATTGTGACGTCCTGATAAACCTTTTTATTGGCAGACACACCCTGGTGTCTCTGCTATGGGCTGTGGCATGTGTGATGGTATTTTGGATTAGGATGATGGCCAGTTTTGATCGATGCAGAAGATGGCTAGATGGACGAGTGGATAGAAATTTGAGATCACATAAAGATGGTTCATAATCTCACTTGTACTTCATTTTTAAAGTGTTGGATTTGTGTTGAGGTCTGGGCTCTCACCAAACTATGAATCTCCCAAAATGTCTGTGTAAAAATAACAACATTGAGAATCGGTACACACATTCCAATAATCTGGATGAATTTCAGTGGTTTGATCAAAGTGAATGACAGATTATTCTGGAAATTAACATTACACACTCAGTCATTTATTGGTGTGGGGCGTGTTAGGGCGTTTCTATCTATATCTATCTATCTATCTATCTATCTATCTATCTATCTATCTATCTATCTATCTATCTATCTATCTATCTATCTATCTATCTATCTATCTATCTATCTATCTATCTATCTATCTGTCTGTCTGTCTGTCTGTCTGTCTGTCTGTCTGTCTGTCTGTCTGTCTGTCTGTCTGTCTGTCTGTCTGTCTGTCTGTCTGTCTGTCTGTCTGTCTGTCTGTCTGTCTGTCTGTCTGTCTGTCTGTCTGTCTGTCTGTCTGTCTGTCTGTCTGTCTGTCTGTCTGTCTGTCTGTCTGTCTGTCTGTCTGTCTGTCTGTCTGTCTGTCTGTCTGTCTGTCTGTCTGTCTGTCTATCTATCTATCTATCTATCTATCTATCTATCTATCTATCTATCTATCTATCTATCTATCTATCTAATCTCTCCTATCACCACCATCCATAATGTGTTAATTGACAAAACTAAGATAAACCCATCAGAAATCCGAAAACACAGTTTTGCTTGATAGATTTGAAACCGTCCCAGCGATAGAGCGCCTCGACTGGATGCTGCAAAAAATGAACGCGTCATTCCAATCAAATTTGTGTAATCTTAAATTTCTGAAGGATTCACGAAGCCAAGTGTCTGTTGTGATACAGATTTGTCGCATTTCCTCCAAATACAACATTTGCATCACATTGTAACAATAAAACAAGATTCCAAATTCGGCTATTTGAAACGCGAGGGTTGGGGGGTATTTTTTACAGCGCGTGCAGGTCCGCCTGGTCGTTCCGTATCAGTCCAGTCAAGTCCGGGCAGGAAGTTGGTCTTATTGGACGGGCTGCACGCAAGGGAGGGATGTTGGGCGTTTCCTTCGGTGCAACAACAGCCCGGATCACTCTTGAGGAGGTGCTGCATTCACACGGGCATAGACCCACACACAGAGAAATGATACACGCACACACATGTTGTGTCCCTGTCGCCCGCTGGTGAGCGTTCAGTGTCTGCAGGCCGTGTCATGGCTCAGCACGCCATGCAGAGCTATCCTCTCTCGGACGAACAGGAATACCTCCAGGCTTATGAAGACGTTTTGGAAAAATACAAAGGTAATGTGACCGTGACCGATTGTGGCGAGGATTTAGAATGTTGTCGGATTGCGGTTTGACAGCGCAATAATCGGCATGACCCACCCACCCAAGCAGCCTGCCACCCCCTCTCCCCTTTCTCTTGCCTGCCTCTGCTCGGATAATGTCCTTATTCGTGCTGTGCAAAGGGGGAAATAACTCAAGTGTGACATCATAGGTTGGGTTATATGATGAGATCAATTTGACAACCTGGTCATGAGATAGTAGTTTTGTTTAGATGCTTTGTGGAAGTAATCAGTGTTGAATAAGAAGCTATATGTGCTTTGTTGTTACTGAAATACAGCTTTTATGTTGACAAGGAGGCACACATTTTCCCTCTTTCTCTACTAAATGATTTGTTAGATGATGTTGAGCCAAGTGTAGGTATCATATTGTATTGTTATGTCACATACAGCATTGATACACACACATCTGGTATCAATACTGCCATGGTCAGTGGAGTTGTGTCTACATAAAAAGAAATACATGTACCGGTACTTGAATGCCTTGATTGTCCTAGAACTTGGTGCACAACTAAAATAGATTTTCTTACACACCCACTTAAACGCTGTATAGAAGGCTAACTTTTACCTGCTTTAGTTACATCCATATTTTGTATTCATAGTTTGCAGTAATTATATTGGTTATCCTAGAATTGCTGTATAATGTTACGATGAATGGCAACATCCTGTGATATTGTATCTTGAAATATTCTGGAAATTTTCACCCCTGTCTGATGTCTTCCTCTAGAGAGGAGTTAGTGCTATAGCATTAGTATATTTGTCTATATTACTATATGTATTTTGTAGTTTTTGGTCCGTGCACTGGATGTCTTTAGCTGAATTAGTTTGGGAAATTTTGGTCGAAGTAAGATATAATATGTGACTTTAATGTGGCTATTCAAGCGAATTGGTTCTGAAGCTACATTATGGATAAAAAGGTGACAAACAAAAACCTGAATGCATACGATACGTACATAGAGAGGCCCATTGAACATTTTTACACGTACTTGAGTAGAGATTCCTTTCATTGTGGTCCACCTCTGCGATGATCTTCTGGTGTGACAGATGAGACAATGACAGAGCAGGATTAGGCGTTTCCTCCTTCGAAATGCTACACTCAAGTGGATGTGGTGCTGTGGATGTGGGCACGTGAGCAGACTACATTAGTGAAACAAAATCATTGCACATGAGTTGCCAGACCAGGCCAAAGGGTGGAGATCCTGTGGAGCTAAACTGAACCTGACAGGCCGACTTTTAACTCGTGCGTCTCCTCTGGGCACATACAAGCAAAGCGAAGCAAAGAAAAAGAAAGAAAGACTAGATAGGATACAAAGATGCACTTCGGAGTTAATTCCTTCAGATGTTCTAATCCAGCAGGGTCAGTTAGCTGTGGTATTAAACACCCTCCTTAGACTCTATTGAGATCATATGATATAGCATAATTCGCCAGAAGAACTATGACCGACAATGAGCTGACTTCTTTGGCTTTTAGCTATCACATAAACGAACACTCATATTTGAGCATCAGGATACAGTCGACTCCCTGCTGATTTTTACTTTGAAGATGAATTTTCTCAAGAAGCGTAAGACTTGCTTTCTTCATGTTTTTTTGGTGATAATTCCATGGTTTTATATTGAGTTTAATCATATTTTTATAGACAAAAATAGTAGCGTTTACAATCTTTTTTTCCTTGATTGGTCTTTCATGTTAAATGTGAAGTGTATGGGAGATTAGATTTTGTCTTACAGGCTTCAGCTGGTGGACATCTTAATTGTTGCAAAGTACATGATTCTTACCTGCTTTCCAATTACAATGTTTGGATAGCATATCCGTTTTATGGTAAGATTGGAAATTTGAAGCCAGGCTCCTTTGTATGTGGAGTGTGCTTGTTCTCCATGTGCTTGGATATGTTCTTTTCCAGGGACTATTGCCTTTAACATTAACAACATATATCTTAGATTCTAAAGTCTCAAAGTTGTTGAAAGGTGACTGTGAGTTTGAATCATTTTTTTGTTCACTGTACATGTGCCCAGAGTCAGCTGAGATGGGCTCCAGCACAACCGCAACCCTTGTGAGGTACAGAAAATGGATGAATAGGCAAATATTTCACTATCAATAAAACTAAATGTCGACACAATGTAGCTATTATTTGCATCGTATTTAATAAGCTATGTATCCAGATTGACCATACCTGCACAGTATAATGACATACAATTCAAGACCCCTATCTAGCAATTCAGCCTTCACAAACGCCATTTTTTTTGTTTCATAGCTGAACATTTTTGTTATTACCTTGTTGCCAAATAATGCGACTAAAATATTACAAACATATCACAGGGTGATTGCCCAATCGCACTCCATCTTACCAATATACCAATGATAACAAAAAACATAATGTAACTCTGGCAGTGCCAATCAAAACCCAGTAAGGCAGACTGATTGTCGGGGAAGAGTTTTTGGTTTGGTTTTAATTCTTGCTGTTATGATGAGCTCATGCTTCAAGCTTCTCGCCATGTGATGATGAAAAGACTAAAAATAAGAACACATTTCCATGGCAAAATCACAACACAGGCACAAAGACAAGCCAAAAGCCAGAGGGCTAATCTATGCACGAGGAGGAATTTCTATGCATCTCCCCATCTAGTCATACGATAATTATAGACGACGGTTTCCGCAAATGTCTTTACATTGACTTCACTGGTTGTTCATTTTAACGACCTCATTACATACAAAATGAGGTACTGTCACATTGTGGAAACTCAGAATTAGAATTGCACTGAAAAATATGTACATTTTCAGCATGTAACCTGCACTGTATTACCACCCAAAATAGGAATTGTGGAAGAAATGAGAGTTCCCAATTCAACTATGATGTGATTTAGCATACCCGAACTCGCATGGGGTCATGTATGTATTTGTTAGCGCTAGCTTGCAAGAATGCCTCACTAATTAGGTATTAGAGGTAATCACACACTTAACGACTTCGGGTCACACTGCAATTTAGTCATCACTTTACAATAGACTATACACTTGTGGAATGAGATAAAGACAGTGTTTCTTACGTGTCAGTATGCAGAGTGATGGGTTGTGTTGGCTCACACGGTTCCAGCAAAGCCTGTTTGTTTGGCCACCCAACCTCTCAAATTGCCAACTGTCTTGAAATTGCCAAAGTTTCAATGCAATAAAACGTTGAGCGGTCCACTCCAATTCTGAACATTTAAATGGGTTCGAATGACAATATTACTGTATTACTAAACAGAATCTATACAAAATGTGTTTGTGCCTGAATACTACAACCACACAACACATCACATTTCATGAAGTAAGCCCCACAAAACCTCAAGAAGGCTTTCGGCGTAATTCGGTGATCCCAAAGCACCCCCCTTCAATGATACTCTTGCACGATCCAAATCCTAGCTGGATTCTGCTTGCCTGGTGATGTTCCCTGCAGCTTACTGACATACCTTCACTCCTCCATCCTGCAGCAGTAATCTCCCCTGACCGGACAAAGTTGATAAAGTGGGGCCCGATGGAAAGTTCTTTCAGCTTTTCCCTTGTCTGTTCTATCCTTTCTGCCAACTGGGCAAGATGACACCACCCGGAATTTGCCCTCTGCCAGCCAGGCTTGACTGGCAAAATAACTTGACAAACTCAAGTCTAGCAGGCTTCCCACAGAGCATACAGTGGGGCTCTCTCTCAACCCCCATGGTGTAGGTTTGATGTGTTGAGTCAGCAGGGCATCAACAAGAAGTTTAGCCAATGCGATGGCTGTTTGAAAGTATTCTATAAATACAGTTGAGTTGAGTTGAGCTTCAGATGTGCTGCCAGGGTAGAGCCCTCTCTCGTGCTTCCTCCAACCTTGTCCAGCTGCCATGCTTCTTCATTGCTGTGGCCTTGACATGCTAGTTTCCTCCGCAGTCTTCCGGACTGCTCTCTGTTTCATGTTTCCTTGTTCCATTAGGCCAGCATTACTCCAGGTTGTTTTTACAGCTTGTACATTATTGAGTAACATTTCAACAACTGTCATCGAAGTGTAAAAAAAAAAAAACATTCCGCTTTCATGCACAATAAAAGTTGAGCTCAAAGCGTAGTCTAAATCTGCATGGGTGGAGTTTTATTTCTTTTGGGATTTTCCTAAACTCGCACAGGTGGAAGAGGATTTTGGCGCCGTTGTGGGATGGAACACAGCCGACTCTCAGCCAATTGAAGCGATTTTCCTAATTCCCTTTAAAATCAGGGCGGTGGAAATGCGCACACAGTCCTTGAAATTGCAGAGGCAGAAATTGACTGTGGGGTCCATGCATTACATTAGCATGCGCAAAGTAAGTTTATACAGTTACATTTGCAGATGAGGTAGTTGGCCGCACATGTGAGGCGGGCAATTACAGACCACACCCACGATTGTGTATCCGCAGGCCCATAAGTATCATAATGTTAAAATATAAGAACAATGAACACTGGCGAACAAAGGTGCAATGTAAAGGTGATTTGTGAAGTTCATGTAACTTGCTGTGTATATTCCTGTCTTGAGGCTGGTCCATTTTAAAAAAAAGTGTCCTTCAAAAAAAAGTCCACAAAAAGCCAAAGAATCTAACGTGTTTTTGACATCAGCTGTTATAAGGGGACATTTTTGTTAAATAGTTTAACAAAAACGTGTTTAGTTCAGACATAGCATGTATCAGTGATGCTAAATTTTGTGGTATTGGTGGGGCGGTTGTATCATAGTCTGAATTTATTTTTTTGAGTGTGTCATGGATGCGCTGTCATGACTTAAATCTGCAGTCAAATGGCCATATGCGATTTTGTCAAACAGAATCACGAGCGAGAGCATGTTGTTTTATTTCATTAATTATTTGCACTGTCACTCCCTTTGTCCTCCTGGGCGTTGCCCTGCCCATCGTCCCATGTCGACTTCCCCACTCATCACATTCGAACGACCCACTGAGGGGCCCACCCACTCTTCATCCTCTCTCCGCTGACTGTTATCGCACAAAAGACACATTGTTTTTATGGGAGCAGCATACAAGTTCCACAGACTTCTCCATGTGTTAAGTTGATCATGGTGGTGGCTGACACTCCTTTTGACTGAGCTGTTGACATTTAAACACCAGGGAGCCACACTTTGAAAGTGTTCTCCCCTGCTCAACAGATTGACATCCCAGCACTGGGAAAGCGTTCAGTTAGTGGGTCAGCGCTTCCCCCTAAAAAAGCAGTGACCCTCTAAATAATCTTGTTCACATGAAACAAGAAGGGGCTTAATACATTTCGTACATTTACTGTATTTTTTTTCTAGCAGGACATGATGTCATGTTTCACATTGGCACAGTCTGATAGCATCATTGTCTATAATTTTCAGGGTGCGTATCCTAACCACCAAAGAACACAGCACTTATTTAATACAACCCTCTTCAAAATGATCAATTTGCAGTTATGCCGCTGTGCAGTAATCTCATGATTGAACCTCCTGCCTGAAATTCTTTTATATGGCTCCTTCCTGCTTCATGTTTATTTTGCCAAAGAAGACATGCCCTTAGATCAGTTCATTCGCTGCACCCTGCTATCTTGATGACCATTTGATTTAATGTTTCAAGGTGAAACGCACTCTTGGTCCATGTTGAAATATGTCTGGGTGCACTTAACACTTCCACAGCGAGCTGGAAAGAATGAGCATCATAACTTGATTTGAAATGCTTAGCAGTATGTATGTCACATTTACTGTATTTTTTTATTCAATATTAAAATAACATGCCATAGAAGATAATGGAACTTATAAATGAATCCCCCAAATTGAACTCTTACCATATTAAAAGCTTTATTGTAGTGTGTATGGTTTGTCACAGTCTATTGCTGAGTCTATGGCGATGATTAGAGTCTTCTTCACTGCTGTCGCTGGTACACTTCTGTGCCGATGTCGCATACATTAAAAAAAAAAAATAGAAATGAGCTTTATTTTGAATGGACTATGTGATTCACACCAGCAAAGCGCTCAAAATAGAATCTACTTCTCCATTTCTTAATTCTTCTGAAGTCATAATGTCTCAATTTGTTGATCATTAATCTTTAAATGCATGCTATTTTGTCCATATAACAATGCTGAATATTTTTGAATTTTAATTGTGAAGTACACCAGCAGTTGCGTCATGCTAGTGTTGTATTTATATGCTGTCATGGTGACGAGGAGGAGAGCAGCCGGACCGAAATTCCACCACCGCTCTGTTCAACTTCTCTCACATGACATCATCTATTCTGACTCTGACTCACGAGCTGCACCCAAGGCAGCCTTCCGCTCCGGCAATCACAGCCCTTCTCTGCTGAGTGCACATGCTTGCACTTTATTTTGTAATGGCAACAGGAAATAGATATGTAAGCAATGATTAGTAGGCTGTGAAACTGACTCATTATTGTTGTTATTATTATTCTCATTATTATCCATCCATTATCAACACCACTTATCCTGCCGACTTAAAAAAAAAATCTGAATCTGCTCTCTGTAGTCCACATTGTCATTGCATTGCATAGTGGTGTTGACACAATATAAGGTCTGTTTTAAAAGCTCAAAACCTGTTTCAGCCAATCAAGTGTATTTGCGACGTTGCTTTGCCCTGCCGAGAACGTCGACTGGTCTTGTCAGTCTGTAAGAATGACAAAAATTCATCATCTCGTTTGTTTACAGCTTAGAAGGATGTCATGATGAAATGTGTCTCAAATTGATGCGGGGGGAGGGAGACATTTCGAGTTGACTAATTATGCTTTAGTAGGGCAGTGTTATATTTAGGAATGTATATTTTCTTTCATTCTTACTCCTAAATGTGTGATGTGAATATATCTATCCATTTGGCCATGTTCATGCCATGAGTTCTAAATGAAGGCTGTGTCACATTTCGCAATTCAATATCCGAAAGAAGCGATGGAAATTGTTTGAAAAAAAGGGAAGGCATTTGAAATGTGATTGTATCAGTGTTTGTCCATCACCATCATTCATTATACATGTAAAAGATTATGAAAACGTGGTTCAATTGCGTTACATTGTGCTTTCTCTAAGTGTCACGATATAATACATGACTGCTCTTTATTACTTTGTATCTTCTGGTTCAAGGCTCTTAAGAACAAATGACACATAACATGCTCTGGTGACCCCTCACAGGACATGGGAAAGTCACAACTTTTCACATATACTGTATATAGAAAAAAAATGTTGACCACAGCCTCCCTTTATGCTTGACACCGAGAGGAAAACAACTACTGGCTGTGTCGATCATATTTCGAGGGGGGTGGGGGGAGGTCTTCATTCAGTACACTTGCACAATTTAACAAGATATACAACATGCAACTGAAATCAAATAAATGCAGCTTATATACTGTCAAAGATGTTTTGGTGGTTATAGTTCATTGTGGTATGCTGTGCTGTATCATAGCGAGAAGGGTTTCTGATGGTTTGCCGCACTCATGAATAAAATAAGCGAACCAAAATATTAGACCCACTTCTGAGTATAGTAGCAATAGCAGACCAGTGCAGTTCTGCACTGCAAGCTACGAGCACATTGATAATCATCCTTTGAAAACAATACCTCAGTAGCTATGTCAATCAAAACACTATTATCTTTGTCAAGGTAGATATGTTTGACGCACTTCTTGTATTTGATCGCATTAGACTGCACAGGTGTATCTAAACTAAAATGATTATGCATGATAGTCAGCTGTTTACTTGCATTGGACAAGTTCATCTTATTCAGATGCACAAAGAGTGTCATATCTTAATGTGATGTATTATTGTGCAAAGGTATTGCCTCCTTTTAGATGTTAAGTGATAGACTGTCACCGACAGTGGAAAAAAAGCAACAATGACATGCTTTCATTTTTGTGTGCATGTGTCTGTTTGTCAGGTATCTGGCTACTTTCTTGTTCATGGAGGATGACAGGCTCTATCATTATCCTACCTGGGGTTCAATGGCCTTTTGTAAGATCCTTTACTATGTTTAATGAGCGCTCTTTAGTGTAACCCAGTTTACTGTACATTCCCTACTATATCCAAATAATTGCTGTGAAAAAGGTCATGAAAGCAACAAAGCCAGAGGTCGTCGAATGATTTTGCCCAGCACTTTCTATTAATTAAGATTATGCATTATTTAATAACACCCTGTAAAGAGTTTCTGGTGAGGAGCTTAGCCGACATACAAAGACTGAATTAAAATCCACAACACACTCATGTTGGCTGCATGAATGGAAATGAAAGTCTCAGAAAAGATTGTGTGTGTGTGTGCGTGCGCGCGCACGCCTTTGTCGGGGCAGCATGGTTTAGGGTTGTAGTTATTTATAGCAATGCACATGTGCTTTGCTGAGGTCTACAAATAAGTGTCTTGGGCTAGGCGCTCTCGCGGCTGCGTGTTATGAGCGCTTTGGTGGACTCATTAACACGAGGAGCCACTGGGTTGTAGACGGGAACAAAGCAGGCCCACTCATTCATGTGACATTAACAGTACACAGCAGTGAGAATAAAACACTTTGCGTCATGTGACATAATATAATGGGATATTTGAAACCCTTCATTATTTTTCTGGATAATATTCAATTTGCTTAAAGGGGAAGTCGAGTGTGGTGTTTTCTGAGTTTGGTCATGTGACGTTCTCAGGCTGAGCCATGATTGATCGTTAGCTGACCCCTAAGCAACTATGATGTCATTTTCAGTCGACAGCAAGTGGCAAAATGCCGCCCCCTAAGATGGTTCCAGACGAAGGGATTTTGCTGCTTAATTCATATTGACTTTACCTTTAAGTACACTGTAACTGCACGAGACATTTACTAAACCCACCTAGGAAAACTGTCACAACAGAAAGAAAAGATAAGATAAGATAAGATATCCTTTATTCGTCCCACAATGGGGAAATTTACAGCCTCCAGCAGCAAGAATGTATGTAGAAAGGAGAAAGAGAAAAAAACCCAAACATCTTTCAATTAAATACAACAAAAGTGACAACATGTTCATTTATCCATCCATTTTTTAATGTTACATAACTTCACTAGGCTCACTGGTTAGTTGGAGCCTATCCCAGCTGATTGTGGGCAAATATTATTGAAATCATGTTTTCTTCCTCCTAAGATCCTGAAGAGGGCATCCTCATATTGTACTCCCCTTAATATTTTATCCAAAATATGTTCTGATCTTTCTCTTTTTGCATATTAAAGTCCTGCTTTGTTTTTTTGATTGACACAGTAATGTGATGGATGCAACTATCGAGTGAATGATGCCGAAACAATGACGTTGGCTTGAACTGAGCTGTTCGATTTGTGAAACCCGCTCAGCCGTTGCTTACGGTGTCTGAGCGTAGGATGAGGATGATGCTGCCTTTCCTGGAAGACTTTCCGAGCCCATCAATATCATTGATTTAGTCATAAGATGATTACAAGTCTTTGTGGGGAAGAGGTGTAACATGGTGTCATCCTGCTGTGGATTCATATTGTCATCAGCACCGTTTGCGCAATTACATCAAGTGAAGTGATGCTCACAATGATTTTGTTTTCTGTTTGAGTGATATGATGTTTGTTGTGACCTATTTTAAACTTTTTAAATTTGAGGCCATCATACTAAGAAATTGTCAACCCCCTTCCCATTTCTCAGAAAGCCTTTTCCATTTATTTTTAGATTAGGAGAATGTTCGATTAGCTTGAAAGTCAGTAGACAAAAGTGTTCACACTCCCATTCAGCTATGGACAATTTCAAGTCTTCAGTTAATTACAGAGGACAAAGACAAACAATCATTCACACTCATTTTAACACCTATGTACAATTTAGAGCCAACAGAGATTCAAACCCGGATCCCCGGCTTTAAGGCAGGTGTTTTAAGCACAATACCAACATGCACTTGCAAATATATAGTTTAAAAGTGTTTGAAGTGACTTCATTCTTTGTTTTTGTTCAATGCCAGATATTTGCATGACTACACAGGATAATATGACTTACAGGTTTTATAATTATTTTCTTCCGCACTATAATAACCTCACAAGGAAACATTCAAGACTTAAAATTGCACCATCAGGGATTTTCCGTGATCTGTTTATTCTTGCCTTGGATGTGTTCAAAACCTATTCCTCCATCGAAATGATTTTGGGAGTTTTGGCATTTACACAATGGAGAGGATGATGATCACATCTGGATTTGTCAAGGTGTCTTAGATAAGATCTCACTCATCAAGTGAGGCAATCATGCGACATTGTTCCATCAGTGTCTTCTGTGTCTGTTGAACTTATTTGGAACCACCCTGAAATACTCTGGGCTCCCCCCCACCTCTTTCCTTCCAAGAAGAAGCACTCATTTCTTCTGTGGCTTTAAACCCCGCTGCTGGATAAACACTAAACTCAGTTTGGAATTGTGAGTCGCCGTGGAAAATCTGACAGAACTCGTTTGTGATATAGTGGCTTGTAGCTATGAAGGCAGGCGCAGAAAATCAAGGCTGTTTTCTCGGTCGCTCGTCCACATGGTAGCATTGTACGTGAAGAAGTAAAATCCCGTTGACTGGGCCGCTGGAGCTGGTAGAGAAGATGAGAAACCTGCTTGAAACCGACAGGCAACTCGGGGCTCACCTGGTAACTCTGATGTGTTGTATGGGTCAGTATTTTTCTTCCAACGTGAAGCAACACCTGTACTTGCTTCTGCTTAAAACATAAGCTAATGTAACCACAATTCTAGCTCTTTTTTTATTGCTTTTTACCGCTAAATGTGTTGTGATCAGAGTGATGCAATATCATAGAGGGCTAAATAAGTTGTTGCTGTTTTTGAGGTTGACTCTTGTTCTCTTGAGTAATCATCATCATTGGGTGTGATCGTTTTGGCAGTCACTGAGAGTAATTTAGAGCGCTTGCAAACGGAACATGCTGAATGCATCCGGAAAGTGGTTCATGCCTTTAAATGTGTCCCGGTCAGACAACCGATAAGAGCATGTTGATGTAAGACTTAATTTATTTAAAAAAAAAAAAAAAAAACCTACTTATTTTCCCCCCCTGACTTACATGCAATACATATGCCACTGCTGGAGATGTTGCTTTGAGGACACAGCACAGAGAGTGATGCAATTTTTTCCCTTTTCTTTTAATTTATGACAAGTGTTACTCATATAGCATGCCGTTTCTTTTCTACAACTGTGCAACAGATGGAGGCGGAATGTGAAGTGAGAGATTTTTTTGGGGGGGGGGGGGGGGGTTATAAAGCAGGCACAGTGTGAATTTGCAATTTTCTCATCCATCCATATGCTGCTGAGCAAATATTCTGCTGGTGGGTGTGAGGTGGAGCATAATCAGCTGAAATTAGCCTCCGAATATGCAGTGATTCTGCAAAATAGATGCAACAGAGCGGTTATAGGACATATGGCAAGAACCCGTCTCAGCCTTTCCTTGTCAGTTGTGCATTTCAGACAGAACAGGGACATGGAAACAAGGCGAGGGGAAATGTTTGCTTTAACGGGCAGGAAAGGGCTTGTGGGTTCGACGATCCTGGGCAATGAAACATTTGTTGTTTGAGCAGTGACGGTATATATGTTACTAATTGATTTCTTTTGGTTTGGCATAATTGTTTGAAGCAAATAACTAGCAGTGCAAAATCGATTGTGATTGTATGGAATTGAAAATGTAATCATGATGTAACGTAATCACGTCTTGAAGCAAGTGTGGCAAAATGGAAAACGCTAATTGACTGTACATTGCTGGGGAGCTCTTGATTCTGTTTCTATTAATTATTGGCATGAAGTAAGAGACGTTGGTGAAGGCCTACTTCCACCTACAGGGCTTACTGATGAAAGAGTTGTGCAATGACCGATCATCTCTGGTGTTGTCTTATGTAATTGTGAACAGAAAAACAAACAAACAATGATCCATGTCTTGTTTTTTTTTCTTTTGCTTCCTCAGATGAAAGGGACAGAGTGCAAAAGAAGACATTCACAAAATGGATCAACCAGCATTTGATGAAGGTATGTAGCTAATTTGAGATACTAATAATTTGGGATACTATTTTTTTCCATGATGTTGAAATGTCTGTTTTAAATAACTATTTCAATTCTATTGGGCTCTGACATGCACAAGGTTAATGAATGCCCAGATGTTATGAAAACTTGGCACAAAAAGTCATCCAGGATGTCTTTTGTTTGAAGCTGCCGATTGTGATGGTTCATTTGTGTCGGTAATTTAACAAAAACACAGTTAATTTCGATCAACATAACTAACCAGCAGACATGGCAACTCAGTGAAAGGCATCAAACAGCAGATCAATTTTTTGCATGTGTGTTTTTGTAACATGCGGTCTAGGCGAACCTCGGTTCAACCGAGGTAAAACACACATATAGCCTGAATGGAAAACGGGTAGCTGTGAAAACTGTGCCAAACATCACATGTCTTGGTGCTTAACAAACAATTATTTTTGCTAAATTATTGTCATGACTTCATATTTGAAATAGTAAAGAATAAGCATTACATTTATTAAATTAAAGATATTCTGTTGAATAAACTCAACTCATCCGGGTTTGCAGTGTGCGATAGTCGATAGTTCACCGATAAATAATACAGTGTGTGTATTTTATAATGTTTAAAAAAAATATTTTTGAGAGTGAATATTTTATGACTTTAACTCCCATTCATGACAAATCAGAAGTGCTGAGTAATAGTTGGGAACCCGTTGGGTCGACCCAATAACATTTGCAGGGTGCAGGTCTATTTTGGCCCTGCAGCTATGGCTGGTATTTGGGATTACAGTGTTGAAAGCACTGTGTGAAAGCAGGTCAGCAGGAGGCTGATTGTAGAGTCCTGTTATTTAGGCCACGAAGGACAGAGACATGTCTCCGGGAAACAGAAGGTCTCGGAAGTTGTCAAGTGGTCTGGCTCAAGTGCATAACTGACTTTTGAGAATGCTTCGATGATACAATGTGTTTCGAGTAAGATTCCTGGCAGTTTAGAAACTCTTTAAGAAATTGAAAGACTCTACTAACTCTGAAATTGAGTGTCA
The DNA here is from genome assembly GCF_025434085.1 of Hippocampus zosterae. Taxonomy (NCBI): domain Eukaryota; kingdom Metazoa; phylum Chordata; class Actinopteri; order Syngnathiformes; family Syngnathidae; genus Hippocampus; species Hippocampus zosterae. The sequence continues at coordinate 10,899,429 of NC_067461.1, read as the reverse complement.
TCAAGTGTCTGTAAACATTTTTGACATTTTTTGCAACGTTCAAAATGGTTACAACATGGTGAGTGTTGCCCCCCCCCCCCCAAAAAAAAACCAGTAAACAGTAGCTTGTCTTTTCTAGCTGCATTATAAGTTCACTTGACAAATCTAGAGTAGCCGCTGTGGATTTGTGAATGATTTTTAAAGTAAATTCCACTTCGCAAATGTTTTGCAGCATGGGAACGTCCCGATTGTTCTGCTGTGTTAATAACATCCTATTTGAATTTTGACCATGTTCCCTTAGGTACGGAAGCATATAAATGACCTGTATGAAGACTTGAGAGATGGACATAACTTGATCTCACTGCTTGAGGTCTTGTCTGGAGACAAACTGGTGAGTTGCTATTTTGTTTCTTTTTATTTCTGATGATCTCTTGAGGTGATATTTTGGTATGATTGAATATGTTGATGCCGAGGTCTGTTTTCTGTAAGTATTGATATTTCTTCTGTATTTTTGAACACTTAAAATAATGTTATCCCTGACATTGATTAGTCATGATTTGCTGTGCTGCTGAAGAGTGTTATTTATGCTTGATAAACAAGTAATATCAGCGATGTGTCTCATTGATGAGCTAGCAAACAAGCATATCTGTATCTGCAATTTCCTACCTACGTCTTTCCAAGTTTCACAGCAGTGCATTGCCAGGCCGTAGAATTTTTTTCTTTCTGCATAGTTATTTACTCTATGTCCCGAATATTTTTTCTTTTGCTCCCTCAAGTGGCCAAAACTGCATGATTTATTTATTTATTCTAGTAAATTCCGCAGGGAGGGCATACTTGAAATGCCATTTTTAGGAGTCACTTTGGAATGTGACTCTCATTTGAAAAGTTGCATCTCACAAGCGGACTCATCAGAGGAAAACAAGTGGGATATCTTAATTCTCAAATGGCTCAAAGGAGTTGACAAATACTTGGCAGCCAAAGAGTAATGTCGTTGTTAAAGTTCCTTCGTAACTTTATTAACTCACGAATTGTGAAGTGTTATGAAATGAACGCATGAAATAGGAATAACCAATCCACTTTTTTGCTCACCAGCCAATGTGGTTGGCGACTCTCTGAAGTTACCATCCAATCAGAATTTCCACCAGCCACTTTAAACTCCGCTATGTCCTACCTCCATTATAATCTCTGTTCATTTCTCGCACTGGTTGACTTGTAGACTGTAGCGTGCAATACATGCATTCGCACAGCCAATGGGAAAATTCACATCGGATTACAGCACAGTACACTGGAAATGTAGGTGTCATTGCCTGGGGGGCAAATAGCTGAAAACAAAACATAACATAGGGTTGGGCCTCATTTAAATTTGAACGATTCCGGTTCGAAGCAATTCTTGATTTCAATGATTTTTTTTCCTTACCATGGTCATTCATTTTTAGTGGCTCGGCAATGAACATATTTTATTGTTTAACTCACTCAATTATGACACTGAAGTTTAGCACACTATTGGCTGAGGCTCACAGGGGATCGAGGAGGCACTAAGGTCATCAGGCACGGCAGTCTGTTAACTTAAACACGTCATGCAATGTCTTTTGCACAATTTCTTCTCATGTCCCGATTATACATTGAGTTAAACAAAAACAAAAAGCCACACTTGTGATCGGCGCTGAGTGCAACGCACATTTGGCAAGTTGGTGGGTGTCAATTTCTAACCCTAGGAATAACCAGTAGCTTATTACATTTCACTTGTGAGCATAGCAGACCAACCCCCTCACTGTCGCTGGCTGATACAATTGCCTGGGCTGCTTATGTGCTTCAATCATGAATAGTCATGTCAAATGTATGGAAAACATTTGTACCATGTTGACGGCTTCTTTTAACCACTTGCAATTCTACTTTATTGGATTAAAAAATATTCTCGACCTATCCACTTTATTCCACGCCCCATGAACCTAGCGTGAGTTTTGTTTACATGGTCAGTCCATGCGCGAGTCCACTTTCCATCACAGATACCGACTTAAACAATGTGAGAAAATCAGTTGTTGCAGCATCGAAGAGAAAACATTTCAATAGGGCCTCCTACTCATGTAGCGACGAACGAGACGGCAGCAACATTGGTGATTTCTGAAATCAATTTTTTTCGGCTGTGAAGCAATGAGCAATCTCAAAAGCTCTGAGGCAAATCGGTACCTACACAGCGCTTGGACACTGTGTTATTTAGCTTAAAGCAGATGTCAGAGTTAGTCACACCAACTGCTTCCAACTGCATGGTCACCACATGATGGTTATAATTAATGTAAATAAGCTAAATGTCCCTGTGTGACATAAACTGCAATCGATCTTCATGAGCTTAACATTTTCCTGTCCATAAGTGCTAACTACAGCTTACTGTGGCGATCCTTCTGATAATTTCCGAGCGGGGGAAACAATGTTGAAAGAATCCTCTCCGTAAAAGGAAACATGCTGTAACAAATGCCAAGATGCTACTTCCGGTGTCTGACAGGACGTCACACACATATTCGTTTCTCCATGAGATCCTCCGGGAATAAAGTGAATTGGGGGCTAGGTCGCATGTTCTTCACCATACATAGACAGAAATGGAATGGAATGGAAGTAAAGTTAAGGAATAGAAATAATTTAGAATTTAAAAAAAATTCCGATAATAAATACAAATTTGTGAAGTGAAGCGAGTACATACAGTATAATTATACTTTACTGTGGTGCTGCTGCGGCCTGTTACCAAGTGTTTCATTCTTCACTTAACATGTCAGTAGACTATTCATACGGTACTGTTACAAGGTTTTAGGCCACAACCAACTTGCTTGTTTTATTTACTCCTTTTTTTTTAACAGAAAGCTTTTTGACATGTAATGCCATGACATGTAACAAATAGGATAAATTCAGGTGACTTGAATGACTTTAATATTATGTCCTCATGTTCATTCTCTTGCCATTATATTGTTGCATAATAGTACTGTACACATTTGTTTAAAAAAAAAAAGTTTAATTGTACCGGTAATATTTAACTCTGAGACGAGGTCACATTTGAACCTTTGTTTTTTATTGTTTAATTGTGTTCTCATGTTTGAGTAGCCTTCATTGATAATTTCAATGCAATATGAAATTTTATATGGCCAAGAGACAGACCAAAGAAACACTATAAGTGAATGAAATAGTGAAATACAGAAATGATCAATTATTATATCATGTGTACAGTGATAACATCTTAACTAAACTGACAAATGGTCGCTGTCCCTATCACATTTCAAAACGACAAAAGAATGGACATCCGTGTTTTCCACCGGACAGCGACATAAATCTAATGGTGACCTAAAACCTTTACGCAGTACTGTAATCATAATGTCATCATATGCTTTACTGCAAACGGCATGTATTTCCATGTCCCAACGTTGCCCTATGAGTTACTTCCACTGTGACTAACTTTCATTCTCCAGCAGTCTAGTTTGCTGTTTTCCCTCTTTATCCCCTCGTCTCCTCTGCTCTTTGGTTGTTTTTCTGTCAATTGTCTGACTTCCTTTGATTTGGCCGCTGTGTCTGTCTTCCTCCCTCTCCGTCCTCCTTCTCACGTGTTGCCTTTTGGCCCGATAAGCCGAGGGAGCGCGATGTCCTGAAGACATTGCGGTTGGTGAGTGGGACAGAAGCATGGGCAGTTGAGCGGCATGGAGACGTGCTGGATGATGACAAGGGGGTACGTGTGGATTGACCACTCCCACGCCCTCATAACCAACTAACATGACAGTGTACTGTGGCTGCCTTGTATGGCCACAAGTGGAGAAATAATCCCACTGTATGATTGGTCTTCCTCTCGATGTACAAACCTCGACACCAATGAAGTTGGGACATTTTGTAAAATGGAAATATAAACTGAACATTATTGAGGAACTATGTTTTCCTGTACATCATTCCAAATCTGCAAAAAAAATAATTAGGTTTACTCACATTGTATTGTAGGGCTGTTTAAAACCCGCTGCAAGTGCAACTGAGCCATATCTGCCATCTAGTGGTGAATGATGATATTACAAATTAAAAGTACACTTGGCTTCTGCCTGCATACTCGCAGTTCGGCATCCGTGGATTTTCATGTTCACCATGTTTTTCAGTAATTATAAAAAATAATTGCGTTTTATATTTTTGTCCCCATTTCCTCCCTGTTTTATATGGAAAACGTAGATTGACAGTTTATTAGATTTGTCTTTTTTGGGGGGCAGTGGTGGTGGTGGGGGCAAGTGGCCACTCAGACACTCAGAGTGTGGTCGCAGACCACATGTGGTTGGCGGGCTGTCAGTTGCCCATTCCTGCCATATATTATCGCATATACACAACAATTTCATGGATAACTAGTTTTGAAATCAGATGCCCCTAAATTGCTTGGTCAAGTATTTTTCAATTCTTAAAAAAAAAAAAAACATACTGATCTCATCGTTGTTAAAAGTGAAGAACATTTGCAAGAAATATCAAGTTGACATGATTTGCCTTTGCGGGCCACCTAAAATGCTGTTGCAGGCCAGGTCTAATCTTTGAGTTTGACACCTGTATCAGATGATAGCTGATGATACACTTTCATGCTAGAATTGTATTACTGTATGAAGAGGACATTTGGCTAAAAGAAAACATCTTTGTCTAACTCCATAAGACATTTTCATCTTCTGCTTTTGGTATTCAGCTACTTTTACATCTCACGTCATACTGTATGATGGCTTCACAAGTGAATCATTGCAAATGCTACTGTTTCGAGAGTTTGAATGCAGCACAATGTTTTTTTTTTTTTGCTACTGCTGCATCCTGGCTTGATTGCATTTTCCATTTTATTCCCTCTTGCTGTATGGTTGGCATCTGAATATCAATGAGCATTTGTACAAGAAATTGGACAGTGGCTTGGAGAAAAGCATTCCTGTTCAAAGCTTCCACCATGATCATTTGCAATTTCGGAGCATGTTGTTGAGAGTTGGAATTTGTGGAAACTGTTGTTATCCTCAACTGTAATCGAATCCGGATTAATGAGTAAGATAGCAGAAGCACGCCCAGTATCTTACATGCCACTAAACTTTTTTTTTTTTTTGTATTCCTTTTTGGCCCACTGATACTGAACACAACCTGATCACCGTGCATATTTCCTTCTGTCCACAGCCCAGAGAGAGAGGAAGGATGCGTTTCCACAGGCTCCAGAATGTACAAATTGCACTTGATTATTTAAAGAGACGGCAGGTAAGACTCAGGCTACCTCAACGTACGAACATGCTTTCAACAGTTGTTGAGTGGTAATTGTGTCCCACCAGAAGAACAATCGTGGAATTTCCCAAATAGCATGCGATCTCCAACTCGCAGCCAAACTCGTAATCATTCATTGACGTAACATTGACGTAAGCAGTGACGTTTGGACACTTTACGATGACATAATGACGGAGCTCCTACTTGGCTCTTTGCGGGTTGAAAACCCAACACGTTCTTCGTTAAGAACTTGTTAAGCACCTTCTAAGCACATCACTTTGTTTTTGGTGGAAAAAGAGTAAAAGGGGTCTTGCGTTTTCATTTTAACTGGAGATGGGCATTTGCATCCTTGCTAATCTAGGGCGAAAGGTGGGGAACGCTCTTGACTGATTGCTAATGAAATGCATGGACAGTTAAGACGGATAACTATTCACATTCACACCTCTGGGCAATTTAGTCTTCAATGAACATAACATTAATGTTTTTGGAATGTGGGAGGAAGCCACTCAGAGGAAGTCATCAGAACATGCCCAGGAACGCCAGTGCTGAGATTCAAAATTAGAACCGCCGGCCTTTGAAACTACTGTACTTTTATGTCTTATCAGCTGCCATTGTGATTGAACTATTAAATAAATGAACTGTCCTATTCATTTTGTCATAAACGAGACAATATATTAATAGACTAATACAGTTAGGTCCAGAAGTATTTGGCGATGTGATTGAGCTTCTATTTATGATTATCGTACACCACCACAATGGATTTGAAATTGTAAAACAATGGTTCAAGTGTATGTGTTTAGTTTTAATTTATCACTTTGACATGTTTTCCTCAAAAAAAATATTTTAAAAAAATGATGGCAATAATGGCTGGTAATTGGGAGCCCCCAAGGAGCACTGCCTTCAAATCCCATCAGTGGGTTTTCGGAGGGGTTTGATTGGATTCCCCTCCCCCACCAAAGTCAGAGTATGATAATGTGAGCGCAGGCAGCCTCAGCTGTTGCCACATGTGACGCCCAAACAAAGGAGTCATAGATGTGCACAGTGGAGACGTTCTATTGTTTCGTCCACGGTCCACATTCATTCTAAATTTTGTCAACATGTATACGTCTTTATTGATTGGAATTGATGAATGAATATATATGGATTGCGGCGTTATTCTGCCATAATTGTGCTTTCCGTCTGACGCTTCAGTCAGCAGCCCTTTTATTATAGTACTGTAGCGTGTTTTCTTGCATCCATGACAATTGTGCCACCTTGTGGACAAACGGAAACATGTGATCAAATTGTTACCTCGAGTCGAGAGCCACATTACATTACACGCAAAAAGGTAATCGTTTGTATTATATAAATATACACTATATGGATATCTACATAATGTTTCTTTTCATTTTTAGGTCAAACTTGTAAATATCAGAAATGATGACATCACAGACGGCAATCCCAAACTGACTTTGGGATTGATCTGGACCATAATACTGCACTTTCAGGTCAGTGTTATCATTATATGGCTAGTTCATTGGTATGTATTTATTGATTGATTGTGATCAGATTGTTCCTTACCAACGTTGTCATGATCCTACTCAATTTCTATGCATAATAACTCAAGACGTGAGTTGCAATATGTAATACTATGAGGTCACGATGAGGTGATGTCAAAGAGTCTTACTGAAAGCAACACTATTTTCATGAGAGTTCAACATTCGTACCTGTGCATATCCAAGCATTTGTATTTTGGTACCACTCCAAATAGGATTGGCGTCCTCTGAGAGGTGCTCATGTTCCTGCATGAATTTTCTTAGCAGAGAGTGCACACGGTTAATGTGTGGCTGCACTTACCAGGAATCCAGGTGTTAATATTATAATAAATAACTTGACTCATTACTCAGTCCTCCTGGATCCATGACAAAAAAAAATCAAACATTTTTAAAAGGAGTGTTTTCATAACAGCAACATGTCCAACATGGTTTTGTTGCTTTTGTGGCCATAATCACCTTGCCAAGTGCACAAGAGATATACATTTATGTATTTAGCTGAGCTCAAAAACGTTCTCACTGCCTCTTTACAAACATTGTGAAGCCATTTAATTTTCACGGTTAGTGGCTCCTGGATTGTTTTTCCTTTTCTAATATTTTTCTGTGCGATATTCGACAACATTATGATGAGGACACTTAGATTTAAAACGAGAGTGCCTGGGAAGAACCACAGAGACAATTTGACTTAGAAACCTCAGCACATTGACAGGTAGCGTCTGTGATGCCAACACTGAGTCTCACGCAAGCCCTCCAGCACTCCATCCTGCAGCAAGAGGCCTGTTCCCTCTTGATTCCCAGGCGTGTCAGGAGAAAGCAATGAATCATTTTCGACTAACATCCACCCTTGGCTTTCATATAAAAACACTACTTACATAAGATTGACAATATTATAATACTGTTATTCTGACTGGCTTTGGCTGACACATCCCTATTTAATTTTGGAGGCATCTTTATGCTTTTCTCGTTGCTTGTGGCGACTTTTCTCTAAACGTTAATGAACTGTGTGTACTGCCAGGCTAGTGAAGCTCTGTACTCATTTGGACTGCTGGATCTTTGCAAAGGTAATGCATACAGTGTCATCTTGTGTGTGACTAAGTGCCCACAGATCAGATTCGATTACACAAAGTGGCCATGCGGCGTGCTCATCACGTCACATTGAACAACCTGGACTGTGGTTTTGCAATGGATGCATACCCGACAATGTGCTTTTCTGCTATTGCTATCCAGTGTGTTTGCTCTGGTGTGTGTTTTCCAAAGTTTTAGATGATTGATTTGGTCTAAATTAAAATGCTGTCGGCTCCCTCGGCTGTTGAATTGATAATTGAACAGGAATACTGTATCCACAATTACAATTTATTGTCATTTTTCATACACTATACTTTATAATGAGTACAATACAATATTGTATTTTAGTTCGTTGTCAGTGTAGAATGCAGAAAACCTGAACATGTTTGGGAAACCTGACATTAGAGTTTGTTGGTCTCCTTAATAATGGCAATTATTTTCATGTCCTCCATTACCCCCCCCCCCACACACACACACATGAAAAGAACATAAAATACATTCGTACCTGGGACTGGTCTAGATTCTTAGAAAAACATAAAAATTCACCCCGGGGGAATGATTGAATTTTTATGAAGTGGCCACTTAGAAGTACACTGCAGTTTGAAGCGTGCTGGATGTTGACTTTGACCTGTTGACATTTGTGTTCAGATATTTGCAATCATTAGTCAAGCTGCATAGTTGCCAAATGTTCAAAATGTATTTTCACGGCTAATGGAATATATTCCTTATTTGTGTTCTTCTAATACCAGTGGTGTACTTATGTTGTAATGGTCTGATATGGAAAATCACTTCCTGGTCTGGGTCACGCTGTTGCTTTGTTCACATGAGAGTTTGTTTTAACCACTGGGTGTGAAAGCCGCCTCCGACTGTGCCATTGTATGCGTCTTGATTAAAAGACAAAAGGCAAAGCTCTCTTGGATTTACCAGCGATTCTCATGTCGACCCGCAATGTCTGATATCAGACTGCAATGCTGTCTGGGTCACAGCGGGCCAACTTGGTGAGCCAAAATTTTCCCCTAGGCTAACATGACCTCATTGCACACACAAATATCGGGAAACACAGCAGGCACCTGCGATTTGCATTTCGCTCACTGCGTCAATAAGAGTCGATCGACCAACCCCAAACTGGTCTGTGCACAAGTTTTCGTACTTGCTCAGCTGAGAGCAGCAAACACGTGGGTCACAGCTGCGTGTGCGTTTATGATGTTTGTGCTGGATTAGTATAGCCAGGGAAGTGTTTCAAAGGTCACAATGGATTCCGCTGTCACACGAGTGAGCAAGACGGACAGAGCGAGAGAGAGAAAGAGCGCCTGACCAGTTCTCGGAGTCAATGAAAGGAAACTCAATGTCGTCCTGTCAGTGGAATAGCCGCGATCGTCGTCCTGTCAGTGGAATAGCCGCGATCGAGCCGGATTCTTTGCTTGATAACAACCCACTGGGATTTCAATTCTGAAAACGACTGCAGTGTTATGGGGAATACCTGTGGCTGTGTGCGGGGTCCAAAGGAGGAATGTTACCTTGACCCCAAAAAAGCTCCACTCAGCCATGGATCCAAGGAGATCAAAGGTGGTCGCTACTTTAGCAGAAACAAGCGCAGAGCTACCGATACCGTGAAATCGGACATAGATCTTTCTATGAGTGACATGCAAGGAAATGGCACCCTGGAAAAACCTTCAGCGGTGGAGAAACATCTAAGCAGTGAAAATCGCATCCTTAGTCCCCGTGTCCAGTGGCAACAAGAGGCTTGTGCGTCTGGTTCCGTTAATGCCTCCAAAGAAATGCATGGTAAGATCTTAACTAGCACGCTTGGAAGCACCTGTTTAAGTGGTCGAGGAGTCACGTCTGCCGAAGATCAGAAGCTTCATTGTATCTTCTCTGGAGGTATCCCATCTAAGAGTGGTCTGCTCGTAAAGAAGCTACTCAGACGCCAACTCCGGAGGGCTGTTAGTTTTGGAGCAGTGGAGCATGTGTTACAGACTTTGAGGGGCAAGGATGGCTCTGGGAGTGAGGAAATATTCACAAGGATTATTTGGGACTCTCGGCCACACAGGAGGACCAGGCGTCGGACCTGCTCTGGTCACATTGAAGGTGCTAAATGTATGACGAGCCAGCGAGAGGTAAACAGATCAAGCTGTTATTAATTGCTATTTTAAGTACAGGGCCTGTGGACATGAGAACATTAAGCCTTCAAAAAAATCATTTGCTGATGTTCATGATCATGCACACAGCCATACCATCAAGACCAACTTTCTTTTAATCTGTTAAAAGCCCAATGTCCCAACTAACAAATACACCAAAATATTTACATTAGTTGTCATCAAAACTTTGTTGAGTACAAAGAGGCTTGATTATAACAAAAGCTTCTATGTTCAAACTAAGGGTGTACAATTTCCCAAAGAATTGAATGCTTTCATTTTTGTTTTATTGTCTTTGTTGTTAGTTCTGCACTATTTTGGAGCTCATTTAGAAGAGATACCTTAGTTCATATTATTGGAAACATTGTAAGTAAAAAAAAGTTGATTATTTATTTATTAACTGTATTTATTTACTTTTTTTCAAAATCATTTGCTTTGCCTGCAAAAGAAAGAATATGGAGCAAGTGTTTCCAACGTCTTGGTCTTGTGTTTTGCGTGTGTCATCCGACAACATTAATAAATTATCTTTTACTTTTTACCTGCACACTGTGCTGTAGACGTGTGAGGTGATGTCAAACTGTCAGAGATTATCACAGGCTTCAGTGCTTTATTGGGTAATTTATTACATAATCCTATCAGTCGCTGCTGCTGCTGCTGCAGATGTTGCTCTTACAGTTAATGTTGACTTTTCAACATCGCAGTGGGGAAAACTTCTTAATTTGATGCTTCGTTGCAACTGAATAACATGACCATGCATGGATGCATGTTTTGAATCAATTGTGTCATCTTTCTTCTGCTCCAGATCTCAGAGATTCACGTCACAGGCGAGTCACAGGACATGACGGCCAAAGAGAGGCTGCTGCTCTGGTCCAAGCAGATAACAGACGGCTACGTCGGCGTTAGATGTGACAATTTTACCACGTCCTGGAGGGATGGGAGGCTCTTTAACGCCATCATACATAAATACAGGTAGAGGCACACTCTTATTTGCATACATGTGAGGTTTTGAAACAATGTCGTAGGAACTCATGAAAAACGATGCACTTCCTAATGTTCATTGAAAGCTCCAAGTGATATGTGCAAAGTTGCACACCGATGCTTTCCGAAACAGTTACCAGTAACCCTAACAAATCATATTTCACAAATATGGCACAGAAGCTATGAGATGATGTTGTGTTTTTATTTTATTTTTTTGTCACAGAAATCTTCTATTTTTTACATACCATACGGTGATTCGATAAAGACTACCGGTTGCTTGTTTGTGGTGTGGGGCCCCTCTCAAAAGCGCCCAAATCCCCAAAGCGTTATACAATTGCTGCATATGTATCAACCTATTTTACACCTTAAATGTTCTTGTAAAAGTTTTCCATTCATTACTAAAATAATTATTCTGTACAACAGTCATTTGGGATGCGTCATGTGACAATATCTATCTGCAGCAAGGCGGACGTTTTAACTTTTTAAATTGTCTTTTGTGCGCACTCTTGTATTGCTTTTGTGTGCATGCGTGCCAGTTCCTTCACTTGTAGCCTCCTCACAAAGTTAAAGTTAGAATTTGAACCCTGTGTTTGTTGTACATATTTGTTTCCATAAAACTAACAACAATGTTTATTCATGTAAAATCCACAAAATTCTACTTAGTACCGAGAACAGGATGTCATATAAGGCTAATGCATTTTATATTACACAAAGAAGGACAATTAAGCATCTTCAATTAACCCGGCAGCCATGTTTTTGAAATGTAGGATAAAGACGTAGTGTCTGGAGGAAAAGTATCAAAGAAATGGGAAACATGCAAACTCCACACAGAAAGGCCATGGCCGAGATTGGAACCAAAACGTGTTAACCATTCCTCCACTTCACTATGCTGCCACATAGTATAAAAGGAGTCATTTGTAAAATAAATGTATTCCATGGATGAAAGAGGAGAGCATTAATAATCATGTGTGCCTAATTACATATACAGAAACCTACTGTACTTCATTTCTCTTCCAGACTCTTTCATGAATGTCTATCTTGTGCCTTTTTCCAGACCCGACTTAGTTGACATGAGCCGGGTATCCACGCAGACCAACCGATCCAATTTAGAGGCTGCGTTCGGTGTGGCTGAACAACTCGGGGTGGCCCGATTACTCGACCCAGAAGGTGTGATCCGCACACCCTGCGTTTGATGCACTGATTTCATAATCCATTCAATTTCTACTCAATTGTCATAATCTGTAGCTCGATCGACAATGACTCCACTTCTTGTCTCTCAATTTGTTTTTTTCCTCTCGTACTAGATGTCGATGTTCAGTCTCCTGATGAAAAGTCAGTCATCACATACGTCTCGACACTGTACGATGCCTTCCCTCGAGTACCTGAGGGTGGAGAAGGAATTAGCCCCAATGTAAGTTGATGGCACTACCCAGCGGCACACACCCTTGTTTATGCACAGGCTGATGCAGATCCTTATGCTCTTAACAGGACATTGATATCAAATGGGTGGAGTACCAGAACATGATCAAATACCTCAGTCAGTGGATCAAACATAATGTGGCCGCAATGTCCGAAAGATCATTCCCCAACAATCCTGCTGAACTTAAGGTATGAAACTACAGTCACGTGTGACTCGCGGCATCTTTATTTTGTGTGAAAGCTCTCAGGTTTAATTGACAATTTCTCCACAGGCACTTTACACACAATACCTGCAATTCAAAGAACATGAGATCCCGCTGAAGGAAAACGAGAAGACAAAAATCAAAGATTTTTACAAAATGCTTGAGGTATGCACATGTCAAATTATCACCTTTGGGCACGTCAAAAACACATCTCTGTTATCATAATATGTCACATTGATGTGATTTGCCAGGTGTGGATCGAATTCGGACGGATACATTTACCGCCCGGTCACCACCCAAATGATGTGGAGAAGGAGTGGGGCAAATTGATTGTTGCCATGCTGGAAAGAGAAAAGAGCCTGAGGCCTGAGGTAGAAAGGTATGTGACCCTACGAACATGTCAGTCAAATTATTATTATTTTTTTAAATGTAATTTTATTATTTTTTTTATGGCATGTTCCCTCGTGATTATGGCTTGACTATACACATCACCTCTTCTTTTTTACGCTAACAGTTGTACATAGCTGTTATTTCATGTTACATGCAAATTATTTGCTTTTCTTAACATACCGGTAATTACCAGTAACAACAGGGATTACTGCATTTAAGACATGGCCTAATTGCTCTTTTATCATCATCATCTTAAAATTGTGAATTGTTCTCAATGGTCTTCAATTTAGGAACAAATGCGCCAACTAATGAAATAAAACAATAATAAATATGTCCTATATAAACATTTACATTTATTATTGTGGCAGTGGTTTATACACTGTGGTGTAGAACTGCATTTAGTTACACTAAACTTTTTTTTATATGCAATGCTTGTTAAATGACCTTTCAGAACATAACAAGGAAAACATGATTAGCAGAATCCCACAATATTATGGATACATTGGATCATAGTCTAGAGAATTGAATTGAATTGAATTCAATTCAATTCAATTTTTGAAATTCAACTGACAATGGTTTGTACAAATCGACATACCCACCCCTGCCTTCGTAGTTGTTTTTTAAACACTCCACATTAGCAGCATTAAATGAAGGGTGTGTTTGGAAAACTATTTCTTAAAAGCTTTCATAAAGGGGCACTGTCTCAACCTGCTTTGTGATTTTGGTTCCCCTCAGGACAAAATATTATTTCAGGGTGGGTTTGGCCTCACATATCACACCCACCCTACCCAACCTTGACACTATAAATGTGAGCAAGTTGTCATCCCTTCCATCTGTTTGGGGAATTTTTAGAGGCTAAGATCCAAACAATGGACCACGAGAGAGTAGTACAATAAAGTGGACAAGGAAGTGGCGGTCGATAGAAAAGATGGCGTTCCTAAGCAGGGTCTCATCAGCTAGCAACAGTAGTTTCAACAGCTATGGTTCCAGTGACAATAGCTTCACTAGAACTAGATCAGAACCTTTCCTAATGAATAGTTCTTATGTTCTTAACAACAACATCGTCTATGGATCCAGGTGGGTTACCTGCTCGGTCTCAAATGCATGCTTGAATTTTGTTTTCCTGGACAGACTAACACATAAAGTACCGGTAATTGCTTTGTTTTTTTTTTTTTTTTTTAAGGCTTGAGACACTCCAGCAGGTTGCCAGCAGGGTTCAGCGAGACTGTGTTCATGGCGAGGACAAGTTGGCGCTGGCAAGACATTCCCTGCAATCTGTAAGTTTTGTAGTGGAATCATTTGTACTTTTTTCTTGATTCATGTGATTATAGAAAACTAAATACATTTCCGAGCATGTATCTATTTCTTAAATGCTGGAAGCACAATAAATAAATAATATTGGCCTAAAAGTGGGGGAATTGCAAGAAATGAAAGCAAAAACAATCCTGATTGATAAACTGATAGACATCATCAGGGGGGAAAAAAATCTTAATCTCAAGTGACACATTTTTTTTCTAGTTTGAGGAATAAATTCAGTGGGCGAGTGAGGGAGGTGGATGTTGATATTAACCACCGTTGGTGGGAATCAGTCAAAAGCAAATGAGAAACCGCCATTCAGCTGTTCGACTTGTTGCTTTTCATGAATGGTAGCTGCAAATGTAGTATTTCACCTTTGTTTTATTTCCTCAGGATGTTAAACGCCTTCAATCCGGCATCCAATTCCTAAATGAAGCCGAGATCGCCAGCTACCTTTTGGAGTGCGAGAGCATCCTGAGACAACAAGTCGTGGATATTCAAGTTCTTCTAGATGGGAAATTTCCATTCACGGATCAACTAGTTCGAAGGTAAAAATCCAATTTATGACTTCCATCTTAAACGTACAACAATTCTGGACAAATATTGACATCACCCCATGTTGCAACCCAGGGTATCGAACCTACGAGATGATCTTCTATCCCTGAGAGCGCAGTATGCCTCTTTGTACAGCAAAGGCCGCACCTTAACCACAGAGCAGACCAAAAGGATGATCTCAGGGATTACACAGAGCCTGAATTCTGGCTTTTCCCAGAACATCAGCCTAATGCCATCCGAGGGAGGGTTCGATAGCTCCACGTTCACCTCGAGCTTTACGTCGTCCTTGACCCCTGGGCTGCAGTCTGCTTCAGAGCAAACCTACGTGAGCAGTGCTGGCAATATGGAGTCGAGCGACCTCGGGCAAATGACACACGTGCACATCCCCAAGCCCTTAATGAAATCCTCACTGGCCGACCCCAGCTTGACGGAAGAAGAGGTGAACATGAAATTCATCGACGACCTGTTGAACTGGGTGGAGGACATGCAGGTGAGCCATTGAGGCTTTGCGCTCGTCTCTCGTGCATTTCATCAAGGTATAAACTAAGAAACTGAATGTGTTTGTGTTTATATTTTATTTCAGTTGCAGTTGGATCGCTCGGAGTGGGGATCTGACATGCCAAGCGTGTCAGCGCATATCGATAACCACAAAGCCGTGCACAGAGCTATTGAAGAATTTCAGATGAGCCTGAAAGAGGCCAAACTGAGTGAGGTAGAGCAATCCGGCGTGACGAACGAACAACAGGTTTCATCTGTCGGAAAAGTAATTAATTTTATTCCCCGCAGAGTCAGATGAATCTACCCTTGAAACTCACCTACTCCGAAAAATTAAGCAGTCTCGAGAAGCAGTATGACAAACTAGTGGTAAGCCACATCTTGAGAGCAGTCGGAATCTTTTCAAGCTTCACTTCCTCTCCAATTTGAATTTCTGATGTGTGTGCTTGTCAGAGGTGTTCAAAGGAGCGACAAGGCCACCTGGAGAGCCTGCACGACTTTGTGTCGCAGGCAACACGTGAGCTCATCTGGCTCAATGAGAAGGAGGAAGAGGAGGTCGCGTTTGACTGGAGCGATCGCAACAGCAACGTAGCCAAGAAAAGAGACTACCATGCTGTGAGTTTGACTCATTTCGACACCCATGCATCAATGCATCCCGGTGAATTAATGTTAGTGTGTGCAGGGAATGCAGTGGCAAGTCCTTTGTTTTTGCTTTAAGTCATAAATCCTTTAATGTGTCCAAACAGGATCTGATGAAGGAGCTTGATGAAAAGGACGAAGTGATCAAGTCTGTGCAAGACTTCGCAGAGCGTCTTCTTTTTAAGAGTCACCCAGCTAGGTTATCTATTGAAGTGAGCCAAGCTTTCATGACGGCATGATTGTCTCCACCCTGCGTGCTATTTTTAAAATTCAATGGAGACTTTTCATACTTGGATATTTTTGTCTGATTTCTTTAATATGGCTGGGCTGCTTTCAGGCATACAAAGCTGCCATGCAAACACAATGGAGTTGGATCCTGCAGTTGTGCTCGTGTGTGGAACAGCATCTAAAGGAGAACGCTATTTATTTTGAGGTGCGTCGTCCGTTCAAGTCACGACATCCGCTTCATGTGGCTGCCGCTCACCGCTCTTTTGCGATGCCCTTTGTGCAGTTTTTCAGTGATGCCAAAGAATCCATGGAGTTCCTGAGGAATTTGCAAGACGCCATTCAGAGAAAGTACAGCTGCGACCGGAACAGCAGCTTGCACAGACTGGAGGATCTCATTCAGGAATCCATGGTAAACGTGCATGAGCATGCAAGGCATGCATGACCTACAGAGACACTTTTAAAAGCCAAAAGCGACAACATTGCCTGGCGGTTGTGTCTTTGTAGGAAGAGAAAGAGCAGCTTCTTCAATACCGCAACACTGTAGCCGGGCTGATGGGTCGGGCCAAGAAGATTGTGCAACTCAAGCCCAGGAACCCTGATCGCACTCTTCGGTCTTCCATCCCCGTCAAAGCTATCTGTGATTATCGACAGATCGAGGTACAAAAATCTGTCTTCTTTCACACCAATCTCATCAGTCAGTGGTCTAAAAAGGCGTTACCATAAATTAAGAACTCCCCGATTGTTGAATTAGCCATTTTACTGTCCGTCAAAATGTAATTTTGTGTCAATTTGTTTCAGATAACCATTTATAAAGATGATGAGTGCGTGCTAGCCAACAACGCTCATCGGGCCAAGTGGAAAGTCATCAACCCTGCAGGCAATGAGGCCATGGTGCCTTCTGTCTGTTTCACCGTGCCCCCGCCCAACAAAGAGGCTGTGGATATGGCTTTAAAGTAAGATGCTTCCCGACTTTGTAGCGTATGACGTGTTGATATGAGCTTAACCTGTTATTTTCTTCCAGAACAGAAGAGTTATACCAGAATGTCCTTTCACTTTGGCATCGCTCCCACATCAACATGAAGAGCGTGGTGTCTTGGCATTGTCTCATGACCGATATACGCGCCATCCGTCACTGGAATGTAGCCACTGTATGTTCTTTACCAGCTGATCATCATCTCATTCACACGTCAGATGAAATTGTTCACGTGTTTTCTTTCCCTGTTGCAGTTTAAAACAATGCTACCAGGTGAGCATCAGCAAGTTTTGAGCAACCTTCAGTCTCATTTCGATGAGTTCCTGGAAGACTGTGAAGAGTCGGAGGTGTTCACCGTGGCAGACTGTGCCCAGCTAGAGAGAGACGTTGCAGGCTGCAAAGAATACTACCAAGAACTCCTCAAATCCGCAGAGAGAGGCAAGGCTTGCGCAGCAGGACATTTCTGGAATTTCAAAGCTCAACTCTTGAACATTGTGTTACAAATGAGTTCTGCCGGTTTGTTTTTTGTTGAACAGAGGAACATGAGGAGTCTATGTACAATCATTACATCTCGGAAATACGCAACTTGAGGATGCATCTGGAGGCCCGCGAAGAGCAACTGCTCCGGCAAATCCGCACACCTCTGGACAGAGACGACGTGTATCCGAGTCTGCAGCGCATCACTGATCAGGAAGTCCGTGTCTGATTTGTTGTGGAACATTTCATTAAGTTTTTTGTTTGTAATCATGATTTTTCCCTTTGCAGAAGAAGATGGAAGAGCTGAATAAATGTAAGGAAGACCTGGATAACTTGAAGGAGAAGTGTGAGGTGTTCCTCCGACTAGCTGTTGGCTTTCCATCGGCGCCGACTCTCTCCTCCGAACTCGGCGTTGTGGTTCAGATCATGAGCGATGTGCACTCCATGTCTTCTATTTACATGGACAAGTTAGTGTGAATTCATCATCACGCAACACACAGTTGAACTTTGGGGCATTCAGACATAAATGTTCATGTCGTATTTCACATGTGTGGCAGGTTGAAGACTGTGAGTTTGGTGGTGAAGCATAGCCAAAGTGCAGAGGCGTTGGTGAAGGCCTACGAATCCAAACTCTATGAGGAAGATGCGATCAACACTGACCTTCACTCGATTGAAACAGTCATTTCCATACTCAAGGTGGTGCATATTTTTGACCTCGAAAACATTAGGATGTTGTTACCCATTTTGAGTAAATATTCTTCCCTCTCATTGTAGCAATGGCGGACAGAGATTGATGAAAAGCAGGAAGTGTTCCACAATATGGAAGATGAACTGCACAAAGCCCGACTCATCAGTGATCGCATGTTTAAGGCCCATAACGAGCGTGACTTTGATCTGGACTGGCACAAGGAGAAAGCCGATCAACTGAATGAGAGATGGCGTAACATTCATTCCCAAATAGATAACAGGTAAAAGTGTAGTTTGGAAACGACAGTTTAGAGCTAAAGGGCATCTAAATCAATAAATTGATCAAATGATGCTCCTGAGTTGTTAATGCAGTATCAAATAGTTTGCAGACTGAAGAACAGAAACATGGCATGGCTTCTTCGATAACACAGCTCCATTTCTATACAATGCTAGCCTGGAAACCAACCGGAGTTCATACATTTCAATGGAAAAAAATGGACATCCCCACACTCTCTTTTCATGGATTGCACATTAAGATTTTCAATGTTTTTTTTTTCAGGCTGAGGGATCTGGATGGTAACAGCAAATGCCTGAAGCTTTACAAAGACACCTACAGTAGTCTTGATGAATGGGTTCAAGAAGTTGAAGAAGAACAGATTAAGGCCCAAGAAAATAAACCAGAAGATAGCAAGGCTCTTGCTGAACTGTTGAACAAACAGAAGGTAGGACAATGGCTGTGTGTGTGTGTGTGTGTGTGTGTGTGTGTGTGTGTGTGTGTGTGTATGTGTGTATATATATATATACATGTATATAAATAAATAAAGTGTGTGTGTATGTATGTTTTATTTTTCAGGTTCTTGTTGCTGAAATTGAACAAAAGCAGAATCAGATTGATGAATGTCAGAAATACTCCGAACAGTGCTCATCTGCCATAAAGGTAATGCATTATATCTAAACTCATCGCTTCGCCATTTTCCCCTTACCGCACAATGTTTTTTTTTTCTGACATGTCAAGAAAGGATAAACTTTTGTGGCCTCACCCGAAACCTCTTTTTAGGATTATGAGCTCCAGCTGATGACCTTCAGAGCAATGGTTGATTCCCAACACAAATCTCCCCTCAAGAAACGCAAGATGCAAAGCTCTTCAGATGCCATCCAGCAGGAGGTAACGTATTTTTTTAAAAAACAAATTTAAACACATGCAGTATCTTTCTGTCTCATCAATATTTTGTGTACATATACAAACCAGTTTATGGATCTTCGCACCCGCTACACGGCTCTTGTGACCCTCATGACTCAGTATGTGAAGTTTGCAAGTGAAACCCTGAAGAGAGCAGAAGACGAGGAGGTGAGACTGTCATTTTGTATTTTTTTTCATACATTACAGCAGAGGAGACGTTTAGGCTGATGTGAATGCTATGAAGCCCTTCTCATATTTGCATGCGCTTCTGGTGTCTCATTACCCTGTTCAAACGGTTCTCGTTAAAAAGGTTTTCTCCCTCTTTCTTCAATGGTTTACCTGGTTGTTGGCTTATACAAAGGCTTTCATGTTACTATGTGTTAGTAACATGGTGATGCTGGTAACTGCATTTTTTGGAATGAGCTGGAGTTTTAAGGATCATTACTTTTGACCTTATGGGAGAGTAAAAGCGCTTCAGAGAGTTGTTACATGAGTAAATCATGGTGATATCTGTGGTGAATTATCAGAAATGATTGTTTGGGTGATGATGGAATACCAGGTTATTGCATGAGCTTGCTTCCGCACTCTGGTCAAGTGGGAGAAGGTAATCAGCATCATATGTATCATGATGATAACTGATTGTTTTGCATTTTAGAACAAAATGGCTTTTGAAAGAGCAGAGAATACAAAAAGGACAGAGAACATGGAACTCCAAAAAGCTGAAGGGGATATAAAACTTAGCCAACTTAATCTTCTGGTGCGTGAACAAGAGACCTTGCTGGTTGAAAGACAAGCACACTTGCAAAGGATGGAAGGAGAACTAAAAACACAACAGCGGATGAATGATGATCTGACGTTTCAGAAATCGCAGCTTGAGCATGATGTTCGAGAATATCAGGCCACATTGGAGAGAGTAATGGCTGACAAAGCTGCTGGTGAGCAAGAACTAAGTCATTCTAAACTGTTAGTTGAGCAGGCAGAGGCTAAGTGGTCGAATGCTCAAAGGAAACTGGAGGACCTTGTCAAAGAAAACCAAGTTCTCATGAGTCAGAGCTCCACATTTCAAAGAAAAATAATAGTGGAGGAAATTAAAAAGGAAAATGTTCAAAGTGAAGTCCAAGCTCAGCTGTTTTTACCATTAGACAGTTATTCCAGCGAGTCCCAATCAAATATAGTTGTAGAATATCAAAGATTAAAAGACGATTTACAGCAGAAATATGATGAGTTGGTCTTGGTCCAGAAACGAGCAGAAATGTCTGAAGAAAAAGCTCAGAGTTATAAGAAGCTATTGGATGACAGAGATAACCGACTCAAGAAGCTTCAACTGGACATGGAAGCAGAGAGGTGCAGCCTCAGACAGAAATTAGAAGATCTTCACCAGGAGACACTAACCTTGCAGAGAACCATTTCTGAACTGCAAGAGGAAGTCAGGTCTCTTCACAGGGCAAAATCCTCACTGGAGCAAAATGCTCTCTTCCAAAATACCGAAGTTGAAGGTCTCAAAGAGCAGCTGAAGATTACTCAAGGAGAAATTCACAGAAGGAGCTCCTTGGATCAGGATAACATTCAAAAGATTAGCAGTTTAGAGGAAGACATTGCTTCTAAGCAGGTGGTAATAAATCAACTGAAGTTTAAATGTACTGAGCTTAGAAGAGAAAACATGTCATCCGAAAGTGATCTGAGAGCTCTTCAGCTCCAGACTGAGTCTTTGGAAAAAGACAGATCCCATTTAGAGCAAAAGATGAAGTCTCTGAAAAGTGAAATTCAGAGCTGGAAAGAGCAGCTTCAAGAGGCCAAAGAGGAAGTTGCAGTAATGAAGAGATCTGAGCAGGAGTGTCTGTTCAAATGTAAAAGTCTTGAGGCAGGAATTCAGAATTGTGAATTTGTGGCTTCACAGTTGCAGAAGAAAGCAGATGAGTCAAAGCAGGTAAATGCTGACTTGGAACATACTTTGAAGAATACAAGGGAGAAACACGACCAAGTGCTGATCGAAGTAGACAGAAAAGATCAACAAATTGAAATTCTTAAGTCTCAGGTTGAAGCCGCTCAATCACAGGTCCGAATTATTGAGGCTGAGCTCAATGCGAAATCCCAGAACTCCCATGAGCTTCAAGTAAAACTGCAGGACCATAATGAGCACGTGAAGACCTTAAATGAACAAAACTGCACGTTCAGCTGCAGTGTCGTAAACTACCAGAGAGAAATAACAGCGCTGAAATCTGATCTTAAGTCTGCGTTAGCTGCGAAGGAGCTAGCGGAGCAGAAGGTCCACATGCAAAGTGCTGCGATTGACGATTTGCACACAATGTTGAAAAACAAAAATGCAGAAATTCAGAAGGGATCTTCTGTGATAAACAAACATCTCAGCAAAGTGAAAGCATTGGAAGATGAGCTTTGTAAATATGAGCATATAGTCAAGGGACCAGCAAGGAGCTCAGACATAATGGCAGGGAATTTAAAGCAGGAGGTACTTGCTCTTCAGATGGAGAAAAAAGCTGCAGAGAAAAATGTCGAAAACTTGAGTGCTAAAGTTTCAGAGTTGAGCTCATCTATGCAGAAACTAAAAGAGGAATTAACTAAAGAGAGCAGAGAAAGAAAAAACAAAGAATCTACAATAATGCAGCTTGAACGTGAGCTTCGGAGAAATAAAACGTCAGTAGACGTAGAGTCTCACTCAGATGACTCCCAATCAAATCTCCAACATGAAAATGTGGTCCTTAGGAGAGAGAAAAACGAGACCCTAGAGAAAAGTATCTCATTGGAATCGGAAATCATACTGTTGAAGGAAAAGCTGCAGCGTAACAACGCTGAAGCTGATAGAATGCAAAAAGAAAATTCTCTGCTCAGGGTGAGGACGCAGCTGATGGAGGAACAAGTTGGGAAGTGCAAGAGAATGCTCGAGGAATTAAAAACTAAGCTGGAACTTCAGAGGCAAGGCTATGAAAGGCATCTGATGTTAGTGCAGAAGGAAATGGAAAAGAAAGTGATGTTAGCGCAGTCGGAAATAACAAGTGAGAGAGATGTGTCACAAAAGCTTTCGCGTGGGGCAGAATTAGAAAACATGCTCACAGAGTATCTCAAAGAAGAGATTCAAGTATTGAAATCGGCCCCACGAAATACATCAGAATCAAAGCAGCCAGTGGAGAGCAGAATGGACATATTGGAGCTAGAAAAAAATAAGCGAGACCAAGATTTACTAAAGGTAAGATTGCAAACTGCTCAACTTGAAGAGGACAAACTCAAACTATACTCAAGGGTGAATGCTTCACAAAGCAACGAGCATTCAATACAATTCCGAAGAGATGTCGCTTGTAAAGTGACGCCAAAGGAAGCAAGCTCTCATCCTATGCAAATCGACTCAAACACCAAAGAGATTCCAACTCATCAGGGGGTTATAACGGAGAAGGAAAACCAGAGGTTTTGGAAACAGGACGTCATCGAAGGCGGTCATCAATATATGAAAAGCTCAGAGACTGTTAACCTGAAGACAGCTATTCAGAAAGAGGAGCCACAAAGCAGCAAGGAGGAGATTCTACAAATGAAAAGCTCATCAGAGGTATGGGATGAAGTCTTTGTGTCACACAGACACCAGTCAATTCATCTCTAAAATATTGTATTCTTTCGTAGTCATTTCTAATCAGAGGGCGATCTCATTTCCAATCCACAGATGGCAACATTGCAGAAAGAAGACATTCTTAAAGAGTTCAAACCAGATGAAATGAAAGTCATTCCGAGTGAGACGACTTTGACGAGTTCAATTTCTCAAAATCTCACATTCCCAGAACAAGACTATACGACTGAACTGTATCACATGTACTTAGGTCAAAGTTTGGTCCCAAAAACACAGGGATACATGACCCCATGTGCACCCACAGAGTCCCAGAGAGAAAAACACAGCATCCTTCCGACAAGAACTTTTTATCTGAAAGAATCTCCTGAAGCAAGAGTGAAAAGTGCTCCAGAAAGTAGGGACAGTTTTAACTTGTGGAATCCAACCGCACTCAATCTCACTGACCTGCAAAAAAGCAGGACTATTGAAATCCTAATCAAATATAAGCTCTTGGATGAAGAGATTTTCCATAAATTAGAAATGGGGCTGACCACAATAGACAAAGTGCAAGCATCACTTGCGCCCTATGTCGGCAAACCAACTGCCATTGTTGGAGTTTATGTAGAGTCGAGTAAGAAAAAGGCTTCTTTCTTAGAGGCAGCTGAGATGGGTTTCTTGGCAAAGATGCATGCTGTGGAGTTTCTGCAAACTCAGGCAGTGACAGGAAGCCTCACTGATCTGACCACTGGCCAGATATACTCCCTGAGTGAGGCTCTTGAGAGAGGAATTTTTGATTCAAGCTTAAAAGATAAACTAATGGAGGCTGAGAAAGCTTTCTATGGCTATATGCATGCTGGCAAAAGGCTGTCTGTGTTCCAGGCGATGGAGGAGAGTATTCTTGAGCGATACAAAGGCAAGAAGATCCTTGAAGTACAGATAGCCACCGGTGGAGTGATTAACCCAGAGGGTGGTTTCAGAATGCCGCCTAGTGTTGCTATTGATCACGGCTTTCTAAACAAGGAGACTCTTCAAGTTCTGTATGATCCTGTTCGCAATCCCAAAGGTTTTCACAACCCATATACTGGACAGAAAGCATACTACTGTGAAATACTCAAAGCGTGTCTGTATGACATTGACGGCGGTGTGCTTCTCCTTCCAATTGGGGACAGGCATCTTACCAATAGCTCTCCCACAAGTTCTCACCGGGTGTCTGTTATCAGCAGCAGTCGTGGCACAGAGATGTCTGCCCATGAAGCCTTCAAGAAGAAACACATTGACAAGCAGACATATCTCTTTCTGTCAAAGCAGGAGAGCGAATGGCATGAGACGTCTGTAGAGGATGGCAGTGGAGGTTTGCGTCACATCCTCACCGATGTCAAAAATGGCAGAAAGCTTTGTCTAGAGTCTGCTGTGAGTCAAAGGTTTCTTGAAGCCTCCGAGCTAGAACGGTACAGGAATGGCCTTCTTAGTATCTACGAGATTGCTGACATCATATTCTCAAGAATGGTTGTTGTGGAGGATGTAAACAGCCCCATTGCTGGTCTTTGGGACCTCGCACAGAAGAAGAGGTTGTCTGTCTTTCATGGATTTCAACAAGGCTTTACTGACGGGACGACTGCCATAAGATTGCTGGAGGCCCAGGCCTGCACCGGAGGCATTTGTGACCCCTTCTCCGGGGAGAAACTTACAGTCAATGATGCACTCAGTAAAGGTCTTTTAAATGAGAAGTTCGTTCAGAAACTACAGCAATTTGAGCAGGTGTTCAATGGCATCACTCACCCTAAGACTGCAAAGTCTGTCTCGATCACTCAGGCAATCCAGGAAAATCTTTTGCCCAAAGATGTCGGCACTCGCTGTATAGAGTTTCAGCTCCTGACCGGTGGTTTGATAAACCCTGACACTCACGACCGAGTCTCGCTGGAGGAAGTCCTTCAGAGGGGCCTTGTTGACAAAGCCACAGCCTCAGCCATCAAAGACGAGAAGTCCCACATCAAAAATATCACTTGTCCAAAGACCAAGAGACGTCTCACATTCAAAGAAGCGCTCAACAGAAGTGTTTATGACTGCCACACAGGTTTAAGATTACTAGAGGCCGATAAAGATCAAGGTTTTGGAGTGTTATCAACTTTGCATCACAGAAAGTTGAAATAAAAATTTGCGGGCATTCTTGTTAAAAATTGAATACTGGAAATATGATTTATTTTGGTTCAGTGTGTGTAGCTATATTATTTTTGTATGCTTGAATAACATTTACTTCAACATGCTGTGCTTGCCTTCAATTTATGTTGTGATTGCTTTATTGACAAAGGTTGAAACCTTTTTTTCCCAATAGATGCCTGGTTTGGGTCTGGTCTTCAACTCTCAGTTAGTGATTGAGGAAACTGATATTTAACAGTTAACTTTTTTTTTAGATATTCTCATACCCCTACCTGTTCTGATTCCAGAGATCGGTGGATGAAGAGAAGCGAGAGCATGGTGATAAAGTTAGCAAACTATTAGCTTGGATGTCTAATGTGAAAAAGAAATCGAGCAGTGAGGGAAACACTTTGAAAGATAGTAATGCCAACACAGATGCTTCACATAACTCCCAGGTAATAATATGTATTTGCTTTGTTGTTGTTGTCGTGATTTTATGAAAACAATATTTTGCTCTGAAGATTTTTGTTCGTATCCCATAAGACATTGCCTGTCACGTGTGCTTTTTAATAAAAGAGCATCTTTCTGATCTACTTATTCAATGTATTTTACACTATAAAAGGATATGTTGTTAATCACATCAAGTGCTCAGTCGGATACAACTTCCTCTTACTGTTGCACAAGCACCCACGTTTTCAGACCAGACCGACTTGAAATGAACTAATTCACTGACTTTACAGACACCATTTATTCCCCTTTGTAAAATCAAGTAATTACATTCAAAATTTCAATCTGTAATACCAAGAACCAATTTGAATGGCTTTAAGACAAATGCCAGTGTCTTCATACAGTACTTTACATATTACAATGAAGTTCTATGGTTAGGCATAATTGTATTCATACTGTTAGTTATGATGATAGAAAACAATTGGTCTCAAAGCATTGGCCGCGTTTTCATTCCGTCGAAAAATAACTCATCGTATATTTCAGTCAAGGCACACAAATGAGCAGATATTTTGCTCTATTTATATTCAAAATATCACACAATTGCAGATATAATTGTTAGTTATTCTTTAAATTTTAAGTAGTACATCATATTGCCTAAAATTAATAACACTTTTCATGTTTCAAAGGCTTTACTATTATATTGCACCATTATTGTGTTGTATTCATTATTTTGCCCAAATGTTCATATTATACTTTTCACCACAATAAATAATGGCTATACACTGACTGACCAAAATATTAAGTACACAATATATTGGGATCTTAAAAAACATTTATGTTAAAGATGCTGCCTGGTACAATAATAAGTCACAACAATAACTTTTGATTGACAGACAGTGAGGTATTAGATTAACAATGTGGTAATACAGTATGTATATGTGTGTGTGTGTGTGTGTGTGTGTATATATATATATATATATATATATATATATATATATATATATATATATATATATATACAGTATATAATTTTAATCCTAGTAACAGCATTTATTCCTTGTGTTAGATATCATTGGCTTGTGCAAG
This sequence comes from Hippocampus zosterae, assembly GCF_025434085.1. Lineage (NCBI taxonomy): Eukaryota > Metazoa > Chordata > Actinopteri > Syngnathiformes > Syngnathidae > Hippocampus > Hippocampus zosterae. The sequence continues at coordinate 10,872,753 of NC_067461.1, read as the reverse complement.
TATACCTAATGTTATGGCCTGTTAGTGAATTGCTTACATGATTTGTACTGTATTGATAAAACTATTGACAAATGATTGTTTGATGCTGTAGGTCTCCATAGAAGAAATGGTTACTAAGAAAGAGCAGATCGCAGAAGCGGTGAGGGCCACAGAAATGATGCTGAACAAACACAGTGAAAAGTAAGTCTGGCAGTCACATAATTGAGACATCTACAACACAGTATATGTGCATTATCTGGACTTCGAGCATCATTTTTTGACTTACAGGATGTCAGAAGAGGAGAGAGAAAAAGTCCAGGAGCAGTTGAAGGACCTCAGCCAGGCTTACAGTGACATTTCCCAGCATTGTTCTGATCAGCCCACACATGGAGATGAGGTTGGAAGTTTTGCTTTTATTTAATGGAATGCTTTTGTATTTTACAGTGGCCTCAAAAGGAGTGCTGTTCGATGGTTCATTGCATGTTAATCCTTTCTCCTTCTTCTTTGTAGCAGTTGTTTGCTGTTTGTACTGATACCTTTCTTATTACTGTGCTGCATCATTCACGAGTGTTTTCAATTGAAAATAAACAAAATTATATTTCCAACCAGATCATCTGAATATGCTGTAAACATGCTTTGCCAATTTGTGCTTCATATGCTGATATTCGACTTCAATGTGTGATGTGACTAACAAACACCTTCTGCATCAAGTCAAAGCATGGTTACTTCCACTATAAGCTGACAGCCTGACACACTCTTGTTGCATCGCTGATGCAGTGTTGAACTCATGCACGTGATTTTTAACATGTTGGCCGACTGGTGAGTACATATTTGCCTTTATTTTGAATACATAATTTCCGTAATTATCAGTTCAACAATAATGGTTTTCTTTTTTTTCATAGGATGTGAAATCCACCAGTAGAATTGACTCTGTTTGGACCCAGGCAATGGACGGCCTGAATAATGACATTATTGGGCTCCTCCTTCCGACCCCCGACCTCTCTCAGTCTGGGCCTCATCTGTCCTGGGATGATATTCACGAACAAGATGCTCCTTACAAATCAATTGGGAATCATATTCAGGAGTTAAACAGGGAGAACAAGTGCATAAAGGATTCAGATGTGACCTCTGTGTCCATCGGTGACATCGTAGCGGCAGCGAGGGACGCATCCAGGATGGATGACATTGTTGTGAAGATGATAGAGGTCAAGCAAGTCAGTGATGGACTGAACGTATCCTACTCAGGAGATACAGTGAGCCTTAAGACGGCATTTCAAGAAGGCTTGATTCCCGCTTCTGTTTACATTAACATTCTTCAAAGGCATAAGACCTGCCAGGAAATGATGCATGACCATTCTACTGCAAATGAGTCACATTTAGAAGTGATGCACATCAATAGGCTCATAGGGGAGTGCATAAGCGGGAATAAATTGCACACACCTGAAAGAGCTGTTCACACTATGACATTTGTCCATGATGGAAACGGAATATTAACGCTGAATCCCACTGAGGTTAATGTTGCTGGCCCAACAGAAAAGCAGGATTCAAGTGTAACAGAAGGAGTTAATTCATCCTCTGGCAATTTACACCATGGGGATGGACTAATGGTGGATGCTGAGGTTCAGTGTGATTTGATGAGTTGTAGCAGTATGCTCATCGTACTTGGGAACAGTCATCAGTTCATAGGCCTCGTGATGCCTCGGCCGAATGAATCCCAATTTACTCCCTCTTCGTCAGAGTACTATGAGCATCGCATCACTGATGTGCGTGGCAGCAGGCTGCTCAGCCGTGGAGAGAAATTAACAGCTTTTTACATTCCAGAAGATTCTGAGCTCGTGGATATCAATTGTGCGGTACAAAACGGTTACATTGACGTTTACATGGCAGACATCTTAAAGTCCATCGAAATCCCAGATGAGTTTCTTGATCTTGATCAACTTAATGAAAAGTTTTCATCCTGGCTGATGTATAGAAAACTCAGAGTAGATGGATTGAACCACGATGGAGATGTGTTTACTCCTACAGAGACAAAGGAGCTGTTTATGTCCTACCTGATGATAAACACCTTCATCGATCGGAAGTCGCAACAACGGGTTTTAATACTCGACAAGCAGTTAATGAAAATAATCCATTTTTTTCTTGAAGATTCTGTATTTGATGACACCGCCCAACACAATATGGTGCCTTTGACTGTTAATGTTAAAGATATTTCAGAGCAGATGGACTTCAAGGTGCCATTCATAAGTGAGAAAGCAGAGGAGATGGTGGTTAACGCAAAGAATTACAAAATGAGTCCTCATCATTCAGTTCCCTCATTCGATGGGGTACTTGAGAACAACATGTATGCAAATGATGATCTAAGAATTGATTTTGTGGATGGAAGCACAGAGGCTGTTGTGTTCTCCCAAGGCACAACCGACTACAAAACACTTGACGCTAGTTTATACATTGCCGATAGTGATGATTCACAATTTGAAGAAAATAGTATTTTCAATGAAGAAAAGGGCATTTTGAATGACACACCTGTGTATGAGCTGCCGGGAACAACTGAAGAGACCGTTTTGGACCTGTTTGCAAACCAAGATATAAAAGAGGAAAACGCCATGTTGCCTAGTCCATCCCTCTTTGATATAGACACTGTTATATCAGAAGGAAAGTGCAACCAGCCTTACCCAGATGACAATCTTGATTCTCTAAATGTGAACAAAGCCAAAGAAACATCCAATTCATCCAAGAGGAAGTCTTCTCCCCTGATAGAGGACGATAATCAAGTTTCAGTATTAGATAATGAGACAGGAGGAAATGCAACAGAGATAAGTGATGTTCATCATTCCCTTTCATTACTTTGCGGTCATGAGCCTTTGCCGCTGTCACCCATCTTTAGGGAGGAGGTTTCTCCCGAATGGGTCCTTCAATTGGAAGAATCAGCTTCACTCTCCAATGTCACCAACTCACTGAATGGAGTCAGTAACTTGCTGGCAGACGAGCAGGATGAGTACGGTGAAACGGCTGCTTCATCTGGCTCACTCATTCCATGCAGCCGTATCGCTCAAGAAAGTCACAGCGAGTCATCTATTGGTGCTAATCAATGTGACAAAGTTAACTCAATGCTCACTGAGAATGAGTTCTTCAAAGCTGGAAATGTGACAAAATGTGAATTGGGAAAATCATCACTTTGGGTTGCCGCTGTTGTCGGCCCTGAGATAAGTTCTTCATCACTTGGAGATGCACGCAATGGTTTAGATGTACAAGGTGACCCTGTCAAAAAAGAAGATGGGGACAGACTCCAGCTGGTCTTTTTTCCTTCAGAGAGTGGTTATGCTCTTGAACCCGAACCTGGCAACTCTGATCTCCTCAGTGAAAGAGTTTCGCAACAGTTCAATGCATCATCTGTTCGATCTGTTGTACGTGATACATGTACACCCAAAAATCATTATAATGATGAAAGGTGTAATATAGAGGTTGACTATTGTTTGCCAGCGTCGGCCAGTGATCATCTGGAACACACATGGACTGGTTTGAGGTGCAGTCCAGTACACCCAGAAGAAAGCAAAACAGCCGTTTCTGAGGAGAACTATCAGTCATCATGTGAGGAGTGGGTGGGCGAAACAAGTCAACAGAATATTATGGTTCAATCATTTTCAAGCCCACCCCCTTCACCAGACTCCACCCAAAAAAATGTGATTGGAGTGAAACACAAAGGCCATATACTTTCCGATCAAAATGTGCTGGATGTAGACAGAAATCGTCAAGTAGTTACCAATATTTTGTCACTAAGCAATGCACTGATTTCAAACTCTGAAAAACCTTTTGTCAATCACCACGAGGACCTGATGAATAAAACTTGTAACGGAAATGATTGTGAAAGTGCCACCAATACAAGTCCGTCTGATACCCCAGCTACAAATACTGAAGAGGACTTGGGCGTTCAAATTAAGTCATATATCCAAAGTAGCGATGAAGACAATGTTGATGCTATAATTGGAAATGTTGGAGTGGAGTCTGACAAGCTAACTAGAAGAGGTGAAGAGTGGTTTGATGCCGTAACCGGAAATGTTCAAGAGGAGTCTTATATCCCAAGCAGATATGAAGAGAATGTTTGTGCCGCTTATGGAAATGTTGAAATGGAATCTAACAACCTAACGAGAAGTGATGAAGAGTGGTGTCATGTGCCTCCTCTAAAAGATGAAGACAACTCTTTTTCTCAAAATAAAGAGTACCCTTGTGTGCCACCTGGAGATGATGAAGAGTGGTCTTGGCACCCGCCTAAAAAACTGGATGTTGATGATGATGCTCCAACAGTGGAAGATGATGAAAACATTGATGCTCAAACAAAAAAATATAAAGATACGTCTATGGATCTGCCTGGAAAAGATGAAAATGAGACTGGTGACTCGCTTATAAAACATGACGATAGATTTGATACTGTAACTGGAAACGCCGAAAATGAGTGCAATACCTTTGCTAAAATCGATGGAAAAGGTTTTGTTGCCCCAGTAACAAAACATGGAGAGCGGTCTTATGACTCAACTGGAAAGGTTGAAGAGGAGTTTGAAATACCAACCACAAAAGATAAAAAGTATTCTGATGCTCTAGCAGTCAAAGATGAAGAGAGCTCTGATGGCTTGGATACAAAAGTGAAGCAAGAACTTAACAGTTTAGTTGGGGAAAATGGGCACATTTCGGACAAAACCGGACAACACCAAGATGGAAAAGCTCATAAAATGCAGCCGTGTTTTTTGACTGTAGATGAAGTAATTGGAAATGATCATGTACCAACCAGAAAAGAGGTTGGAGAATCAAAGTCCACAACTGAGAGAAATGAAGAGTCGTCTAGTTCTAAAACTGAAAAAGATGACGAGAAGTTCACTATCCTAGCTATAAGATTTGAAGAAGACTTCAGTACCCAGCAACAAAAAGAGGAACAGGGTTCTGATGTCTCATTGATGAAAGATAAAAATGGGTCAAATGACCCCACTAAAAGATTTCCCAGACACGACCCATGTGGAAAAAATGAAGGCAGCTGTTTTCATACAATTAGGAAACATGAAGAGGTGCCTGATTCTCCAACGACAAGAGATGAAGATGGGTCCCAGGTCTCACTTATAAAAAATGAATGTGGTTCTTGTATGCCACCTGTAAAAGATGAAGAGTGGTCTTTTGTCCCACTTCAGAAAGCAGAAGATGCCTTGCTCATCAAAGATCAAGAAGGATGTAATGACACAATTGGAAAAACCGACTCTGATCACCGAACTAGAAGCGATAAAGAATACTGTGAGGGTTCATCTCCGGATGAAACAGATGAGATCGAAGAGTTTGATGTTCTACCTGTAATAAACTATGAAAATGAGTCTTCCTCAATAATAAGAGATGAAGAGGGATCTAATTGCACAACTGTAAAGGTTAAAGAATATGAGAGCCTAACTAAAAAAGGTCAAGCAGATTCTCACACACAAACTGGAAAGGCAGAAGAGGATTGTCATGCTCCAACTGGAAACTGTCAATCATACACCCCAACTAGAAAAGTTCATGGCAACTCTGATGCCCCATCAGCAAAAGATGAAAAGTGGTCTGATGCCGCAATAATGAAAGATGAAGTTTCTGATACAATGACTGAGAACATTGATACCCCGATTAGCAGAGATAAAAAAGATTCTGATGCCCCATATGGAAAGCATGAAGAGAACAGTGTTGCTCCGACAAGAAAATATGAAAATGTGTCTGAGGCCTGTCTGTCAAAAGATAAACAGAGGCCTGATGACTCACGTGTAAAAGTTGAAGGGGAAAAGGAGTCTGATCCCTTAACTCGAAGAGACAAAAAAGACTCTGGCGCACATTCTGGAAACCAAAAGGACAACTCTGTTGCTCCAACACAAATAGATCAAGAGAAGTCCGTTGCCCAACCCGTATCTTGTAAAGAACAACCAAAAAGCCCACCTGTAAAAGATGAAGACCGGTGTGAAGCCACAACTACAAAAGCTGAGGAAGGGTCTCATACCTCAAGTGAAAACATTTCCAAGGAATCCTGTACCCCAAATAAAAGAGAAAAGCACTCTGTACCATCTTCAAAAGATGAAGAGGATTGCATAGCTCAAAACAGAACACCTAAAGAAGATTCTGATGAAGATGTGTCTTTCCCACAGCGAAAAGATCATGAGAACTATTTGACACAATCTGGAAAAGATCAAGTGGAGCCCGATGGCTTGCCTGTGAAATGTGAAAAGGATGCTGAGGCCTCACTTGAAGCAGAGTATTGTGCCACAACAAGAGTTCAAGAGCGCGATACCCAAACTGCAAAAGTGTGTTCTCATACCGTATTTAGAAAATCTAACAATGATTATGATGCTCCAAGTATAAAAGATGATGAAGAGTCTAATGCCTCAAATGGAATACAAAAACCGGGGTCTGAAGTGTCATTTTTAAAAGATGATGAAGCATCTGAAACGCTACCTGAAAGCATTGAAAAGGAGTACAGCACCCTGACTAGAAAAAATGAACTAGACTCTGAAAACGTTAAAGAAGGCTCGGCTACCCCACTTGGAAAAGATCAAGAAGATTCTATTACTCCAACAGAAGAGAAAAATGAGTCTCAAGGTAGAACGCTCATAAGATATGAAAAGGAATCTGATGCCTCAATCATAAATGACATAATAGAGTATACAGACATAACTCAAGATCAAGAGTGTGATATCCGAACTGAAGCCCATGAATATTGGTGTCATACCCCATCTAGAAAAGATAGGTCAGATGTCTCACTCTCAAAGGATGAAGAGAAGTCTGTAACAACAGCTGGAAGTATCAAAACTAGGACCCTGACTACACAAAATGAACAAAACTCTGAAAACGCTGAAGGCTCTGATACCCCACCTGGAAACGATCATGGGAATTCTTCTACTCCAACCAGAGAAGGTGAAGTGGTGTCTGATGTTGATGTTAAAAATGAAGACTTTAATACCCTGACTGGGAACATTGAAGTATTCCATATTCCAACCAAAATAGATGAAGTAGACTCTCAAACCGCACCTGGAAAAGATGAAGAGCGTTCTGAACAGTTGTCTAATGCCTCACCAATGAGGGATGAGGAGAGTTCTCATGACCTAACTGGAAAAGTTGTCGAGGAGTCCAAAACACTCTCTCGAAGAAATGATGATGCCTCTGATGCACCACTTGGAAAAAATAAAAAGGACTCTGATGCTCTACCTGAAAATGATGAACATGACTCTGAAGCACCACCTGAAAAAATTGAACAAGGATGTGATCCCTCCCAAATAAATGTTGAAGAGGAGTTGAAGATTCCAACAAGAGATGCAGACTCTGATATCTTACCTTCAGAAAATGACACAATGTCTGAATCCACATTTGTAAAAGATGAGGCGAACTCTCCAACTGGAAAAAATGGAAAGCAGTTTGATAGTGAAGATGTCGCTTGCACACAGCCGGACAAAGATGAATCAAACCCAGAATTCCCAACAGGAAAAGAGAACGAGGAAGCAAATGCTTCAACTATACAACTGCAGCTTCTGGAGGTACTTAGAAATGTTTCCTCAGGCCAAAACCTCTCAATGGTCCAGGAAGTGATGGAAAGGGACACTCTCGGGGGTGACACTCCCACTCTGGAATGTATCAAGGAGGAGAGCTCAGATGATGAATTGTTGGCAGGACTGTCTCCTAAACTCTCGGCCGACATCATGAAGATCAAGAATCAGGTAAATCAACCACTTTTTGGGTAAAAATGACACCCAGTTCTTCTCTGTTTGCCTTTGAAACATCTTATGCACGTCTACTGTTTTCCAACAGCTCTTCTCGACACAGGATTACCTCGAGTGTGTTGGGAGACTCCAAGATCACGCTGATGTTTTAGATGACGTAAGAAAAGACCTTTCAATTGGGGAACCAACTGGCACCAACATGGAGGAATTACAGATGCAAATAAATGAAATCCAGGTTAGAAAAATGAATGATATGACACATCAGTGAAGTCACAACATTATGTACTCCAGCACAGTCAGATCCAAATACAAGAATTACAATAATGATTACTTTGCATGTTGTCCAATAAAAAAGTGGGCATTTTGTCTTTTTTTTTAATTTAAACAATATGTTACTGGTCCGTTCTTATTGACAAGGAAGGTGGCGACTTGGGTTCAATCCTAAGCCTTGTCAGATGTCCTTGAGTAAGATACTGAACCTCCAGTTAAAGCACGATGAGTACCTGTAAAATATAAAAGCTGTATGAGTGAATGCCATTAACATTTACCCGAGTAACTGGTTCGTCGTAAAGGCGTCGTTTGTGATATGACTCTAGTACCAGATCTCATAAGATTGTGCAAGTGTACTTATAGTGTAGTTTGTGAAAGTACATGCATTTTAACTCTTTTTTTAAAATCTGCTTTTATCCAGTCATTGGAGTCCCAGGTTTCCTTCCTGGCTGGTGTTTTGACTGAAGATTTGGAAAAAGCCAAACTGCTCTTAAATGCTGCGAATGAGAACATTCCTACCCAAATCCGCCATGATCTGTCTTCGACCTATGTGGAATTACAGCACAATTTTACTGCAGTTTGCCACGAGTGTGCAGAAAGAACTCAGTCGTTGTTTCAAGCCATGGAAGACAGGAAAGTGAGTGTACCAAGTGCAGTACAAGAAACTGATTGTGATGTCGTTGTTATATTTGTTGTCGATGTGATTTCAGGCACATTTGGAATCAACATACCAAAAACATCTTGCTGATCTTGATATGTTAGTGGGCCTCATCCAAAACGAGCTCAATATGGCAGATGCAGATGTCAACGCATGTGATGTTGAAGCACTCAAAAGCTGCATGCAAAAAAACAAGGTATTTTCTCTTGGTCAATGAGTAAGGATCAAGACTAGCATTTGAATAGCGGAAAATAGTTTGAATTAACATCATTCCAGTTACAGACTGCATGCACATGGCACATTTTGTTTTAATCAGATCAGATTTTACTTGAATATTTGTTTCAGTATTATTAGTCATTTAAAGTAAATGTTTTTACGTCTTTCGACATGTCCGATCATGGGTTGTCAGAGCAAGTCACTCGCCTGATTTCTTCGGCACGGTTATTATTCAGCATGCCCTCCCTGATACAACACTACTTTTTTTTTTAATGCATCCAGAAATCCACGGTGATATTAAGATTAAGATTAAGAAAACCTTTATTAGTCTCGCAATGGAGAAATTCCTGATTCACAGCAGCAAAGTTATGAAAGGAAGAAGTATATTGTACACCGTAGGCAGGAAGATTCGCACAAACATTTTTGGAGGAAGCAAAACAGATACTTACTCTTTCTTTTTCATTATTCCAGGATGCTGAGACTCATCTTCATCATGTGGTTCAATTTAAATTAGAGGATGTCACATTTGCCATCCAGGGTTTTATAAGTGAGCACGCTCACTTGTTGAGTCCATCTCAGAGCAGCTGCCTCCTCAAGTGCCTCAGCAGCACTCAGAGAGCCTTCAGGGACCACGCGGAGCAACTTGTTGCCACAAGGTGTACCTTAGATGTCCTACTGGACACCAAGGAGAGGGAAGTCCAGAAGAAGGTCTGCCGATGGATATCTTGCTCAATATCACAGATGATGTAACATCTGTTTTGGCATGGCTCTTAGACTAAAATTCTAGTTGGTAATAGTTTACATAAAACCACCCAAATACTTGTTTCCATGTAGCATTTGTTTGTTTATAAACGTAGTTGACAAGAAACTAACGAATGTGGATTATACTATGATTCTGAAGTCCAGCAAAATTTGTCTTATTCAGTGTGTGATTGCATGTTCCAGTACTTGACCGGTGCTTTACACTAACCTCTGTGCCGATTGTGTTCTACAGGCCTACAGACACCTTTATACAATTAACCTTGGAAACGATACAATGCCTGGATTCTTTCCACAGTGATCTCATGCATTCACTCATTCGGTTTAATTTCTCTCTGTGCTTATTTTCTTCTGAAGACCAATGCACTGGCCGGCCAGCATGTTTACAGCATACAAGATCTTATGTCAACACGTCTTATGCATATTTTGAATGGTTTTGTCTTGTTTAAGCAGGTATTTTTAATAATCAGATGGCCTTGCCTTTTTTTGTCTACAGTGCATGTTGGAAAGGCACCAAGAGATTGCAGACAAGTTAGAGGAAGTGTGCGACGCTCTCACGTTGACTGAGAATCGTCTGATTGGTCACCAGCAGCAGGCTAACAATGCGGAGTGTGTTACAGACCTGCAGCAGTACCAGCAGGAGCATCAGGTTCGACAAACTTCTTGGCTTTACTTGGAATTTAGGAAATGCAATTCATTGTTATCTGTCAGGGTGAACTGAGCTTCATGCCCTGACGCCTTCTCTTACTTTACGCTCGTCTGATCTCAAGGCCTTGCAAAAGGAGGCCTTGACAAATGCCACTGCATTGAATGAGGTCATCACCGGGACTAAAAAGTTTTTGGAGGAAAATCGAGGAAAGCTGACGGCCGAGCAAACTGCTGACATTGAGACCAAGTTGGAAGAAGCGAAAAGTAAAGCCAAGCTTATCCAAAAGCAAGCTGAGGAGTCCAGGAAGGACTTGGAGAAGGTTGTTACCACTGCAATAAAACAGGAGAGTGAAAAGGTCAGCAAAAATTGGATCACCTTCATAAATCTGAAATGCACTGGAATGTAAACACAATTGTCCCGTTGTGTGGCTTTATTGCAATTTTTTAATGTCCATTCAGGCTGCAGCTGTTGAGCGTCTTGAGGAAAGCAAGAATAAAATAGAAGGTCTACTTCAGTGGATCTCAAACATTGGGGATAAAAATGGACAAACTATTGATGAAACAGACCTCATAAGCAAAGAGAATGGAAACCTGCCAGAGGAAACATTAGACAAGTTACAGAAAGGAGAGAAGGGTGACGCGAATGGAAACACCTTGCATCGAAGTGAAAGTGGTTTTGACGGGCAAAGCGACGCCTGCGTGGATGTTGACAAGCAATATGAACGAGTCAAGGTACGTTTGCTTTTATTGAACTTAATACACACTGATTTAACACGGCATCATTTGGCATAGCTGACTATGAACGTTTTGAACTTCACCACCACCTGCAACCACGTCAATTCATCAAGTGACGCTATACACACAAAACTACACTTTTCACGATTTTAAAGTCCTACGGGAAGTTTAGCAGAGGTATTTCTGAGATGTTCCAAGGAAATCAAAGTCTGAAATATTAATGGGAATATGGCATATTTATGGGAAGTTGTATGTTGAGCCTTCTCTGTCGCCGCCCCCACCCTCTGGAACGCTCTACCACAACACATCCGCAACTGTACTGACCCAATTCTTCAAATCATCCCTAAAAACTCACCTGTTCCGCTATGCTTTTAATACCTTTTAATCTCTTTTACCCATTTTTCTTTTGTTCATCTAAATGTGCTATTGTAAATTATGTTTGCTTGTTTTAAATGCACATTTTTATCCTGTGTTTTTATGCTCTTGTAAAGTGTCTTTGAGTGGGTTGAAAAGCGCTTTCAAATAACATGTATTATTATTATTATTATTATTAATATCCGATATAAATCCTTTCGGTGTTGTGTTCTTCATGCAGTTGATTCAAAGTAAGAGTTAATTTGCTTGCTTAAATTTATTATGATTGTACAAGTGTACATACTCATTATAATAACAGGAAAATAATATATTTGACTGTGTAGTCTGTGTGTGTTCAAATGTGGCAGTATCACCTCAATTAACCTGTCGTTAAAAAAAGGGGGGGGGAATCAAATGAAACTATTACATTTAGATTATTTTAACTAATCTGCGTTTTTTTTAATCTATACAGACGAACTTAACACAAATTTAAGCTTGTTATAATTGCGGTAAATTCCAATAAATGTATGATTTTTGAGAATTTTGCATCCCTAACTATCTGATAAAATAGGAGTCTTAAGTTGTAGTTTTTATGCTTTGGGCAGGGAGTGCCCAATATGGTTTCTTTATGTCGTTGATATCACATATGTTATGTAAATATGGCGTCATGTCTTTTGTGTTCGTGCAGGCTCGCCATCAGGAGATTCTTTCCCAGCAACAGGATTTGATCATGGCCACTCAGTCAGCCCAAGCTCTTTTGGACAAGCAAACCAATGTTCTGTCACCACAAGAAAAGGAAAAACTGCAGGAGAACATTCTGGAACTGAAGGGGCGCTACGACGCCTCCCTCTCCATAGCTGAGCAGCAGATGAGGCAGGTGCAGTGTGTCCAGGAGGAGCTAAAGAAGTTCCATGATGATTGCAAAGAGTTTGAAGCCTGGTTAACACAGGCTGAGGGAGAGGTGGAGCAGTTGGGCGCCTCAGCGGGTTCCCTAAAAATCCTTAATGATAAGCTGCTACGACAGAAGAGCTTTTCGGAGGATGTCATCTCTCACAAGGGCGACCTTCGTTTTATCACCATTTCGGGCCAGAAGGTTCTGGATGTGGCCAAAGGATGCGGAGTCACTGACCCAATGTCTAAAACTGGCCTGATGCAAGTGGATACTTCAGGAACCTGTTCTGTTGTCAAAGATAAACTGGATTCTGCAGCCAGTCGATATAAGACACTTCACTCTCAGGTATTTGATTGGAAAATATCATGGGTGTAATGAAATATATCTACCGAATGGTGGCAGCATTAGTCTCCCGAGCAAAATCTGTGCATGACCAGTCCACTTAAGACCAAAACCAAATTGCACACCTTCAGATATAGAAATTAAAGAACATCTTGTACTCAAATCATCATTACTTTGATTTCAGTGCCACCGTCTTGGCGAAAATCTCACTGATGTTGTCGGCAAGTATAAGAACTATGACGACTCCAGCACGGACCTACTTAACTGGCTTGCGAGTTCTGAGGAGGAGGCGAGGAAGCAGCAGTCAGAAGCCATCGCCGCTGAACCACAAATTCTGCAGATACAGCTGGAGGACACCAAGGCAAGAAACATTACAAATGTGATTTGCTATAAGCGTAATATTAAGTTCAGGTAAGACTAGCGGCTTCCTTGTCTTGTAAAGGCAAAATCTCTGATACAAATCCTCTATTGGGACTCTAGATAGTGTACCTGATATTGTGGCTCGTTTATTCCATGTTGTTAATATTTTTGATTCTGTCCTCCTCACGACATATTACAAACCTCATGTTGTGTTCCACAGGCTTTACAAGGTCAGATGAGCGGACATCAGACGGCTATTGACGCGCTACGCAAAACAACAGATTCTTTGATCTCATCTGATGGAAACCTGCTGAGCAACTTAGATGAGATCCAGGAGACAGTAGGTGAGAATCTACATGACATAATGGATGCTTTTTACATCATCATTTAGATAATTGAAGTTTTAATGACAACTGGATATGTATCTTTGTGCTGTAGATGACATAGTGGAGCGCTATGACAACTTGTCCAAGTCTGTGAGTGATCGCAATGAGAAACTGCAGATGACTTTGACTCGCTCCATGAGTGTTCAGGATGGACTGGATGAGATGATGGGATGGATGGAGGGCGTGGAGGCCAGCGTGAAAGAAAATGGAAAAATTCCACTCGACTCTGCATCCATCAGAGACATGTTGAGCAAAGAAACGGTATGTATTTTTGTGAGGACCGTACCTGCGCTGATTTTTAAAAATATTCATGTGTGCAGATCGCTACAGATGTGGTTTGCTAGTTGAACCTGGCTGTAAAAAAAGTTTTGCTCTGACCATTCAACGAGACCATAGTAAAATGCTGATGTCATTAAGGGCCCCTTGAGGCCAAATTCAAAATCTGATTTGTTCAAGGAGATGTCCCATTGATAACATTACAGTTGCATTTGTCAGTACTACTGATTCTGAAGACCCAGCGCAGATTAAATTGATATGACAACAAGTGTAGGCTGAAATTCAATTGGATAAAATAAAAATCAAACATGTAGATGAGTCAATGTAGATAAGAAAAACGCTGTGGCCAGTTAGCCAACTCTCATGCTCGTATTTTCCTATGTTTGAGTCCATTTCACAGTGTAGCATGTTCTGTGCTTTTAAAGGCCATCGAGCAGGACATAGCAAGTCGCCAGAGCAGCATCTCAGCCATGAAATCTAAAGTGAAGAAGTTTGTGGAAACGGCCGACGCCTCCTCAGCGGCACTCCTGCAGTCCAAGATGGATGCCCTCACCCACCGCTTCTCGGACGCTTGTGACAAACACAAGCAGAAAGTTTCACGTCTGGAACAGCTGAAAGACAAGGTGGAGCAGTTTGAGAAGGTCGCAGAAAATGTCCAGCAGTTCATTGTGAAGCGTTCACAAGATCTGCATGAGACTGACGGGCCGGGAAAAACCTTTGAAGAACTCTCTGAGCTAACGCAGGTGAGTGGGCTGCCAATAATGTACAGTTTAGCTGCTGTTACTGAAGCAAACAACAAAGTGTGTGTGTGTTTTTTTTAAGAAAACAAAGGCTGAGATGGTTGAACATGCCAGTAATTTGGAGAAGTTGCAGACCTTGTCCAAGGAGCTGTGCGAAATGAGCAAAGATGGTAACAGAGCACAGATCCAGAGCAAAATGGACAATCTCTCAAACATCTTCAGCACCTTCAAAGACACGCTCAAAGAAAAGTACTTTCCGTGTCATCATTTCCTAAATATTTGTGCTTTCAAAGGCGCACAGAGTAAATCAATGACACTTCATGACGACTGGTTTGGTTTATTCTGCAGGGAGGAGGAGGTATCATTCTGTCAGGACCTGTTAGGAGAATTCAGGTCTGCGGCCGGTGCTCTCAGCAAGTGGCTGGAAGTGACTAATGAGAAGGTGCCTGTGGTGCAGAAAAGTTGCAGCGCTAAAAGTTTGGAGAAGGACCTCCAAATAGTTTCTGTGAGTCACTGTATGCAGTTTTCAAATTAATGAATCCCAAAATCTTATTTATCATTGTCCAAACATAATATAAATAATGACGAATGGAGTGAAACCATTTTTTTTTCTGTCCACTTGCTATGAATCCGAAAGTACGTATTTTGATTGGTAATTTTTTCCATAGGAATTACTGGAAGAATGGACGTCTAAAGGCCCTGCTGTGCAGGACCTGAACAGCAGAGGATCTTCACTTTGCAGTCACCTTGCTATTCTCACATCCCCTGCCAAAGCCAAGATTCCTAACAAGACAGGTAAACACATCGTCTATTTGAATTATAAAAAAGGGATTTGGAAGAGCAGTGTCACTGTGCATGTTAATGCTGCATTGTGGCTAACTGGGGTATTCGTCTTTAACTTAAGCTTTGTCTTCACGTCTCTGTATTAGCACTTACTAATGGTGGTGGTCCAGCGAGCCATTCCTACCTAACCAATAAAGGTAATCAAGCGTGCATGAGAGTATTGCAACGCGGATGCAATTAACATTGGTGTTTTTGGCTGCATTGTAGTAGTTGATGAGATACTGAAATGTTACTGTGGGCATGCACTGTGATCAAATCTGGACTAACATGACTTAGTGTCATAATTTTGTGTACGTTGTCCAGCCGTTTGTTGTTGTTTTATGCCAGGAGAACCTTGGCATGAGCTTCTGAAGCGCTTTTGATTGTATTTCTAAATATTCATCCTAATAAGTATCCTAACCCCATTCTAAAAGGTAAGCTTAATTATCATTTGAGGTGAACTTTACCAGGTGTATTTCTTTATTCATCTTATTTCAAGCAGATAATAAAATCCCTAAGACACTAACTTTCATCTTTAAAAAAAAGTCCTGAAAATGTTTGGACCCATTTGCGTGTAATTGTGTCAGTCATTTGTGTTAATCTGCAAAATTGAGGAAATGGCATATTCATATTTTAATTGTTTGAATTCCTCAGAGCTGATGACAATTCAGCAAAATATGTCATTCGTCAATGAGGGCTATTCCTGTCTGGGTGACACTCTGAAGAGCCGAACAGCCGAGCTGAATCGATCGGTGCGGGAGCTGAAGGATGCCAAAAAGGAGACCGAAAACATGATGACATGGCTGGAGGATATGAAAAAGACGGCAGCTTCGTGGAAGAACGGTGCCACAGAGAAAGATGCAGTGAAAACACAACTTGAACAGCAGAAGGTGATGAGATAAGATGGTATCAAATATTCTTTAAGATGGCGCTTAAAGCTATTGACACTAAAATGTGCTGTGTAAATTTGCCAACTTGACAGCTTGTCTTTAAAATGCTGCAGAAAAGATTCACTCATGGATTTTATGAGCTTGGGTTAATTTCAGAGAAGTAAAGATCAGTGATGTGAGAGAGAATATTGCTTGTTAATATCTTTAATCCAAATAAAACTGCAAGCCTATTTCTCAGTGGCTGATTTTTATGATCATGAAATTACAATTGATCCAATAAATGGCTTAGTCTGTTTAGGAGAAATAGGCCGAACAAAGGGAATATCGTAATTTCTCTTCCTCTGGGATCATTACAATTAATGTGCTTTATTAGTCAATATAGATACAGACATACATGCATCTGGAAAGTATTTGCAGCACTTCACTTTTTCCATATTTAAACAACTAAAAATCTACATTTACCGTATTTTCCGCACTAAAAGGCGCACGTAAAAGCCTTCCATTTTCTTAAAAGCTCACAGCGTGCCTTAAAATCCGATGCACCTTGTGTATGGTCATTACGGTAATATGTCAAACCCCAAAATGGCTCCTTACTAGAAACATGCTTACAACGCAGAGTTCAAACCAAAGGCGTTCGGTTTTGCAGTTGACCTCGGAAATAGAGCAGCAGCAAGAAAGTTCAACGTTAACGAGTCAATATTATAACTTGCTGTTGGTGAAGTGAACTGTCGCTATATAAATCAGGGTGTAGTGTCGTGTTCTGTTGGTGTTTCCTTGAGTGTAGCTCCATCTAGTGGTTGCATTGTATATTTCGTCTTATAATGCGGTGCGTCCAATATATGAAAAAAATGACAAAATAGGCCATTCATTGAAGGTGCACCTCATCATCCAATGCACCTTTTAGTGTGGAAAATACGGTACATGTATTTAGAGCCTTTGCCATAAAGCTCAACCTTGAGCTCAGTTGCATCATATTTGCACTGATTGTTCTTGAGAGGTTTGTACAATTTAATGGGTGTCCACCTGTGGTAAATTTAGTTGATTGGATGTGATTTGGAATCACACGCATTTCTCCATATAGGGTTCCGTAGGTGACAGTGGATGTCCGAACTCAAATCAAGCCTGAAGTCAAAGGAATTGTCAGTAGACCTCAGTCTGTAGACCTGGCCTGTGCCATCATATTCAGAAAGACTTGAGGCTGGAATTACAAAATGAAAATACAAACTTTTTTTTTTCACTCTCATTATGGGGTGTTGTGTGCCATATGCAGAAGGAAAAAAAAGTCTTCAATTTTGGGATGAGGCTATGACATATAATGTGGAAAAAGTGAAATGCTATGAATATTTTCTAGATGCACGACATCCATTCATATATACATGCATTCATTCGTTGTTTCTGTAATCTCTTTTTTAGGTGTTTGAAGATGACATGAAGCAGAAGAAAGAGCAGCTCCACAAGCTGAGGGAGAAGCTTATCGGCTTGATTGAAACTCATCCAAACTCACAAGAAGCAGACAAATGGAAGCAGATGTTGGCAGAGATCGGTATGCACCAATAGGTTTTCTTTTGATGTGACCTTTCTTGAGGCCGTGTTTGACTCGTGATCTGTCCAGAATGCACCCCGCCTGTCGTTGAATGTCACAGCACCTGCTGTTTGAAATTAAATTAACACGTTTATACAGCCAAATACTGCACAGTGTGAGATGTGGACACTTCATGGAATGACGCTGACTCATGCTTTGTTATTATAGATGCTGCTTGGGCAGATATTAGTGGCTCAGTGTTGGAGAGGAAGCAGCACCTGGAGCAGTCCAACAAGAATCTGGACATTGTCCAAAGCACTCAACTGCAGCTTGGTCAGTGGCTGTCAGAGAAGGAGCTGATGATGAGTGTCCTTGGACCTCTCTCAATTGACACCAACATGCTGAAAATGCAGAAGCAACAAGTCCAGGTAAACACAATTTATAGTGTTGTTTCAAATAATTTGATCATGTATGTGATAAAATATGGATAAAGTAATTCTATAGTATGGTTATATAATATTTTCCTTAATAAATATGAATTTAATTTGAGGTGGGTGGATTTCGATTCAAGTATATGACGGCTGAATTAACGAATATATAATAATCAAAACTAAATTTTTATTGATGAATTACAACCCTGTTTTCATATGATTCTTTTGCCTCATCATTTGACAACTATATTCTTGTAAAATTGTCACTTGATTGTCCATGGTAATTTGTTCATTGCAATTGCGGTGGGGAAAACAGAAGAAATGCATTTGCTCTCTCTGTCAAACTTGATTCCATTTGAACAAAATTTTCAATAGATGTACTGTATGAAGGGTCGGAGGTTGCAATTGTGAACTAAATTCCATCTGGATCTGATCCAGGCTGCTTATGTTGCTGTCAACATATCAACTGTAAAGGCATTTCTCCGAATCAGCCATCAAGTAAACGGGACCAACTGAACATCTTTTCTGTTTCTCTTGATCAGATCCTCCAGAATGAATTCAAGAGCCGTAAGCCTCAGTTCGAGCAACTCAAGGAAGCTGCGTCAGCCATCTTGAACTCATCCGATAACCAGGACCCGTCAAATGGGAAGCTGGTGAGGGCGCAGCTCACTACTGTCACTGAAAAATGGCAAGGACTTATAAGGCAGCTGGATCAGCGAGACGGCCTCATCGACCAAGCTGTGGTGAAGACGGGGCAGTTCCAAGAGCTGTTGAGGACCATCGGCCAGACCGCTGCTCAGCTGGAGGATGAGCTCAGCAGGTACCAGACCAGCAGCACGCAGCCCGATGCGGTGAAGAAACGACTGGAGGACGTCCACAACATCTCGGTCCAGCTGAGAGAGGAGAGGGGGAAGCTGAACGAGGCCGAAGCCGTTCATGCAGAGCTCAAAGCTATGGTGACCGAGGACTATCTCAGAGCTGACTTAGACAGGCAGCTGGAGACTGTTAGCAAACCTCTCCGACAGCTGGAAGAGAGAGCAGGTGTGTCATCTTTATTTTATGACAACAGTGGGCCAAGAGTTAAGGAAAAATAAATGGTCCTGGCTCCACCTACAGCAAAATTAAATTTAAGAGCCCAAGATTGTTTTGTTTTTTTTCGTGTGTGTTTGTGGTTGGGCAACATAAATCTTTCTTCCAGGGACTTTCCGTGAAGTTTTTGTACGAATCGTCCCATTGATTATTTATTGAGAGTGATTACAATGACTGAACTAACAAATGTGTAAAAATGACACTGAGTGAAGGTGAAAGAAAAAAAAATTATATCTCTCTCAAATTGTTTCGGATGTCAAATGCATCTGATCTTGTGCTTTGAATAGATGTCGTTCCTTTTTCCCAGATCCAGAAAACTCTAAGATTGATATCCTGATCATAGTGTCATTTATTATGCACATAGCACATGTTTAAGCCTTGATAAAGTGTTCTCTCTCTCTCTCAATCTTCTTTTTCTCTCTCTCAATCTTCTTTTTCTCATGCTGCAGCCAAACAGATTGAGCAGCTGAACTCAACCTTCGCCAGCTCCCAGCAGTTTCACCAAACTTCCAAAGACTTTCAGTCATGGCTGGCTGAAAAGCTGCAGGACCAGTCGAAGCCTCAGGCCATCTCTGCCAAAGTGGGCGTCCTTGAAAAAACTCTGGATGAGCACAGGAACCTGCAGGTGGCGCTCAGTGAACAAGAGGCCACTTACAATAAAATAGCGGGCGAAGGTGAGATGCTTCTGCAAAGCACTGATGGTGCAGAAAAGCTGGCCCTGCAAGGTCAACTATCTCTCCTCTCCTCGAACTGGAAGGAGGTGAAGAAGAGCTCTGAGGCACAGGCTGACAAACTTAAAGCTGCCCTGCAGAGAGCTCAGACGTTCGAGGAGCACGTTGAGAAGCTCAACACTTGGGTGAAGGAGTGCGAAGCCAAAGAGGGCCGAGTCAAACTTGCTGTTGAGCCCGTTGCTGTGGAGAACGCTGTAGCTCAGGTCAAAGCTCTTCAGAAGGACGTAGATAAGCACAGAGGGATGGTGGAACAGATGAATGCTGCCGCAGCCAGCCTTGTCGAGGTGGCTGACACTGACACGGAAGAAATTACAAAAGAGGCGGCGAGCATTTCTAAAAGGGTGGATGGCGTCTTTGAAGGGCTTCAAAACAAAAGAGAATCCTTGGAAAAGCTCTCACATACAATTAAAGAATTTAACGAAGGCTCCAAAGAGGCCAAGGCTCATCTTGAGGGAGCTAAGAGGCTCTTAGAAGCTTATGAATCCCAGGGAGTGCAGGCCTGCAGCAATAAGAACTTGACAAACATGAGAGCACAACAAAAAAGCATTGAAGGGATGCGAAACCAAGTGGAACACCTTTCGAGATTGGCACAGACACTTGTAGTTGATCTCCCAGATGCTGATGGAGTGACTGACTTATTACTGCAAGCCGACAGCATAGAAAAGGATTACAGGAGCCTTAACAAGGAGCTTGAGGAAACATGCCAGGTCCTGGAGGGAAAATTGCAGGGCATTGGGCAGTTCCAAAATAGCATCCGGGAGATGTTCAGCCGCTTCACAGATCTGGATGATGAGTTGGACAGCATGCCTCCGGTGGATCTGGACTTGACTGTTCTTAAAGGGCAGCAAGAGAACATTGAGAGCTTTCTTGCTCAGCTGCAAGAGCTGATGGTCAACACAGCCAATGCAGGCGATGGCTGTAAGGGAATGCTGGAAACTAACTCCTCACCTGACCTGTTGGGCCTGAAGAGAGATCTGGATGCGCTGAACAAACAGTGTGGGAAGTTGATGGACCGAGCCAAAGGCCGAGAGAGGCAGGTGCAGAGTACTTTGGTCATGCTGGAGGAGCTCTGTGGAAAACTCCGCCACGTAGAAGATCAACTCTGCAGAGCTGTGGACAAAGAAGCGTCCCAAGGAGCTGTCGGCATGGAGACAGACATCATCAAGCAACAGCTGGAGGCCTTTAAGGTGCGTTTATCCATTTATCCTGTTCTACAAGTCCAGGCACAAAATTTTGGATGTCACCATAGAAACTCAATTCAGTACCAGCCAATTCTGGACCAAGTCTGAAAAGACGTATAAAAACGTCTTTGGGAGTGAATGAGTTAACATACAGTGCAGGACACAGATATTTGCACATTTTGATAAACTGAAGCAGCTGCTTGCATACTAACTCCAGATTCAGATATGACATCCGCTCAGTGGACACATCATTAGGTTCAATTGCACAACGTCATAAGATTCAATACAGTAGATGTGGGTAATGACATAACTGTCTTGCCTGTGGGCAAGGAGAGCCACGCCCGTCAATGCATTTTTTTTCATGTTAACATAACAAAAACTTGAAAACTATTGACCGTGATTTACTAATTGACAGAAGTGCATCGTTTCATTTACTAAGCTTGATTGATTGTGAGTCCGTGCGGATGTCTAGAAGTGATTCTCTTGCCATGCATGCAGCATAGGTTGCATTTCCAATCAACTACAGTGCAAATATGAGTGTGAAAGATTTTCTATGGCTAGCTGTAGGCTCCTTTGTTTTGCCCAAAGTCAACTGGCGCAGGCTCCAGCTTCCAGCAGTTGTCAACAGAATAAATAGTAAATGTGTAGATGAATGGAAACAGATTGTACTATTAACAGCATGTGTTGTAATTGTTCCATAATATGTAAGAATTAATCTATATATATATTGCGCGTCGTCCCGCACGCGGTCTGTCCTTCCGTCTGTCCCTTTTCAAAACGTACCTACTTCACCGCGCCGCTGCGCGCCGCCACTGCGCGCCGCCACTGCGCGCCGCCACTGCGCCGCTCAGGCAGTGGCTCACTACGATCGCGCGGGCATCTTAGCGAAAAAATGTTGTCTACCCACAAGCATTGCAATGAAATTGTTAGTTATTTAGTAGAGCTAAACATCTCTTTATTTTCGCGATAAGCAATGAAGATGAACAAAAAGTTGAACCAAGCAACAACACTTTTGTGGGCCGAAGGCCCACCTTACCAGCCTTCCGCAGGAACTAGCTGATGAGCCGCTCGGAGGGCGGCGAACCACCACCTTACCAGCCTTCCGCAGGAACTAGCTGATGAGCCGCCCGGAGGGCGGCGAACCAGCTAGTAATGGTATAAAATAACATCCTACGCAGAGTCCATTTTTGATACAGCCCTTATTTCTATTAATGTCGTTATACTATGTAGGTGCATTCAAGTGTCCTCATCTTATGTCTGATACATTTTCAATTTCGAATCAATCAAGCCAATCACCGTTTTATCATACTACTTTTATAGTTTCACAGTACTAGTGCTAAGATATGCAGATCATTTCCATCACACCGATTCCCAGTGGAGCACATGACCAGCAGTCTTCATTCGAACCCTCTCAGTACAAAAGCACCAATCCTCTGGAGACTGCATGCTCGTCAAAGGCATCTGCTGTTAACAAAAGGGCCATTGCCTTAGGCGGTCGGTAGATTTTGGGACGCAGCCAGGTGGTTGCCAGCAGGGTGTCATTTTAGTCCTGGATGATGAATATGGGCTTTGTATCAGAGTCAAGTGTTTTCAACCAGTATTAGCTTAAGGTTCAGTTTTCCTGATGTGTTCACTTATGAAAGTAGCAACCAGGAAAGAAAGCTAATTTGGAGGCGCTTTCCTTCTTCTGTTCTTCCACCTTGAGTAAGAAGTTTGAGGGTGTTGTTTTTATACTGTGTTCTTCTAACAAGCCAAGTTCATGTTATCATGCAGTGTTTTAGCAATATATACGTTACACAGCTCAGCTGGCACAAATGGAAATGAACACCATTTTCCCAAAGGCTATAGAAACTTTTATAGTGAAAATGATGGATTTAACTTGGCCATTTCATCCTTGTAATCACAGGCTTAAATGGTATTGATGCTACTTTTTTTTGGAGGCCCGTTTTTTAATTACACCCCCCTCCCCCTCACACACACGCTGGATGTCGCCATTGTTATCAGTGAAGGATAAAGTGTTAGTAGCTATTAACGAGGTTTTGACACAAATATTTTAAAAGCCCATAAATTCCTTTGGAGTTCTCCAATAGAGGATTAGCCTACATTTAGAACTGCACAATGATAAACACTTGGGATCATTTCAGGTTTTAAATAGCATTACAGTAAAACAATGTAAACAGATGTGTTTTGGTCCGGTGACACAGATGTGTCTGCGCAAAGATGTAGGTCAAAGGATTGTTTTTTTTGTTTGTTTTGGTTTTCTTTTTTTTTTTTTTTTTAAAGAATGGGGGAGTCCTGCTGGGCCGATGTTTTCAACCCCTCTTTGTCCTGGGAATCAACTGGGAATTAGTGGGGAAACCCCCCTTTGCATTAATTTGTGTCAAAGGATTGTCAAAAGCAGCAAATCAGACTTTTTTCCATTAGCTTTGATGCTTAACATACATGATGCAGTGGCAACATATTCTTGATTTGTAGTCTGAGGATAAGCTTTGTGTTACTGACTTAAGTGAAAGAAGAACAAACAGAGAAGAACTGCTCTTGTGCTTCTCTCTCATGGGCTCTTACTACCATTTTAGGTCAGTTTTTGTAAGAGATATGCCTGACGTAAGGTCAAGAAGCTTGCCTTGTGGAAGGTGCATACTGTATGGACGGTATCTGTTATGTACTCTATGGGATCATTGGCAGTTCGTTGGCTAAAAAGTGCTGGGGGTTATAGTGTGGGTGACTCGTGCTCTTCAGACATGACATCAGAGTCTGTTTCCATTCAAAATGGAATTTCTATCTTCTGAGTCACCTTAGCTAATCCATGTTGTCAGAGTTTATGGTAAAAAAAGAAAAATGTTGATTACTCATCACCGTACAGCATAGACACATCCAAGCACAAGTATGGAATAGTTGATAGAAACGTGGCCTGGTATCAGACTAGTCCTCTAAAGTTTAGTCCACTGAGGTTTGTCATCTGTTGTTGCCATGGCAATAACTGAGATGATGTTCTCCTATTTTAAACTATTGTTACATCAGTATGACTTTAAAACGGACTACCATTTGTGTGCTTTCTTAAAAACCTTTCTACCAATGCTGAAATCATTTTTCTTAATTATGTACACTGCAGTAGGTGCAGTATCAGAAGGAACTGTTAGCCAAAGAAAATACTTTTTAGATTTCTGCAAAACACAATGTACGTAATGTGGAAAATTAGAAGAGTAGTTGGGTTTCGTTCCCAATGGTCATTCTTTGTTTAGGTGGAGGTTGATTAATGGTCCTGCTGGGAAAATGTTCGAAAAAAAAGGGCTTTTATAGCACTACATTATTTGTCTTGCCAAAATCAAATAGAGCCTTAAAAGTACTAATAGAGACAACGTGACCAAAAAATGACCTGCATAAAAAAGCTCTCAGTTTTTTAATCCGGGCATATCTCACATGGTAATTTATCTCTGCCACCATCTTTTTTTTCCCCATCTCCACTCATGCATGACGAGTGGGACAAAGAAGTTCAGATTGTTTTCTCCTTTAGTCGTTGACTGCTGCTGAAAATTGGGGAAACGAAAATAAATTCCCGTCATCATTTGCCTGATATCCTCCCGCTGTCTCACTGTTCCCTACCCAGGTCACCGGACAAAACAGACGCTTCTTGCACTTGGCATGGCATCCGGTGTTAAATTACCTGCAACCTGTGCCTCCCTCAACATTCCAAAGTAATTAAAAGTATCTGCAGGGTTCAACACAACCGTCCGGCAAGGGTAAAGACAATGAAAAAGAATAATCTATAGCTAGTTGAGAACATTGTGATGAGAGTCATGTTCGCCCCAGTCCACCTGAAAAGAAGGAAAAAAAAAAAAAGAAAAGTGATTATGTCAGGATGTAAAGGATGACTTAGAAGTGAAGTCATAAGGGCCCTGCAGACATAAAGGGGAATTAGAAAGAGGGGTTGGGGCGGATATATTCCATCGACCAATCAGCATGTGCTGGTGCCCTTCTCCGCACAAATGGAATTGTGGCAGATGTTGCATGAATAATGAGCGGGGGCGGGGCATGGAAGCCTCTGCCAGGAGGGTGTCTGTCATTGCGAGCCGAGTAGCGAGGGAGAAAGGGCAGGCTGTTTTGTTTATCCATCGAGTACCAGCACACTTTGGAATAAGCCACAATTTTTCCTGTCAGGATTCATGCGTGGATATTTCACTCTGCACATTTGGACGATTCAGAAATGATGCTCCCAGCATTTCAGAGGAATAGGATGCACCTTGAACCAGAAGAAATAGGATTAACTTTTGTCAGTGGAAAGGGTGGGAAGCCTCAATGGAGAGAATGAATGGATCCGTTTTGAAACTTCAGCACTAGAATATAATTTATTTAGATCGTCTTTTTATATCCATGCACCATAATTTATGAGATGCTATTTTTATGTAAAATAAAGATTTATTATTTATTTGGTATTTTAAAGCAGAAATCCAATTTGCACATTTTTCCAAGAATATACACACACACTGAAGCAAGCTACACAGTAAGATAGTATGTATGTATTTTTTTCTTTGTAAACAATAGAGTGCATGTTTTGGCATGGGGAAGCCGTTGAGCCGACCAGATTGCCTCAGACAAAACCCGTCCTGCTTGGGGAAGGGGGAGGAGGAGGACCTGAACATTGATGACTGCTATGTGCCTCAGAGGTCCATTTATGACACGGTGCGACTCAATGAGCAGATAGACTCAAGCTCTAAGGGTAGCCTCACATCCCGACACTTTGTGGGGACCTTACCCTACACCCACCGCACTCTCGACTTCAGCAGCCTCTGTGGAAATGGAGTCCTTTCCACCTCCAGTTCTTTTGAGCTCCGTACCCGTAAACCCGCCACATTGGACGAGCGGACCGTCTTTGACGGACTCAAACTCAACGGCAATATCATGAGAGCAACAGATACGGTGCTGCCAAAGTCACGTCCTCAAAGTGGAGAGAAGCCACCTCAATATCGGCGCTCGTGGCGGACTTTTGCCCCTACAAATCTTGGCGAGTACGCTGGCCGTGGTGGAATTTTGTGTTCCGGGAGTGCAGAGAGAGCAGGATTGATCGGTGGAAGAAGAGGACGGAGTGTGACCAACTCTCTGACATCCGACGAAGACTCAGGACTGTATAGCCCTACTGTTGAGAAGGAACGTCATGCTCAACGTTCCCACAGGAGGCCAGGGCCCGGGACAAGGAGCCTCTCCTCTTCGGAGGCCATGCACTTGTCCGGGGACTTGAAAAGGCTTCGGTCCCTAAGCTCAGGACAAGATGAGTTCCCGTTCACGCCAACTCGGGATAACCATTCCCTTTACCAAAGTGGTTGCTTGATTCAAGAGCCACAGCAGGTGCAATCAAATGTGGTAAACTTGAATGAAAAGGATACTCTGAATAATGGAGATTGCAAGTACTCCATAGGGAGATCATCTACAGGGTCAGCCTTTCGGACTCCTAATGAAACCTCTGGGTGGTATTCTAAGACTCCAACAGACTATGAAGAGCTATCCACCGCTGAGCTGTTAGAGGGTGTGTCATCTCAAGAAGACAGTGAGCTTGGCACCGTGCTGGTGACAGAGCCTGAGACTTACGGAAACTCTGTAACTCTACCCATTGATGGCCGTCAGCAAACCAAGCCGTGCACTGTGCAACGAGTGGCGTCCCAATACAATATGGAAGAGCTGGAAGAATTCCTGCAGTCAGTGGAGGACTGCCTGCCCAAAGATTTACACGCATTCCAGCATGCAGGAGAGATTGAGGCATTACTGAATGCTATTTGTACAGAAGTGGACTGCACACAGGTGCCCAAAAATAACCTCTTCACTCATTTTAAGATCATCCCCATTAGTTGGTCTCGAGCATGTCACACTGGATGATATGGATCGTCTGACGAGTTGCTGTTGGCTCTGTGCCGTACATATCTGATTACAATGATGGGTGAATTCGGTTTTGCATGGAAGTCTGTGTGATTATATGCAGCTGCCGCTCACTGTAAACTTGGCTCCACTGGTAGAACAGAGCATTAAGAGAGTTGTTTATTTGAGTTGGACTCTTAACACTAAATCGAGCAGCGTTGGGCAAATTGTGCGGCAGAATCTGGAAGAACTCAATGTCGTGGCAATTTTCGAGATAGTGCACATGCTAAAAGTATTTATTGTATAGGTGGTTTTATGATTGGGTTTTGAGAACTGGTGAATGTAACAATAAAACTACAAAATCTTAAAATTATACGAGACATAATTCTTCGACGTTAGCGCATAGAAGTGTCTTGCATGTTTTCACATTGAGAACTAAAGTTTTATGGGGACTTCTGCATTAGAGTGCTCGCAATATTTTGACCTTGCCACTGAGGTTTTTAAAACAGTTTATTCATTCATGCTCAGTGGCAATAATGTTAAATAACTTTTGTCAACAATAAATAATGACTGTAAATCTGTTACTATCTTAAATGGGAAAGCAGAAATTCTTAGAATCGTGTGGCATTTTATTAATAATGAGTCTTGGAAGAAATGACAAACTTGAGGCAAATGCTATCTTACATGGATCTGTATGAACTGCATGGAATCTGAATGGTGAAGCCAAATTGTTCCTCCAATGCTCTGATAGAATATGCCACCTTTGCCAGGTTGAGTATATAACCTCCTTGGACCCCGAACTCTTGCATGACTGTACTGTCCACGTACAATCAGCGAATGAGTTAAAATTGTGAAATGCTTTGCAAAGCACTATCTACAATAGCAACAGTAGAAGTCACTTCACCGTGCTTCCCTAAATTAGAACCTCAAATAAATTGCCATATTATTTGACAAAGAAAACAAAGAATTCTTTTTTTTACTTGATGAAACGTCCTTATATGTGGACGCCAGGCCCTTATAGTCCAAAATTTAACCTTATAATCTTCAAAGCCAAAGACGTCATGTCCACACACGTGGACACACAGGCCCCAGTTTATTGTTATTGCTGTTATTTTGCAGGACTTCTGTGTTAAATTATAGATGTGGCTGTCCCTTGATGGAGGGATGCATTTTTTTTAGAATTATGGATCATTTAATTTCAACATGTATTAACTTAAGTGGCTTTTGGCATCCCCGCTGCCATAATTACAGTTCACCCTGATGGTGCACCCTCATGAATCCATTGTTTGCTGTTGATTGTAGGCTTTCCAAAAGGAAGACATCGACCCATTGCAGGCCCAACTCCAAGACATCAACTCCATCAGTCACGGGCTGATCCAGAATGCTGCCAGAGGAACCAATACGAAGCAGCTTGAGAATGACCTGGAGAAGGTTAACACCAAGTGGAACACACTTAATAAAAAGGTATGCGATTGGCCGGCTAGCATTACAGTCAAACATCGGAAATGTGTCACAGAAATACACAGTTATGGTGATATCACAGTTAACATCGATTTTTACCTTGTCATCCACAGATTGCCGAGCGCTCAGCCCAGCTGCATGAAGCCCTGTTGCATTGTGGAAGGTTCCATGATGCTCTGGACTCTCTGCTCAGCTGGTTAACCGACACAGAAGAGCTCATGGCCAATCAGAAACCGCCTTCTGCAGAATTCAAAGTGGTCAAGGCACAGATACAAGAGCAGAAAGTAAGCATGCGTTATGTGCACTCAGCGACACTTGCAGTACATAAAACACCATTCTGGTTCCAGCAATTAGGGCTTGACAATTCATCTTCTTTAACTGACAGTCATTGTTCCGCTTGATTGCGGTTCGTAAAGCTTCTAAAGATCTAATGGAGACGTAATACATGCCTTTGATTGATTGTTTTCCACCATGAAGAAACTCCTGCGCTCAGAGCATTTTAATGATGCCCAGTAAGTCTTATCCTTTGTTCGCTTTGGCAGCTCTTACAGAGGCTGTTGGATGACCGTAAGCCCACAGTGGAGCTGATAAAAAACGAAGGGGGGAAGGTTGCAGAACTCGCAGAGTCCGTGGATAAGGAAAAGGTTGCGAAAGAGATGCAATCCCTTGGGCAGAGGTGGGACACTCTGCTCAAGAAAGCTGAGAACAGGTTGGTGTGCGCCCTGTTGCTTCAATACTTTGCAGAAAGAGGTTAACCAAGTAGAAAAGCTGCCGACATTAAGATTTCAGCTTACCCTGGATGAAATGTGCGAGTTTTTAAGGTGTTCCATTCCACTATCTCTGACACCCAGTTAACTTTGGTGCCAATCCAGTCATTTTATTACGGTACTCAAAGACAATTGTCAGCTTGATTAAAGGGTCATCATATTGTCAATATGTCAGTTCAACGTCTGAAACTGACTGGACAAAATAAAGTGTACCTGTACTGCTATTGTCTCTTTGTCAGGCATAAGCAACTGGAGAGCATTTTGGTGGTGACTCAGCAATTCCACGAGACCTTGGAACCTCTGAGCGACTGGCTTGCCGTCACAGAGAAGCGCCTCTCCAACTCGGAACCAATTGGCACAGAAACGTCAAAGCTGGAAGAACAGCTCTCCAATCATAAAGTAAAATTCCATGTCATGTTCACCCGTGCGCCACCCTTTTAAGTTTTTTATCCATTCTGTTTTTATGTTACGTTTTTTTTTTACTTTTCACTTGTTCCATTTCCATTCAATTTCAGTTGGTTTTCTGTTTGTCTTTTCTGTTTGCTTCGCATTGTTTCCCCATCCCCTGCGCTCAGGCCATAGAAGAGGAGATTATGAATCACAGTAAAGACCTGTTTCATGCGGTCAGTCTGGGTCAGATGCTCAAAGCTGTGAGCTCAGTTGATGACAAGGAATTTGTTCAGTCCAAGCTGGACGCCACGCAGGCCGCTTACATCGAGCTGCAGGAGCGCTGCAGGAGGAAAGCAGAGTTGCTGCAGCAGGCCCTGGCCAACGCCCAGCTCTTTGGAGAGGACGAGGTGGCGCTCATGAACTGGCTCAGCGAGGCACATGCACGGTTGAGTGAGGTGTCCGTGGAAGACTACCTAGTAGACACACTTGAAAAGCAGATGGCAGAGCAACTGGTACACACTCATTCCAGGGCCCAGCATCCTTTTGTCTTTTTCTGTGAAGTTAATCATTTCTCAGTTGATTTTGCGTGTTGTTTTACCATTATTTTTTTCTCTTCAAGGACATGTTCTCTTGTCACCGTTTGAGGTTGTAATTTTTCTTTTAGGCTCTACAAAATGATATTGAATTGAGGAAGAAGAATGTTGATCAAGCCCTTTTCAATGGGATGGAACTATTGAAGCAAACAACAGGTATGTTCACCCGTACAACACCACCAAGCTCTAACTCCTTCGAAGTTATGCCCCATAACAACACATGGTTCTCTGATTACAGGTGATGAGGTTGTTGTTATCCAAGGGAAATTGGATGGAATAAAAACAAAATATGCTGAGATCGCCTCTATGAGTGAAAATGTTTTGAACACACTGGAGTGTGTTTTGAGTCTTTCCACAAAGCTGCACCATACACATGAGGATCTGAGCTCCTGGCTGGTGAAGGCAGAGGCGCACATCAGTTCTTATGTATATCAGGAGCCTAACGGCGAGCAGCTCACTCAAGCCCAAAACATTCAAAAGGTAAGATTGTGCACTGGAAATGTAAATGTAAATTCATTCATTAGAAACTCAGTGAAGACTAGTATGTGGTGGTCCATTTGATTTCCAGAATTGCTATGAAATATTTAAAGCAGTACACTTTTCATAAAGATGAATTTCTAATGATTTACAATGAAATCTTTACTGTGTTTTATTTGTGAATCACCCTTGAATCCAGGTGTTCATCTGAAGACAGCATAATATAACTTCAGCAACGTGTTTGCTGGCTGTGTGTATTGAATGGTCCTGCTCTACCATAAATTGTGTACTGTGTGGATCGGGCTGAGGGATGAGCAGGCCAAAATAGAAAATCCACTGAATTAGCATGACTATTCGGTCTTTGTTGTTGTTGTTTTTAATGGTGCCATTTCTAAAACAAAACATTTAAGTACCCCCTTTAGATTACCTCACTATTTTGCCAATTTTCAGTAAATTCCTGTTCATCGCCAAGGAACATTACCATTTTAGAAAATTCCTGCAAAAATAGCATCGTAATCGCCAGCATACCATGCTGCTGTGATTGCAGTTCTGATGAAGTCTAAATGGGTAATTGTATCAAGTATATCTTCAAGTAGACAGTGGCAGTACACTATGGTAAATGTGAACAACGGCAGCAGCAACAACAAATTTGTGTTACAGAGGGTAATGATGACACAACACTGTTTTGATTGTACCGATAAATCTTGTTTTCCAGACCTTGCTAACAGAGACTAAAGACAAAAAAGCTGCAGTGGACAAGCTGAATGAATTGAGTACTTCCCTGCTGGATCTCATTCCCTGGCACACCCGAGAAGGTCTTGACAAGCTGGTGACGGAGGACAATGAGCGGTACAAAGCTGTCTGTGACAGCATCACTCAGCAGGTCGACCGGATCAACGCTGACATTCTCAAGTCGCAGCAGGTGAGCCAGAATGAATGGGGTGATTTTTCTTCATCAAGCGTTTTCCCCTGTTTTGTCCAACTTTAGCTGTCTTCCATTTTTCTGAAGTATTTTTTTTTACGGTTCTGTCCCCTCCGCCACCAACCTAGTTTGAAGAGGCAGCAAATTCTGAACTAGCGTGGCTTACGGATGCTGAAAGCAAGCTACTCTCAATTGGGGAGATCAAATTGGAGCAAGACCAAACTGCAGCCCAGATACAAGCACATAAGGTCAGTCTTTCGCGATCTGTTTACGAGTGTGGTCTGTTCAACATTCAACCACAGTCACTTAAGTGTGTTTTCCAGGTCTTTTCTATGGATATCATGAGGCACAAAGACTCTGTGGATGCAATAGTAAAAACGGGAAAAGCCATTATGAGTAGCAAAAAGCCAGAGGAAAAGGAACTATTAAAGGTGAACAACCAAATCAAACATTTATTTGTCTCCTGGTTTCTACTCAATATACATTACACTATCTTGTCTCATGTCAGGCCAAGACCCAGACTCTTGTAGAGAAGTGTGGTGTGGTGAGTCATCTGAACTCAGAGCGCAGTCTGCAGCTGGAAAGAGCGCAGTCTCTTGCAAGCCAGTTTTGGGAAACCTATGAAGAATTGTCACCATGGCTTCAGGAAACCCTGAAGGCCTTCAACCAGTTGCCTCCGCCCGCCATCGAGTACGACACACTCAGGCAGCAACAAGAGGAACTCAGGGTAAGAAGAAGCAGGAGGCTCAATGTCTTAATTCAAAAGCTCTTCAAATTATATTTTAAAAAAATGTTTGTGCTTTAAAGCAAATGCGAGAGCTGATTGCCGAGCACAAACCACATATAGACAAGATGAATAAGACGGGACCTCAGTTACTGGAACTGAGCCCAAAGGAAGGACTGCCCATCAGGGAGAAGTACACCACGTCCGAACAGCTCTACACCAAACTGAAGACGGATGTCAAACAGAGAGCTGCCGAGCTGGATGAGGCCATCTCCAAATCAACTCAGGTGAATGGTGCAAAATAAATGACTAGTAATGAATGAAATATGCCTCACCAAACCGTCATGAGAAAAGATACGATTCGAAGAAATACTGGATCGTGTTTTCAGAGCATCGTGTCTGTACAGAGCAATAATCATAATAATTGTAACTATCAGTAACACAGAAATAATTATACATTCCAATTAATTCTCTAATAAAAGTGAATGAGTTTTTTCCCAATACAATTCTTGTTTGCGTACAGAGTAGTTACTGGATATAATCTACTTTAGCAGTGGCCAACCTTTTTTGACCAAAGACTTTTCATGCCAACCAATATTCCGCGATCGACCTCTGTTGCACGTGCACACATACACACCACCGGTCGATCGCTTTATGTGTCGTTTCATTGGTTAGTGTACAGCTCAAGATCTCAATAACATACAGTGGAAAGATTGGTACTGTAGTTGCAATTGTGACTGAAATTCTGTCATTCCACGCTAGTTCCATGATAAAATCGACCCCATGCTGGAATCCCTGGAGCGGATTGCCGAGCGCCTACGTCAGCCTCCCTCCATTTCAGTGGAGGTGGACAAGATCAAGGAGCAGATAACAGAGAACAAATGTCTCAGCGTGGACCTGGAGAAACTGCAGCCTTCCTATGAGACCCTGAAGCAGCGAGGCGAAGAGATGATTGCACGGTCAGAGGATCGAGAATTATCTGCCAAAGGTATCACCACTGTGTACATCTTGGCATCATTTCACATTGATTTCAAATAATCATTCAAAGGATTGCATGTCAAATTACATTTGTTTCATGTTTTCAAAAAAAGCTCAGCATAAAGATGAAACAAATATTTCTCCCACAAGCTGTTCAAGACAAACTGGACCATATGGTGTTCCTATGGACCGATGTTCAAGTCTTACTGGAGGAGCGAGAGGCCAAGCTGTTGGATGTGATGGACCTGGCTGAAAGGTTCTGGTGCGACCACTGCGCTCTGATCGCCACCATCAAGGACAGCCAAGACCTGCTTAGGGAGCTGGAGGAGCCTGGAGTGGATCCTTCAGTTGTCAAACAGCAGCAGGAGTTTGTTGAGGTCCGCACAGAAAGAGGCGCTGCATAAATCTGACAGGCAGTGTTGGAAGTTTTCACTTTTTATTTATTTATTTTAATCTCTGCAGGGTTTTAAAGAGGAGATCGATGGGCTTCAAGAGGAGCTGGATTCAGTTAGAAACCAGGGCTCTGAGCTCATGACAGCATGTGGAGAACCTGACAAGCCTGTGATAAAGAAAAGCATTGACGAGGTGTTCATTCTTTCGAAATGAATTATTTACTCTTTCAATTATTGAGGGGCTGCTTTCAGTCTGCTTTGTCTCACTCGTGTGATGTCGCTCCACCAGGTGAACTCGGCATGGGAAAACCTCAACAAGACTTGGAAAGACCGAGTCGAGAGGCTGGAGGAGGCCATGCAGGGTGCGTTGCAGTTTCAGGATGGCCTGCAGGTACGTTGATCACTGCTGATTTTCTTTGGACCCATAAACTGAAAAAAATATTATGCTTGATCACCACATGGGCTCATTGTATTGACTTGTGCATTTGTTTTGTGTATGCAAAAGGCAGACCACAGATTGTGGAACCTGTTATTATTTTGTGATATGATTATTACATGATTTAAGATGTCAACTTCAGACAAACATTGGATATTTTTTGCATACTACTTGGCAAATTTATGACACTATTTTTTCAAAAGGCAGATGAAACTATTGTGGTACTTTTGATCTTCTTTCCTCTCAGAATTTATGGAAAAGAAAAAGATTCCAACACGGACACATTGTGGTTATCTATGGCCATGCATTTCGAGTCAGAGAAGATTAAAGTGTTGTAAATGTCAAACTTTGAATTATGCAATATTTTTTTTCCCATCCTGTAGTGATAAGAGTACTTTGCAACTCACATTACTCCAGACTGTTTTCAAGGCCTTTGGTTGAAAACCATAATACAAAGATTGCACTGTCATCCATCGCAGTCAGCTACAGTGACAGAACAGTTTTATGAGCTTCCAATTAATTGCGACACCACCCACGCTGCTTTATGATATTTGGATCAAACTGAAACCCGCATGAATTGTTCCTCCACGCAGCTGCTCATTGTATAAGCACCTTTTACATGATATCAGAATCAGAATAATCTTTCTGATATGTGACTTGTTTTTCCCTTCTTTTGGGTAATTTTACTCATTTCAATGTGGATTTACTTCAGAACACTCTGGGGTAAAGTTGTATGCAAAAGTGGAAATGTGCGCAATACTTTGTCTTTCCGTAATGTGTTCCTTTGCCTCTCACGCAGGGTATGTTTGATTGGGTGGATATCTTGGAGGGCAAATTGGACTCCATGTCCCCTGTGGGCACAGATCTTGAAACTGTCAAGCAGCAGATTGTTGAGCTCAAGGTATAGTCCTTAATACAGTGGTACCTCTACTTACAAACGGCTCTTCATACAAAATTTCTAGTTAAGAAAAGTCTCAAGAGGAAAAAATTGCCTCTTGTTACGAAAGAATTGTCAAGATACGATGGACTAAAGAGGGCAAAAAACGATGAGGACGCAGTTAAAAGTTAAATAACCACATTTTTATTCTTAATTCTTTGTTTTATTTACATCATGCACAAATCTCATGTGTTGTGCAATAATCTAATCGTAACATGTATTCATTATGTATTTTGATGCATTTTTATGCTGTAGGAAACATTTATGTCAGAATTTTAGCGCGGCTTGGAACAAATTAGGGCATTTACATGAAAAACACATCTCTACTTACACTACACTACAAAATGTTTTAGTTAAGAAATTTCTTCCAGAACCAATTAATTTCATAAGTAGAGTATGTACTGTCCATTCACATTAAGTCACTAAAAGAGAACAGCGAGTGTGCTGACTGTATACTTTCATATGTGTATTGCCAACGTGACTTTTTAGGAGTTCAAAGTCGAGGCGTACCAGCTGCAGATCGAGATGGAGCGCTTGAACCACCAAGCGGGGCTCCTGCTCAAGAAGGTAACAGAGGAGTCTGACCGCTGCACCATCCAGGAGCCTATGTACGAGCTAAGGATGCTGTGGGGAAACCTGGATGAGAAGATCATCAGCCGGCAGGTGCCCAAAAATAAAAGAACGGTCAATGTAGTCGTGATTTTATGCACTGCGCCATCTAAATGTGTTTTCTGTCCTTACTTCAGCACAAACTTGAGGGAGGCCTTCTGGCACTGGGACAGTTCCAGCATGCACTGGACGAGCTGCTGGCCTGGATGAACCACACCGAGGAGCTGCTCAACGAGCAGAGAAAGGCAGGAGGAGACCCCAAGGCCATTGAGATTGAGCTGGCTAAGCATCATGTAAATGGTCTTACTCTTTATCTCTTGAGCATACATACAGTAAATATCGGTGATATTTACGCTGCCAACTGAAAAATATATATATTTTCAAACTGTATGAGGGATGAATTTATCTTTTCTGCAGTTACTGTTGTTAATTTCCTCATCGCTATTCTCTCCTTAGGTCCTCCAAATTGACGTACTGGCTCACAAGTCAACAGTTGAAACGGTGAAAAAAGCGGGGAATGAGCTAGTGCAATCCAGTGCCGGAGAGGAAGCCTCTTGCTTGAGGAATAAACTGGAGGACCTCGACCAGCGCTGGAAGGCCATCCTGGAGAAGACGGAGCAGAGGAAGCAGCAGTTGGAAAGTGCTCTGCTTCAGGTATATAAAGACGCGACAAGATACATTTCTTTAGATTTTCCGTTCACTTCCTGTTAAGTTATATGAAGAACATTAAAATCAGATGGGAGAATTTTGGGGGTAAAGAAGAACAAAATAACAGTCAAGTTTCGTGCTTTCAAACAAAGTTAAAGCACCAAACCGTTTTCCTTGACGGCGAAAGTCTCAGATCTCAGAACTGATAAGAGCTCATTCATCTTGTGCCAACAACACACTTTGGTCTTTAATTGTGTACGAAAAAAAAATCTTCTCATGCACCAGTAGAATCTGTACAATGTTGCACATTTGTTTTTTTGCGGAATAGCATCAATGTGAATGGTTTTCTCCCTTCAGCAAAGATTTCTGCGTGTTAACATACAGTGTGTGCAACAGAATGTCCGTCAAACACTGTTGTTGGTCTCAAAACGAATGAATGAATCCAAGAAATGAGAACCTCTCCCATTGGAGCTTCCGCACAATGAGTATGTGTGACACCTTTTGTATGACTCAGCTTGTATTGTGTTGTAGGCCCAGGGTTTCCATGGTGAGGTGGAAGATATGCTGCAATGGCTGAAAGACACCGAACGTCAGCTGCTGGCATCAAAGGCTGTGGGAGGCTTACCAGACACAGCCCGCGAGCAGCTTAACGCCCATCTGGTACGTGTTTAACAATGCCGGAGCGCGTATGCAGATGGCTGCTCCGCGAGGAGACGGGCGGTCTCCAATGTGTTGAGCTCAAGTGTGAAAATTAAATGACACCGTTGGTTTTTTCCACTGCAGAAGGTGACCAAAAGATTTTGATGTTTTAGACCATTTCAGCATTATCTGACTTCCATGTCGCCAGGAATGTTTCCTTTCCCTTTTTATTCCTCCTTTTATGGTACTTTCACTGCACATTTTGGAGTGAAAGGAGCACCACTTTTGGGAGGCAACATTTCTGGAGATTACTTATTAAAGTACAACCATGATTCCCTTTAACTGTTGGTGGGAACTCGATTACTTTTCGCAGTATTTGCGTTACACTATTGACCTTCAATATGTTATCCCCAAATGACTGTTGTATCATGTCACCACGCAGGAGTTGTGTTCTGCCTTTGGTGTGAAGGAGGAGCTGTACCGGGAGCTGATGGCCAAAGGTCAACAGCTGCTCGCGATGACACCCGAGGGCAACACGGAGCAAGACCTCGCCAACCTGAAAGACAAATGGGAATCGGCGCAGGCCAAAGTTGCTGAGAGGAAGGTAGGGCTTTGATGTTGTTTTCACTTCGAGATGAATTGGATGATGGTTTTGAAGTTAAAATTTTAATGCATAGTGAGTACATACATTTAAAAAAAACATTTGAAAGGTACAGTGGTGCACACTCAGCCATTTCCAATTCCTATAGTTATATTTATTATGAAGCATTGTCCTGCAATTGCCTGGGGATGAGTACCGGGTGTACTTCTGACCTACCCAAAGTCAGCTAGGATAGGCTCCAGCACACCTGCAACACGAATGAAAACAATGGATGGAGGCATGGGTTATAAAAGCGCTCATCATGTTCTTACTTGTTTTGCCTCAATAAATAAACACCATCATTTAAAAAAGCCAAAGTGACTCTCTCACTACAAATATGGCCTGGCTTCTCACTGAACAGTCGGCTTCCTCTTTACTTTGGTCCCGTTCCCAGAACCACAGTGCCTTCTGCAGCCAAACAAAGTGTTCCAATAATAGAATAAAGAACTGACAACTTTGAATCCACTCGTAGCGCTCCGGCTGGCGTATGAGGGAGACTCATCATGAAACATCAGCTTTCTAATGTCATTAGGGCAGCCGTGTGACATAAACATGTGGCCCATCGGATGTTTCTCCCTCATTCGATTAAAAATCCATTTGCTAGAATCTGCTTCACCATCGGCCTTTACGCTTTATAAGCTTCCTCATGCGGTCTCATGTTTGCTGCGAGGGACCTCGTGTTGCAGCAATTGTGTGCTTTTTGGTTCATTATTGAACCTTGTTTTAAGCTGCATCTGTGTTTCATAAAGCTACCGCTAGAAAGGATGGAGGATGACTGTGTTTGATGTCCTCAGGTGAAACTGGAGGAGGCCTTGACCCAGGCCACGGATTTCCACAACTCTCTGCAGGACTTCATCAACTGGCTGACCCAAGCAGAGCAGACGCTGAACATGGTGTCTCCCGCCTCTCTGATTCTGGAAACGATCCAGTTTCAAATTGATGAGCATAAGGTAATGCGTGCACAGAGAGGACGGTTACACAACATCCAATGCAAGTCCACGTTATTATTGTTCATTTGAAACTTCAAGACAATGGAATTTCTTGCACAGATTGTTTGTCCGTAAACACCAATGAAGTCATGTCTGTCAACTCCTGTGCAGATGTTCGTGACAGAGGTCAACTCTCACAGAGATGACATCATCGAACTGGACAAGACAGGCACGCATCTGAAGTACTTCAGCCAGAAGCAGGACGTGGTTCTCATTAAGAACCTGCTCCTCAGTGTGCAAGGTCGCTGGGAGAAGCTGGTGCAGCGATCTGTGGAACGTGGTCGTGTTTTGGACGATGCCAGGAAAAGAGCGAAACAGGTATCCATGGCATCCAAGCCACATGTATGGCCCTATTCTACAGCTATGTCATGAATGTGAACTAAACAAATATCTCCCTGAGTTTGGCGAGACTGAACGTTGAACTGCATTCATCTCGTTCTTCTTCAGTTCCATGAAAACTGGAGTAAACTGATGGAGTGGTTGGATGAATCTGAGAAGACGCTGGACTCTGAGGTGGAAATCGCCAATGAGCCAGACAAACTCAAGAAGCAGCTGTCGCAACACAAGGTGAGCGGTGACGCTGCGTCTGAGCATCCGTACTCAGAGTTGTTGAAAGTTCATCAATTTGACCTTGGAAAACGTGTAGCTACCTCGTTGAATGAACAGTCACGTGGATAAGAGACTGAGTATATTTAGACATCCGAACAATGACACAGATGTTTAACAGGCCGCAGTTATGTGCTTTCACTCAGAGACATCGAGGGCTGGGAACGTTCCCGGTAAAACCTATTCAGATAAATTACCGTATAGTGCATACATTAGTCATGCTTCTGATTCTCTCGCAGGCTCCATAATCCCTACTCTGCAGTTGTGCACGGGCAGATTGTGTTAATCCTGTCATAATACCGGGATAGAGCAAATGTATTTGGGGTGGCCATGCTTTGGGATACTTTTAATCCCTTCGGAGCTGTGGTTCTTGAGCTTTGACCCATTTTTGGCTTCCCATACGGACAGCCATGTTCCTTATCAGAATACATACACGTACACACAGATTAAGCCACTATCTGAGATGCACTCAGCGGGACGATTAAGAAGGCTCGTGTAAAAACCGTGCCAAGCAAATTGAAGCGAGTGACTCTCTATGGCGACCGGTGATAAGACAAGGCGAAAGTCTCAGCGACAACTCAGTGGAACAACAACTATCGCCAGACCAGGCTGGATTTCGTCCAGGGCGATCATGCTGTAGCCAAATATTAAACCTCACTCAGTACATCGAGGATGGTTTTGATGCCAAGCAAATTACTGGTGCAGTTTTTGTAGACCTGACTGCTGCATACGACACAGTAAATCACAGAATCCTTCTCCTAAGCTGTTCATAATACAACGATTGTGAAAATCATACAATCACTGCTTACAAACAGACGCTTCTTTGTAGAAATGGATGGCAAGAAAAGTAGATGCCGAACACAAAAAAATGGTCTCCCACAAGGCTCTGTTCTGGCTCCAGTACTTTTTAACATCTACACAAATGACCAGCCAGAGTTTGTAAACATCCGAAGATTTATATATGCCGATGATTTGTGTATTGCCACCCAATCGCGCTCATTTGAAACCACCGAAAGGAGACTATCAGCTGCTCTTCAACATCTAACAGAGTATTATAAACAAAATCACTTAATGCCAATCCAGGAAAGACGCAGGTGTGTGCATTCCACCTAACTAACCACCAGGCAAATAGAAAATTAAGCATCCACTGGAATAATGAGAGACTTGAGCATGTTGACTATCCCGTCTATCTTGGAGTCACATTAGATCGAACGCTCTCCTTCGCAGAACATGTAAGGAAACTCAAGTCAAAAGTTGCCACAAGAAACAACCTCTTAGCTAAACTTGCTAACTCTAACTGGGGAACAGATCCTAAAACTCTGAGAACAACAGCTCTAGCACTATGCTACTCTACTGCTGAATATTGCTCAGCAGCATGGGCAAGATCATGTCATGCTCACAAAATAGATCCTGAGCTGAACAACACATGCCGAATAATTACTGGCACACTAAAACCAACACCACTGCCAGCACTCTACAGATTGGCGGGCATCGCACCACCACACATACGTAGAGACAGTCAGGCAAGGACACAAAAGCATAGTCAAGAAAATGGCACAAGACACCCCCTCTATGGTCATAGTGACTCAATAAGAATACTGAAGTCCAGAAAGAGCTTTATGACTGTCCAAAGTTTAGATCCTGAGCAGTCAACAAACCACAGGCTCGAAAAATTGAGAGAATGTGACAGCTCTGCACTAAATGGTGCAATCCAAAGCCCAAACGAACATCTTCCAAGTGGAACAGCCCTCTCAAGAAACAACTGGGTGACATTAAATAGAGCAAGAACCGGAGTAGGCAAGACTGGGAACAACACCTATAAATGGGGACTCTCACTCAGCAGTGAATGTCCGTGTGGCCACGCAATACAAACAATGGAGCACATTCTTCAGGACTGTGAACTGGGGCCCACCTGCACAGATGAAGACCTCTTAGACACTAGTGATGCTGTCAAGCAATGGATCCAGTACTGGCGCGACAAGATATGATGATGATGAGCGACAACTCTTATCCAATGCATGCAAACACAAAGTTAGGCAGCAGGCTAGGTACCTTTGCAATACAATTCCCGCGAGTTGTGTATGATATCAATATGGATTTCTCTCAAACAGGAGTTCCAGAAGGCTTTGGGCAGTAAGCATTCGGTGTATGATACCACCTCACGAACGGGACGAGCCCTCAAGGACAAGACCTCACTTCAGGACGATAATCAGAAACTGGACGACATGCTGAGCGAACTGAGGGACAAATGGGACACTGTTTGTGGAAAGTCCATAGAGAGGTGAAGTCACACGCTGGTCAGGTTTCATTTAGATTTTGGACATCTCAAAATGGCTTAAAAATGGTATCTACTAATTGATGAACTGTATAAATGTGTTTTCTTACACTGTTGTCTTGTAATACATAGGGGGTGGGGGGGGGCAGATACCCGATATGACAACAAATAGTAGTTGACGATACCTATGCATTTCTCGTTAATCCACTTTTCAGTTTAGAGTCAGATTGCTTGCTGAGCTTGGTCGGTTGTTGATAATACGTGCATGTTTCTGCAGGCAAAACAAGCTGGAGGAGGCCCTGCTGTTCTCCGGCCAGTTCAAAGACGCTCTGCAGGCTCTCATTGACTGGCTGTACAGGGTGGAGCCTCAGATGGCTGAGGACCAGCCAGTTCATGGAGACATCGACCTGATTTTGAACCTGATTCACAACCACAAGGTCCAAACTTCTCTCTTATCTGAAGCTTCCAAAACACACTCACATTTAATGGATATTTTCTTGTATAACAACAGGAAAAAAGACGCTTTAAACATATTGGAGACAAGAGAATAAACAGGCTTGGTTTCGTATTACCACACTATTGAAATCGAAGCAGTGTGACTTCAGCCATGTTGTGTGACAAATACACGCCTAAATATGTCATTGGCACTATGTCAATAAGAATAAGCCCAACAAATGGCTCTTTGTTGCACTGGCTAGGATTCTCTCAAAGGAACAATCAAATGTGTGCATAAAGGTCCTCATATTACAGGAAAGACAAATATGTTACAAAAAACACGTTTGAAAATGAAAAGTCTCAGGACCATACTTATGTTTAACCCGAACTACTCTTCCTATGACTATGAGAAAACAGTGATTCTCAAAGTGTGGTGCCAGTACCACGAGTGGTACTCGAGCTTGCTTCAGTGGTATTTAAGACAATTGCTGCCCGAGTACAGTTCAGTTCTTTTGAACTTTTTAGTACAATTTTTCAAAATTTAGGTACAGTGTTAATCTGCATGGTGTGACAGTGACTTGCAATAATGTTATTTTCATAAACACTTACACCTAATACGCTACTGTAATGTTGGTCATTATGGTAATACTTGGAGTGCTCAGTTTTTTTTTAGGGGGTATTTGGTGTAAAGGTTTGAGAATGACTGTGATCAAGCTGGGTTTCGGTTAACACCTGAAGAGGCTAATATTTTTAACACCTCAGTTTGAGGTGGTGCATTTCTAAACTACTGCTAACCACAACCACAATAATCAAGACTAGCTATCTTGTTGCGTCCGTTCCTGCATGTTTGAGATCATGGACGTGTTTTTGTTTGACCACATCTTTCACTTGGAACACGCTGCAGGCTTTCCAGAAGGAGCTTGGAAAGAGGACGGTCAGCATCCAGGCCCTCAAACGCTCGGCCAGAGAGCTGATTGACACCAGTCACGATGACTCCTCCTGGGTCAAAGTTCAGATGCAGGAGCTGAGCACTCGTTGGGAGACAGTATGCAACCTCTCGGTGTCCAAGCAGGCGCGTCTGGAGCAGGCCTTGTGCCAGGCTGAGGAGTTTCACTCCACCGTTCACATCCTGCTGGACTGGCTGGCCGAGGCCGAGCAGAGTTTGCGTTTCCACGGCAGCCTACCTGATGATGAAGAGGCTCTATGTGCACTTATCGACCAGCACAAGGCAAGCAGATGTTTTCCATGTAAAACGTACACTATTATGCATTTTTTAAAACGATCATGTTTGTGGTATGAACACATTATGGCCTCGTTACAAATCTTAATATGTCTCTGTTGTCTTTCAAAGGAATTCATGAAAAAACTGGAAGAAAAGCGTGTTGCTCTCAATAAAGCCATTAGTCTGGGCGAGGCTATTCTGAGTATCTGTCATCCTGACTCCATTACAACCATCAAACACTGGAACACGATCATTAAAGCTCGGTTTGAAGAGGTGAATGTCTTAAAGATGTGAGGACATTTTGATGATCGCTGTCGCACAAAGAGTTCTTGGTCATCGCGTTTCTCTTGTAGGTGCAAGCCTGGGCCAGGCAGCACCAGCAACGACTGGCCGCAGCCCTCAGCGAGTTCTTAGCCACTCAGGAACTGCTGGAAAACCTTTTGACTTGGCTGCAATGGGCCGAGTTGAACCTGAGCGACAAAGACAAAGAAGTCCTACCACAGGAGCTCCAGGAGGTCAAAAGTCTCATAGCAGAACACCAGGTCAGGGAATGTCTTTCATTTAGGTTTGTTTTTCATTGATATAAAGATCCAAGCCAGCGTGGTTATAAAGAGGAAATCCTAGAGGGCCCCTCAGTGAGACTGAACTCAGAAATAATTGAGTGCCTCACTTATTTTTAGGTCGATACAGTGATGAGTGGTTAGCACATGTGCCTCGCGATTCTCAAGTTGGGGTCTTTGACTCCGGGATGAGCCGTATTTTAAAAAATGGGTGGCTGGATGGGTGAATTTTTATTTGATTTTATATCAGGCGTTCAAAGTTCACTAATTTCCATGGATAACGGTTCAGATTTTGTGCGTATTCTTTTAACGAGCTGGT
Source organism: Hippocampus zosterae (assembly GCF_025434085.1). Taxonomy (NCBI): domain Eukaryota; kingdom Metazoa; phylum Chordata; class Actinopteri; order Syngnathiformes; family Syngnathidae; genus Hippocampus; species Hippocampus zosterae. The sequence goes on along the minus strand of NC_067461.1, from coordinate 10,828,897 downwards.
GTCGATACCCACACTTTGCGCTCGATAAGTAGAAATTCTTACTGCCTCGTCCTGCAGGCTTTTATGGAGGAAATGACCAGGAAGCAACCAGATGTTGACAAAATCACAAAGACACACAAAAGGAAGGCTGCTCTGGAGCCTCAGATCCACTCTCAGATCCCCGTGCTGGACAAAGGAAGAGCTGGAAGTACGTATCCCACAAACGCAGCCTTCCAAAGCACAACTTGGCGCCATCTGGGAGGTGATGAGTCACCGCACAGTGACTCAACATCCTCATTGTGTTTTCTTTGGCACCTGGAGTGATGTCATCACCGACTTATCACATGGCGCCAAAACACTTTCGATCCACTTCTGAAGGGTTTTTGTCTTTCGCTTCCAGGAAAACGTTCTCCTACTCAAACCATGTATGCGTCAGCGACACAAGCACCCATCGAAACCAAGAACCCGCGGGTTAACCAGCTGGTCAGTAAGTGGCAGCACGTGTGGCTGCTGGCTCTGGACAGGAGAAGGAAACTCAATGATGCTTTGGACAGATTGGAGGAGGTAACGCCTGTTCGCTGTTATGTTTTGGGGTGGCTTGGATCAGATACGTAGATGACGTAGAATTGCTCTTTCTCTCCAGTTGAAAGAGTTTGCCAACTTTGACTTTGACGTTTGGCGGAAGCGCTACATGCGCTGGATGAACCACAAAAAGTCTCGCGTCATGGACTTCTTCCGGCGCATTGACAAAGATCAGGATGGCAAAGTCACAAGGCAGGAGTTCATCGAGGGCATCCTGTCCTCCAGTAAGTGGATGCACTGACCATCTTTGCCTGTGTTTGGGAATTACGTGTTCCACAGTTGTGCTGAAAAAAAACTAAACGTTTCTTAAGTGTAAGTTGAGCAGCACATTGATTTGTGCATCTGACTAGTGTTGAAAACAAATTTTCATTTGATTGACGACGAACTGTATTGTCCACGATATAAAAACCCTGTCTTTTGATTACACACTAGGGAATGATCTTGAACATAGCCATTTACATAAAAAAATAAATATAACAACTTGACATGCTCAGCGTAAATACATTGAGTGTTTTTCTAAAATGCCCAAGTTACATAAAAAAAAATGTATATTTTTTTAATTGTGTTTTCCCAAAGTGCTATCAATAAAAAGTTGGTATTATTATCATTCTTACCATCGAGCAGAATTGCTTTTTTCACATATTTGGTGATGTACCCCTCAGAATTCCCCACAAGTCGACTGGAGATGAGCGCTGTGGCAGACATATTTGACCGGGACGGTGACGGCTACATCGATTACTACGAGTTTGTTGCTGCTCTTCATCCCAACAAGGATGCCTACAAACCTCTGACAGATGCCGACAAGATCGAAGATGAGGTAACGACAACTTGTCTACTGAATTTAAATCTATACAATTTTATATATATATATATAAAACCAGTGTTGGCTAATCTAAATTCTTATTTTTTTAATTATTCATGAATGGATGGATTTATTCATACACAAACATGAAGTAACTCACTTTCATTCACCACAGCACCATCTGCTGGACTCTCTGCTCCCAATGTGCAAAATACATTTCATCCCGTATGTAAAACCGTTAAATTAACGTTTTTTGTTTTTTTTCTTTTATAGGTGACGCGTCAAGTGGCCAAATGCAAATGTCCGAAACGGTTTCAAGTGGAGCAAATTGGTGCCAACAAGTACAGGGTAAGCAGAATGCAAGCTACAGCTGAAGAAACATACTGATCATTTTAGAATATATCGATGGTTCATTGGAATTTTCTGAAGTTAGGATTGTGAACCCAAAATGTAATGTTTAATACTAACCAGGATTTTTTTTTGTGTTGTTCTTATTGTTCTTCACACCACCAGTTTTACCTTGGAAACCAGGTATATAATGATGTTATTTTTTTTCTCTGTGCTTATGTGCCTTGAAGAAATGGCCTGTTCATGCCCCCATTTTTGCTTTCCAATTAACACTCTGCCCAGTCCACTGGCTGCTGGTTACAAACTGGAACTCAGAAGTAGGAAAAAAATGCTGCGGTCATCGTTTTCACGTTACACAAGCTAGGCGTCATGGAGGTTGTTCTTGCTCAAAATCATAAGTAAATTGAATTTATTGATTCTGTTGTTTCTCATTAACATCAATAATAGTTGCAAAGTGAAATTGACCCGCGTTGTTTTGAATTATTAAAAATGTATCCAAAACTAAAGGAATCCCAACAAGCGTTATTTATGTGTCTAAATAACTGAATTTGCAATTATGTTACATAAATGTTACCTTGTGCGTTATATAAGTTGTTTACATTTCTTGCCAAAACTCGCTTAGATGGGTCAATATGACCCGGAACGTAACAGAAAGGGTTAATCAGTGATTGTCGCATGGGCCTACTTACTTTTCTTTCCAGAAAAAACATTCAGATAGACCACTTTTGAGTTTCAGTTGCTCGTGCTAAATACCATTTCAGGCCACATTTCCAACAATTATTCATCTGCTGGCCACTGAGGAATACTAAAATGTGTGTGCTTGCTATGGGCGCTTCAGTTTCATGGGAATGTCTTGCCTCAACATTGGCTGATGCTTTTTTTAACTTGATGTTGTTGTTTTTTCATTTGGACGTTTTTTTTTTTTTTTTTAAACCCCAATACAAACGCATATCTAAATGTAAGATTCATGACAGCTATGGGTCACATTGTTTTGGGTTATTGATGGGAGGTGTAATTCAAATGGGTAGTGGAGTAGTGTTGTTATGTGTTCATGTCTCACCAAACAATGAATTGAATTAATTTTTTTTGACAGTTTGGTCTGGTTCACTGCTTACATGACTCCATAGTCGGCGATGAGACAATAGCAAACAGGGAAAATCAAAATCTAACCCCTCACCTGCACGTTGCAGTTTTGGAAAGCTGTATCCTGGTAAATGGTTATTCTTCAAGTGTTTCTTGTGCCTTTTTTTTCTCCTCCAGATTCATGACTCAAACTCCATCACCTTTAATGTATCTGATCACTAAAATCACCAGTGACGTCGAATCATTCCGAGAATCATACCGATTGCAAGATTCTTTTCATAATGAGATACGATATGCTAGTGTCAGGCACACTCGGTGCAGGGTCCATCAGTGTTTGCTCATGTTTGAGTGTTCCACTGTGATGAATTTAGACATTGAGAGCTAGTTTGAACCATTCCTCATGTGTGTCGTTTGGCGCTAGCTGCCTTGGTTCTGCATCACCGTCAATGTATCTTCGACTGTACTAATGGAGGCGTGCAACTAGTGTGCTGGAGTCGCAGGAGTTTGTTGTCTGTGCGTCCATCTGATCCCAATCTGGACAGAAAGCATGCAGCTGTGGTCGTCTTGTGTCAATCACGTGTTGAACGCTCAAGGTCACATCCAAGTGCATGAATTGCTCCTTGGGTCCACTATGAGCACATCTGGCTAGGTAATTTAGTTTTATGATTGCAAATGCTGCTCTAAGGGCTTGTGGTAGCTTTAGGCCAATTCTAGCACAACAGCGCTACCATGTGGCTTAATCTGGTGTCATCCTCCACTTACTCAACAGAGAGCAATGTGAGGCAGTTGACATAAATCCTAATCTTCAATGTGACATGCAGTCCAACTATGGGTGGTACGATGATGAAATCTAATGTGCCATCAGCAACACTGGCCCGAGTCAATTCCACACCAATGGAAGTAAAAGCAGTTGGATTGACCTTGAGCTGTTTGTCCTTGAGAGTAACAAATTGTTGGTGTGTCAAAGTTCTGTTGGTGTAAAATCTTTGCAACACACAAAGGAAACGAGCTCCGATTCAAATCGATTATCCATTCCAGAATTTTGCATGTCTGTGGCTCTTCACCGCAAAAATAACTATCTATGTCACACTCAATCTGGTTTCCAGTGTTGCTCAGATTGACAGCTGCAGTGTTGAAGTGTTCCTGGTTCACATTTGTTTTCTTTTTCTTTTTAAATTCCTCCCCTCACTACGTCCTCTCGCTGTAGTTTGGAGATTCCCAGCAGCTGCGTCTGGTGCGCATCCTGCGCAGCACTGTCATGGTGCGAGTGGGCGGAGGCTGGATGGCGCTGGATGAGTTCCTGGTGAAGAACGACCCCTGTCGAGGTGAGCTACAAAGCACAATCTTCTTCTCTGTCTAACTAGTTCGAAGTTTAAAACCACACATTTGAGATCTCCCACACCACATGCTGAAGGAAAGGAAAGCTCACATTAATTAAATTCTAATAACCAAAAATACCTCTCTCTCTCTCTCTCACTTTATTTTTTTGAAATTTGTATTATTATTTTTTAAACATTGCACAAAGCTGGCATTTGAACAAGGGTGTATCGACTTTGATAGTAGTTGGCGCTATACCCAACTGTGAATCATCATTTGCGCCAGAAAGAAAGATCATTGTCCTCAATGATGATTTGATATATTTTAAGTGGTAGAGGTGTCGGCGAATACTCCGACAGATCTCGATCTGCAAGAATTTTTTTTTAAAAAGTATCAAACTTCCCTAATCCAATGTACACGTGCGAATACGTTATGCTAACGCCTTCTGTTCTTTTCTTTTTTCTGTCCTCCTACTCAACACCCTTCATCATTTCTTCTAGTTCATCACCACGGGAGCAAAATGTTGCGCTCGGAATCAAACTCGTCGATTACTCAGTCTCCTATAGGTTGGCAAATCTCACACATTCTCACCCTGCTCCATGAACCCACCAGTGGTATGTCTGTCCGCACATCCCAGTGTGTGCTACTTGTGTTGGGCCCCTGAGTGTGTGCGGGTGTGCTGGATGCACTGCGAAGCTCAGCACTCACTCACCTTGGTGTTGGTGCATGTGGTTGTTTTGTGTGGTCACGTCACCTGCAGGGGCGTCTTTTATTTCCTCATGGGCATGCAAACGGGCGGTACTCGGCCGAGCTTGTTTTGCAGCTTTCACATTTTACTTCCATCCGACACACAGGAAATGTGTGAAGGATAAATGGCAGTTTGAAGACTGTTTTTCATGAGTGTAAAAAAGAAAAAAAAGCATTGGGGAAAAAATATGACACTCGTCACTCACTTGGTTTGGCAAGATGGGTGTCACGGCATGCAACTCACACTAAGGTTTGTTTTAACAGTACAAGCATATTTTGGGGGAGAGAAGATTTGTGCATACATTCACTGGCCACAATAATAGGTACACCACCACAAAGCTGTGTTCAAAATTCTGTTCTGGAATGCTCAATTTTGAAGAACACAGGCATTTAGTTTGCAAGGCTAATTTACTGTCTGTACAGGTGCATCTCAATCAATTCAAATTTAAAATCGAAGAATAGCTGATTTATGAACAGTATTTCGGTTTCAAAAAAAATTATTCACCTGAAAATTCAGTGAAATGGGAAAATATCTTCAGAAGGACAAATCCGACCTAATTTCTATTTAAAAAATGTTTTGATTTCCTAAGATGGTACATTTGGGCTTTTGTTGGCTATAATCGATAAATGGATTGCTGGCGTTGGGCTGGGCTCTCCTATTTGGTCAGCTTCATATTTGTCCAGGAATCGATACGATTGGTCAGTCCACATGCGTGGGCCTTATTTTTTTACAAATTATTGAAAAATCCAAAGTGTTTCAAAACCTTGTGCTTGTGTACCTAATAAAGTGTCCTTGTGGTTGTATATGAATGTCTTGCATCAAACGCAGAAGCTTCTCGTATTGAAAAGTCACAGCACGGTGAAGATGTGCAACACGCGCATGATATGGGTTAGTGTTGGTTTCCATCAATACACGTTTATTGTCATCATCAAATGTTCGCCACGTGAGACCATCATCATTATCACCACTTCCATTTGAGCACAGAGCCACACACACATGCTCATTCGGTGTGTCTCCTGTATTTCAGCCAAAGGCCGGACCAACATGGAGCTGCGAGAAAAGTTCATGGTCCCCGAGGGCACCACGCAGGTGATGGCCAGCTTCCGTTACCGGGGCAGACGCTCTCGGCCCTCGTCGAGGGCTGCGTCGCCCAACAGGTCCATGTCAAGCCAAAGTTGCATCGTCCCATCCAACCCGGCGGTGAACAGCACTCCCAAGGTGTGTGGTCTGCCAGCTCAGTCGTTGAGTTGCCACTCCACGGTCAAAATCCTCCATCATTGTTCATTTCAATCACATTTGTTTTACATTATGATTAGTTTACTCCCTCGTTGTTTGGTTTATTCTTCACAGCCAACCCATACGGCTTGTAGAATTTGATTTGTCATCCCATGTTTCTTTGTGCTGTTGATTTGCCCATGTTTCCCAGACGTGCCAACACATAAGCCGCAATTATGATAAGCCATGGCTTACAAACAGCAAACCCTCCACTCCAATTAAATCATCCGACTCCTTCGGGAGCCCAGATTCATCCTCAGAGGTATTGCCACGTACATGACGTGCAGAGCTTCATGATATAACCCAACTGGAATCTGCTTTGTATTCTAAATATGGTCCCATAATCAAAATAATCTAAACATTCTTTAAGAAAAAACAAACATGCAATCCCCCCCCCCCCCACAAAAAATGAAACCACAGATTCCAGATGGGTATTGAATTGGGTCATCAACTACTAACGATTTTATTGCTTCCCGTACAGCATCGTGATTCCCCCTTGTTCATTTGTGCATGAGTGACTTTCTATTTACCTCTTCTGTTGAAACACACTAACAACATGGTTTCTGCTGTGATACTTTGATTTTCCCTCAAGGTTCCAACTAATTCATTAATACGGATCGTCGGCAGAGAATCATAACGGCAATAGGAATAATAATTGCTGTAAACATTTGTTTTCTTTTGCAGACAACACCAGTTCAGGGCAGTAAATTGCGTCTTCCAGGCTACTTGTCGGGAAAAGGATTTCAGTCAAGCGATGAGGGAACGTTGATCAACGCCGCCGTACTCAAAGCTCGGGGTCAGGTGCTCGGCGGTGAGTAGAACCGTTAGTTGTAATATTATACTCAAAATACAAATGAGTAGTTCATTTTGCCTTATACACCTGGGATTAAAAAAAAGCTTTGTTTGACAACACTGTTTGCCCATCTCAATCCAAGGACTACTTAACTGGTTGTAACCTTGCAGAATCGAGGCGAAGCTCGAGCCGACCTGGTAGCAAAGCGGGAAGCAGAGGCAGCAGTCGTAGAGGCAGCGACGCCTCAGACTTCGACATCTCAGACATCCAGTCGGTGTGCTCGGATGCATCGGAGACGGTCGGGGACGGGGCGCGGAGCACCCCGCGTTTGGTGTCCCGCCAACACGGAGGGAAGCCCTCCAAGATCCCCACACCTCAGAGAAGAAGCACTCCCACGAGCAAACTTGCCAAGGGATCCAAACGATAGAACAAATGGAATGCCACAAACACTGGAATTATGGAAGACTGCAAATGTGCTGATTGTTATTTAAATTGTTGCTGAGTTGTAAAATATTCTTTTTGAGAGGCAAGATGATTGTGTAGTA